>NC_142098.1:32945370-33254629 GCF_054644295.1 Miniopterus natalensis
GGGACCCAGGCACAGGGAGGTTACTGTGGGCTTAGTGACCCTCCCCGCCTGCCCCTCAAGCAGCTAAAACCTGAGGCCATCCCTATGGTGACGCCATAGAAATTCCCAACCCCCTGGGGGCCTGTCTGCCCTTCCTGTGGCTTGGCCAACAGGCCAGAAATAGTGTAACCTTTGCTCTGGCCCACAGATGGAAACTTCCAGCTGCCGGCCGTTGCCGCCACCGCTGACAAGCGTGCTCGTGATGGTGTGGCAGTTGGTCAAAGGGTGGGGACGAAATAAAGTTGGCAGCATTTTCCTAAACACGAGAGCTGGGCTCTCTCTCCACCCTCCTTCCTCAAGTAGAACATGGGGTGGAAAGCGGGAGGGAGTGGATTTCGAACTAACTAGCCTGGTGATGTTGCCTTTTGCTTCTCTTTATTTTTATAAAAAGTAAAAAAATTGAAAATTGAAGACTATAGAAATAATATAACATTCCCTGGTATGGAGCTCTTGCTATGTGTTAGACACTTCGAGTATTCGCCTAAGGTATCACAGTTACTTTTTTTTTAATCCTCACTGGAGGATTTTTTCCATTGATATTTTTTAGAGAAAGTGGAGGGAAGGGAGGAGGGGGAGAGAGAGAAACATCGATGCGAGAGAGACACATTGATAGGTTGCCTCCTGCACGAGCCCGACCAAGGTACATGCCCTAGATCAGGAATTGAACCCACAACCCTTCTGTCCTTGGGTCGATGCTCTAACCACTGAGCCAAACCGGCCAGGGCCACAGTTACTTTTTATACCAGCTCTACAAGTTGTGTGGTTGTTATCTTTTCTATTTTAAGAATGGGGAGAATGAAGCCCCAGGGAAGGAAAGTAACTTGCTCAGAGCCACACAGCTCACAAGAGGCAGGAGCCAGTCAGGCCTTTGTGGCTCTAGACTCTGAGAGTTTTTCAAATGATAGCGTTTGTCTCTTTGGAATATGGTGGGCCCACAAAACCTGCCCGGAGTCTCTCTTCCCAGATAATTTCTGTTGATGTTAAAACACAAACCAAACGCTGTAGATGTTCATAAGGTTAAAAATGCAAACCCCAGCAAGGTTCAGAGTGCAACGTAAAGCCTCCTTCCCTTCCTCCCGCATTCTGTTTAAATGATGCATCAGGTTTCTCCTCACTCGACCTCCCAGAGAGAACCACTCTCTTTGTATTTCCCTGATTTTTTTCTGAGGTGTATTTTATTTCGATTATCCTCAAATGGGATCGCACTTTACTCGAGGTTCTCACCTTGGACGGCTTTCTGTGTGAGCTGCGGGTGACTTGCTCTGGAGGAGACTGGCTGCCCCTCCCCTTCTGCTCCCTGCCTGCTCCACCCAGACTTCTTTGACTAGGAGACGGGGTCCTGTGGTCCCTAGATGGCCATGGTGGGGTGGGCTATGACCTTCCCCTGCTTGTGTGGACCCGCGTGCCCCCTCCTTGGCTGCTCCAGGCTGGTGCCATCTGGAGGTGGGGGCGGTTGGCATCATGGGGGAGTTGCCCTGAGATTGCCATGTGCCTGAGTCAAGCTGGCTGCTGCACCGGTGATTCATGCCTTGTAGGGCCGAGTGGACGTAGCTGGGGATTTCTAAGTGCCCAAGAACCTTTCTGCTGGTGGAGAGGGCCAGCTGCCCATGGGGACCAGGGCAACATGCTGCCACTGTCTTGCCGTAGCATCAGGGCACGTTTTCTTCCAGACTCCAGGCCTGTTGTCCCTGGCCCGCACAGTGAGGGATGGACCTGCCGGGCCCTGGTCCTTGTCAGCTCCAGGAGTGCACGTTCTCAGGGTCAGCAGTGTCCCTCCCCACTGCAGTCCCCTTCACGTGAGGATTCTGGTTGTGTCTTGGCAGCAGGCCCTGCAGGACAAGGGGTGCAAGAGCAAGAGTCAGGGGACGAAAGAAGAGAAGCTCCTGAAGAGGCAGGCGCCGGCCCCCGGGCGGGGCCGGGAGGCCCAGGAAGCTGGTGGCACGATGAATGTAGAGAATACAGGTAAAGGAGGTCTGCCCACTGACCTGGGACGGCCCTGGCTAAAGCTGGCACTGAGGGGAGGTGCTTGTGGCGTCTGAGCTGTCCCCACACACTGTCCTTCTTACCTGGAGGTGGCCCATCCAAGTCCTGGACGCCTTGACATGGAACTCAGAGACCCCCAGCATGCCCAGCCCTCCTCCTGGGACACCCTCCTCCCAGTGCCACCAGGGCCCCACTCGGTGATAAGAGGTTTTGGCTCGCATGGGCTGGGGTTGAATTTCCCCGCTTTTTGTCTTTTCCCCAGTGCCTGTCTAAAGCAGGGCGACGGTGGCAGCTCAGAGATGGCACTGCCTGCAGACAGAGGCCTGACCACTTACCGTTGTATCTGTGGGTCCACTGGGGACCCAGAGACCCTAGGACAGGGCCTCATTCTGCTGCCTTGAAGCTGGGAAAGGAGCTGGTAGCTCCACTCTTCTCTGGCAAGGCTAACTCGTTCTGGAAGATTCTACAGACCCCCTTCCTGAGATTCCCCAGAGGGAGGCCTGAGCACAGTGATCACTGGGAAGGAGCATCCTCAAGGAGCCCAACGGGGAGGCCAAGAATGTGTGGGAAAAGGGGTCGGTCTTTCTCTTGGTTTCCTCCGCCTGTCACCAGACGTTGATTCGTGTGTCTGAACTTGCCTTGCGGTGGAAGTGTCTAATCCCTCCTCCGAGTCCGTGCCAGAGCTGCATCCGCCCGTCTGCGCCGGGCACTCCTGCTCAGTAGCAGGTGTCGGAGTCTGGCCAAGGTCTGGGCAGACAGGTCTTGGGAAGGGGGGCATCGTCCAGCCAGTCCAATGGGCTCTCATTAGCTCAGGAGAGAGAGGCCAACTCTAGTCGAGAATGAGGACTGACTTTGGTCGCTGGGGCCAGGCATGGTCAGTCCTGAAAGCTGACATACCAAGAGGTGCGCAGCCTCTTCCATGTAAGAGCCTGTTCAGTAGCTTGTTCCCAAGTGCCCCTTTGATCTGCCACTGTCCCTTAGTTTCTTCAAGGTCCTTTCTCCCCGGGGAGCACTTCCCAGGCCCCCTCTCAGTTCCCCTGGCACATGGGCACTGTGCTGAGATCGGGACGAACCCCACCAGGCGTGGGCTCTTGGGGTATCTCAGAACCTCTGTGATACAAGCAGTGCCCTGTCAGGCAGCATCCACCCACACCCGCTCATCTCTCATGTGTCCAGGCTCCTGTCCCAAGGGTGCCTCTTTGGGCAAGGACTGTTGTCCCCATTTCACAAAGGAAGACCCTGTGGGGCCTCTCCCACACCTCTTCAGTGGCAGAAGCAGCTCTGGCCCTAGAGTCTGGGGCATCCCCTCCACCCCCACCCCATGGCAGTGTGCAAAGAGCTGAGAGCCATACTGGTCCCATGCAGCCCTGGAAGCATCCTTCTGACCTCACTCTCTCCAGAATAGAGCAGAAACTTGGCCAACTGTGTGTGACATGCACGCTATGTCACATGCAGGCCATATGGCCAGGGCCACTAGCCAACCAGTGACTGCTCCTGCTCCAGCTCTCTAGAGGGTCTTGAGTCAGTCATCCCAAGGGGTTGGGAGGAAAGGAAAAGCCAGCCTGTGTGTGCTTTGCCTGCTCTCCTTAGAGTGGGGGCAGGGACTTCGCACTGTCTACCCCTCCTGGGATGGTGCCAAACTGATCTGCCCAGCGGGGACTTGCTCCCTCCACACTCTGGGCCCCAGCCCAGCACGCAAGCTGCATGCAGCATCTCTGCCGTCTCAGCCTCAGCGAGCACACTTGCTGCCTCCCGTGGGTCAAAGCTGCCAGTGGGGGGTGTGATTTCAGGAGCAGGTGGCTTTGTTCACAAACTCTGGGAGCCCCCCAGGCCCGCCCACAGGGCTGCAGCTCCAGGGACCTCCCCCTCTTGGTGGGGAGCCAAATGGAGGCTCGCGGCCAGCAGATGCTGCTCCTCCATGTCCCTCTCGGACACTTCGCTCTTGGACACTTCCCTTCTGTCCTTGGGGCTTTGGCCAGTGCCCGGGTTGGGCTGGGCTGCTGGAGGGGAGGCAGGTCCCCTGCCCTTCGACCCTCTCCTCCACCATCTCTCCGACCTCCCGAGCTCCTTGCCAACTCCCCACCTGCAGAGACCGTGGCCGTTCTTGGTGCCCTCGAAGCAAGCTCTGACAAGCCTCCTGGGTCACAGGCCTCGATTCCGTGCCTTTGTCCTTCCTCCCATCTGTGTGCCTGTCTCCTGCTCCTGGCGGCACAGTGGAAGGTTGCGACTGGGGGAGGACTCAGGGGGAGTCAGCCCACCCCCCACCATATTAACAAGTCCTCCCGCCTGTGCGGCCCCTGCCCTCGGTCCCCCCCAGGGCAGGTGTCCACCCCAGAGCAGGCCTATCTGTGTTCCTGTCCACGTGCTATGTCTGTTTCCGTGTCCTGGTCTGTCTGTCCCTGGCACGTGCCCACCTTTCCCTTTGCTCCCTCTCAGTGTGCAGGTGACTGCTCCCTGGGGTGAGAGCCCCCACCTCTCTTCTCTACTCTGGAGAGGGTTTGGGGTTTAAAGAAATCATGTTCCCCCAAGAATAGTGTTTAATGAGGAGGTAGCCCCGACTCCTCAGCCTCGATGACTTATAGGCCAGCCATGGAGAGGATAGCGCCCCTCAAACCTGGAACCCAAGATTCGAAGGCAGAATTCAGTGAAAGTCGCTTTCCTGCGTCCTGATCCAGGCGATTCAGTCCCCCATGAGCTGCCCGCTGAAGTGGCTTCCTCCGAGGCGGGCCTTGGAGTCCTGTTGCTAACGCACGGCTAACCCCCAGCCCTCGCCCTGCCCCACCCCCTCTGCTTGCATTCCCTCTGTCCCCAGTGGTCTGGGCGGCCCTGCAGGGACGGCCCCCTCTCCTCGGCCAGGGTGGGACCTCTGCTGCCCTGCTGATCGGCCACTGCTCTGCTCATAGGTGGGCGGCTCTTTGGCAGCGGGAGGTGCTCGAGCCTGTCGGGGCCGCCAGGTGCGGCCCCCATGGTGCATAGGATGGTGGAGGCCATGCCCCAGCCGCAGGAGGAGAAGGCCCGGCTGCAGCAGGAGCTGGCAGCCCTACGGGAGAGGCTGGCCCTCCAAGACAGTGACCAGCAAGCCACATCCACCCAGCTGCAGAACCAGGTACCTGGGGAGGATGGGACGGGCAGAGGCCACTGCCCACCGTGGAGCAGGTTGGAGGACATCGCCCGGGTCACCTGGAACCCACCAGGCCACCGGCAATACGGACAGCTGCGGTCTCCTCTCCTGGCTTGGGGATGCACAAGAGGGTGAGGTGGCGAGAGTCAGAGGCCTGGACCTCCTGACCTGGTCAGCCTTGTGCCCCATTCCTCATGGTTCCCAGGGGCCAGGACCTACCTCTCCAATGACGGGCGGCATGTGTAGATGTGAGAGGAGCAGGAAGGTGCAGGGATGCTTCCCACCCCGAACGCACCCCATCTGCTCGGCAGCCCGAGTGGAAAACCAGCGGGAAAGGAGAGGCTGGTGTGAGCACGTGTGGGAGGAGGGAGCTCTCAATCCTCTAGAGGCCAGGGAGAGCCACAGGTTTATGCTGTGAAATCGTTTCCTTCGTTTGCTCGCCAGGACGACACTGGGGGACTCCGCCCTTGCGCTGCACACCCCGTGGGGCTGATCGCTGGCCCTCCTCTGGGTGCCTGACGACTTTATTCTCTTCTTCCCCATACCTGGGCCCCAGGGCCCTTTCCTTGGGCTCAGCTCCCCATCCCATTGTCATGTGTGTCTCTCGTGCCTGTGTCTGACCCTCCCCACTTCCCCAAGGTCCCCACTGTCTCTCCCCTTCATCCCTGCATTGGATCTGGGCCTGGTCCATACAAAGCCCTACTTTTGAGTGAAGCCAAGTTCTTTCTCTGTGATCACCCAGCACGTGGCCCTTCTCTTGAGTGGACACCACTGAATACTGTGACTTGTTCTCAGTTCTGGGGGCAGTAGATTCTTTTTGTGTACTTTTTAAAGGTAGCATTTTTTCCCAGGTGTGTCCTGTTCTCAAGAACCCTTTGTCCTGACCACTGTCAGCCCCTTGCTGAGTTGGGTGGCCCTCCTTGGGACATCCCTGGTGCCTGTGTCTCCCTCTTACATGTTGACCGCATTGTTTGCTGCCTCTGGGCCTGTGAAGGGGCTACTCAAGGCAGGGTTTGACACGGCAGCTTTATGTCACTGTTGGCTCCTGTGGTGCCCACTTGCCTGCCTTCCTCAGATGTTTGCTGGGTGCCCAGTATTGTACAAGCACCGAGCTGAGAGCTGAGGATGCCCAGGGAGACAGACACACCCTTGCCTGTGGGGCTGCAGTCTGGGGGAGGATGGTTATTGCAGTCTGGGGGAGGATGCACCCAGGTCAAGTGGGCAGAGTAACAAGGGCTCTGAGGGTAGGCACACAGGGCACGAGGGCTTGTACCAGGAGCTTGGTCTGGGAGGTCAGGACCTGTTGAGGGTGGTCAGGGATGGCTTCCTTGAGAAAGTGACACTGGAGCTGAGGTGTGGCCCAGAGCAGAGATGTGTTCTGAGCTGAGGGAACAAGTTAGTGCAAAGGGACTGTGGCAGAAGGAGCAAGATGAGTACATTTGGTATCCACTGGGGATTGGTTCCAGGACCCCCCACATGGGGATACCAAAGTCCTCGAATGCTCAAATCCCTTATATAAAATGGCTTAGCCCTGGTCAGTGGGGCTCAGTGGTTAGAGCGTTGGCCTGAGAGCCAAAGGGTCACAGGTTCGATTCTCAGTCAAGGGCATGTACCTGGGTTGCGGGTCCCTCCCCAGCCCTGGTCAGGGCCTGTGTGGGAGGCAACCAGTGGATGTCTCTCTCTCTCTCACCCACCCCCACACACTCTGAAAAGCAATGGAAAAAATACCCTCATGTGAAGAATTCACAAAAAATAATAAAATAATTGGTTTAGTATTTGCACATAACCTACACACTTCCTCTCATACACTTCAGATCATCCCTAGATTAATTATAATACCTAATGCAAATGCTGTGAAAATAGTTGTTATACTGTATTGTTCAGGGACCAACTTTCTGGAATTCCCCCCCCCCCCCCCCCATATTTTTAGTCTGAGGTTGGGCTGACTGTATAAGGGCGGAGCCAAGGCCTGTGCAGCTGGAACGTGGCACCGGGCACTGCTGGAGGGGCCGCGGGGCTGGTGCAGCGCCCACACATCTGGCCACGGCGAGGGCTCTCAGCAGCGCTTCCTTCCCTGGCCTTCCCCAGCGTAGAAGGCCAGGCTCCTCACTTTTCAAATGTGTTGTTTTGTTTTTAAAGAGCTCTACTGAGATATAGTTCACTTACTGTAAAATTCACGCCTTTATAGGTATATAGCTTAATGGTCTTAAGTATGTTAAGATAGTGACCCGGCCACCACCACTGTCTAGTTTCAGAGCATGTTCATCACCCCAAAAAGATCTAAGTCACTCCCCTCCCCCCAGCTTCTGGCAACCAATGATCTGCTTTCTGTTTTATGGATTTGCCTTTTTGGGAACATTTCATGTAAATGAAATCATAATAATACACGGTCTTTTGTGACTTTGAACAAGTTTTAAAAAAAATGTTTTCTCCCTTAATTAGCAAAACCTAGTTCCTTCTTAGAGGGGAAGTTGAAGGTGAAGCAGTGGAGTGTCTGCAGACCTTCCAGGCCCCGCTTGTCTCTTTCTTGCTCAATGTTTTCCTGCCTCAGGGACTCCTGGCACCTTCCCCCACTGCCCAGGCCCTCCAGAAGCAGACCCCTCTGGGCAGAGGGCGAGGGTCCCACTCCTGGGCAGCCCAGCTTCTAACTTCCCAGCCCCAAAAGGAGCTTGCCTGCCAGGGCGCCGTCACTGCCACCCTGCAGTGTTGAACTGTGTCCCCCTGCTGCCCTAGAGAAGCCGGGAGATGACTGAGTATCTGACATCTCTGACCGAAGGAGTCTTCTATAGCCTCTCCCTCAACCCCCACCCACACCCTCCGCCTGCTTTGTAGGCACCTCCTTTTGGGGCACCCTTCAGAGTTCTAGGCAGAGCGCGGGAGCACCCAGGGTTCCAATTGTGATGCAAGAAACAGGAGCCTGTTCTGCAGACAGATGGTAGGCGGGCGTCCTGACCCCCTGAGCAAACACTGGGAAACCCCACTTTCGTTGCATCGAGGTCTGAGTACCAGGCAGCGCGATGGGGACAAGCGAGGTCAGAGCATACCCGGCCCGTGCTGAGGACACAGCCTGTCTGGGCTGCCAGTTCTGTGCACATGGACCGTCCTGGGGTGATTTCTGGAGGAGGGCAATGGGGTGGGGAGACCCCATCCTTTCCAAAGGAAGTATTTCAGGGTGAAGGGAGTGTGAAAGGAATACATAATTCTTTGAGGCTTAAAAATTACTGAAAAGCATAAAGAATTGGCCTACTTCTTGGTATTGCTCGCACAGCTTTGTTTTGGGTTTTTTGTTTTGTTTTTTTACTTACTGTGTTGGGGAAACCTTTCCCTGTGTCTTTTAAAATTCCTGGGAAACACAGCTAATGACTACATGATAGCCTCTGTGTGCACCTATGTAAGGGACCTGACCCTTCCTCCAAGGCTGGGTGTTTGGCGATTCCCAGTTTTGTGACTAAGGAATGAAATGCTGCCTTGTGCAAATTGTCCCTCACTCCCCTCTGGGGCCAAGGAGCTGAGCACTCCTCCCACCAGGCCCTTAAGAGAAGGGGGTATCAGGAGCGTGGGGAGAAGTGGCGCGAGCTTTGCCACCCCGCATGGTCCATGGCCCAGCACATTGCTAGGAGGGGCTGTTAGGGATGGAGCCCTCCGGGACCACCCTGGTCCTCTGCTCACCTGGCTGTGCCCTTAGGGCACCTGCTTGGCCACCAGGAGGACTTGGGCAGCCGGGTTGGGCCTCCCAGCTCCTCTCTGGGTCTGGGTCTTGGAATCCTGGTCCCCAGCCATGAGTGATGGTGCTGGTGTCACACAGCCTTTGCCTCTGTGGGGGGGTGGGGGGTGGAGCTCATGGCTGGCTCCCTCCCCAGCCAGCTCTGAGAGGCAGAGGCTCGCCTTGTGGTTCCGCTGCCTTCTCCAGGTCGGGAAGACTGAGCACCTCAGCCATTAAAGTCTGGAGATTTAACCCGCCCTCCCCCAAAACTCCAGTGTCTGGCCTCTCTTGAAAGGTGAGAAGGTTGGTGACACTGAGCCTGTGTCCCCCTGGCCCGAGTCTTTGGGGAGTGCATGGTGGCTGCCTCCTTCAGGTGCATCTTGGGCGTCCAGTCCTGCACTGCCCCTCACCTGCCTTACCTGGCTGGCCCCTGGAGGCAGGGGACTTTGTCACCTGTTGTTTAGAAATAAGAGCAGTGTTTTGTGGCCTGCTGTGTGAACTGCACCTCTTAAACCTCCATGGGGTGAATCTGACAAAGGTGTGGGGAAGTCACAGAACACTCGCAAATAACACTGCCAACAAGCTCGTGCTGGTGCCCAAGTCTTCATCTGTGTTTTGGGTTATTTTCCAAGGAGAGGTTCCTGATGCAGAACCAAGGTCTGTGGAGCTGCCTGGGGGGCAGCTCCAGGAGGGGTCGCCATCCTAGGATGGCCAGGGCAGATCCTGGTTTTGTAGTGCCTACAGTTTATACAATTTGGGGGCCCTTTTAAGAAAAAGAATACAAAATCACAAATACAAAAGTAGATACAGGCCTTGGCAGGGACCTGTGCAAGGCAGGCATCCTGAGGGCCAGCCTCCTGAATCACCCTGTGAGCTGCCCCTGGTGTGAGCCTGGGATGACGTGGGGGTCACCTCTGCTGATTGCCCCCCGTATTTCCTGAGAGCCTAAGCTGGCTGGATTCTGCCATGGAAGAGAGTGCTGAAGGCTGTCAGGGCCAGTCCAGGTGTCGCTTATCTGGAGTTCCAGGTGTGGCCTGATGCTCAGACACAGAGAGGACTGGGGCCGAAGCCTGGTTGTGGGCAGGAGGTGAGCAAGGCTCATTGTGACCTTGGCTTTGTGCTGGCAGGTGGAAAGCCTGAAGGAGAAGCTCATCAGCCAGGCCCAGGAAGTGAACCGCCTCCGATCAGAGCTGGTGAGGCCACCAACGCATCCCATGTAGGGCAGAGGGGGACTGATAGGCAGCCTGCCCCTCTGGACGATAGGTGTGACCCCCTGCAGCCTGAGTGGGGCCCGCATCCCATCTTGGAAATGCTCCTGGAGTCCTTATCACCAGTCACTAGGTCTTCAGAGGCCATGTGATCCCAGGGGAGGGAGGTGAATATAGGAGTGTGAACTCTGTATAAATGTGACTTCTCTCGTTACTCTCACACTCAGGGAAAGGGGTGGGGTGCTGCTGGGAGCAGTCCTGCCTCACGAGCCTTCTCCACCTTTCTCCCTCTGCCTTTATCTTTACCTCTCCCTTGAGCCCCCCTCTCTTCTCTCCCGGGCTCCCCTTCCTTTCTCTTTCCTCCCCTCTCTCCCGCCCCTCGCCCCCCTGCCCTTGCCAACTCTCTCGGCCCCACCCCTCGCTGCTCCCCCGGGGCTGCCCTGGCCACACGCCCCGGGCTGACCCTGCAGGGAGGCACCGACTTGGAGAAGCACCGGGACCTGCTGATGGTGGAGAACGAGCGGCTGCGGCAGGAGATGCGGCGCTGCGAGGCCGAGCTCCAGGAGCTGCGCGCCAAGCTGGCGGCCCCCTGCGCAGGCTGCGAGCACAGCCAGGTGAGCGCGGGACCAGGGGGTCCCAGAGGGCCCCCGCTCCCGACGGGGGACCCCAGCTCCTCACGGCACCCCCTGCCTCCCTGCCTGCCTGCCCCACGCTGGTCCCGGCCCTGTGTCCCGGCTGCAGGAGAGCGCCCAGCTCCGGGACAAGCTGTCCCAGCTCCAGCTGGAGGTGGCGGAGAACAAAAGCATGCTGTCGGAGCTGAACCTGGAGGTGCAGCAGAAGACCGACCGGCTGGCCGAGGTGGAGCTGCGGCTCAAGGACTGCCTGGCCGAGAAGGCGCAGGAGGAGGAGCGGCTCAGCCGGCGGCTGCGCGACAGCCACGAGACCATCGCCAGCCTGCGGGCCCAGTCACCGCCCATCAAGGTGCGAGCCTGGGCCGGCCCGGCGCGCAGCCACTGGTGCCCAGGGCAGGGCTGGCATGTAGGAGCCGGTGTGAGTGGTTGAAGGCAGGGTTCCAAGCCTGCCCTCAGCCTGTCTCTGGCCCCTTCCCCCGCTTGCTGTCCAGGGCCAGGCATGGGGTAGGCACCTGGCAACCGATGCCTGAGGTGCTCACTGCAGGCCAAGCATGGGCATAGGGCATCACTGGGTTTTGCCCTCATCTTTGCTCTTGGCTGTTCTGTGCCCAGGCTGGGGCCACACCTAGGCTCATAGCGGGCTCATTAAGATGAGAAGGTTCCAGGAGGCCCTTGCAGCATTCTGGAAAGCCGGGACCTTGCAGTGTCTCTAGCTTTTTCAGGGGCTTTTGGTGGGATGTCCCTGAGGGTCCCCTCCCCAGGCCAGCCTCGTCTCAGGGCCCCAGAGTGAGGTCAAGGCACCCTCACGCCTCCATGCTCCTGTCCCTCTCTCACCTCACAGTATGTTATCAAAACGGTGGAGGTGGAGTCGCCCAAGACCAAGCAGGCCCTCAATGAGTCCCAGACCCGGAACCAGCACCTGCAGGAGCAGGTGGCCATGCAGAGACAGGTGCTGAAGGAGATGGAGCAGCAGCTGCAGAGCTCGCACCAGCTGACCGCACAGCTCCGGGCACAGGTGTGCAGGCTGCCCGGGGGCGCGTGTGGTTGGCGGGGATCACGTACAAGGAGCAGAGGCCAGCCTTTGGTACAGCGCAACAGACCCAGGTTCTGGACCCTCCTCTTCCCGCTGACCGTGTGACCAAGGGCCAGTTTTGTCTGAGTCTCTGTTTTGTCATCTATAAAATGATGTGATCACTGAACCTACCTCACAGTGGGGCTCAGGGACAGACTCACAAAAGGTTCTTCTCCCAGGGCTCAGCACACATGCTCCCTGAAGGGTGCTCTCGTCAGGATCGTAGCAAATGCTCTCCCTGCTTTTCTGGGGCTTATGCACCTGTTATGTGCCAGGACCCAGGTTGGTGCTGGGGCAACGTAGGGAAGTAGCTGCACAGAGCTCACAGCCGTATGGGGGAGAGAGAGGCCATCCTACCCCTCCTGTGTGTGTGCATGCAGGTGTGTGGGGGGGGTAAGTAGAGTCAGGGCTTCTTTCTGGCGCCCACTCCCCTCCCTCCCGAGCCCCGTGTATTGACCTTCTGGCCTTGGCCCCCAGATCGCCATGTACGAGTCGGAGCTGGAGCGCGCACACGGGCAGATGCTGGAGGAGATGCAGTCCCTGGAGGAAGACAAGAACCGGGCCATCGAGGAGGCCTTTGCCAGAGCCCAGGTGGAGATGAAAGCCGTGCATGAGAACCTGGCAGGTGAGCCGGCCACCTGGGCCCTGGCCTGCCCCAAGCTGCGGCCCCTCGCCCTGTCCACCTCACACCCCTGCTGTCCCTGTAGGCGTCCGGACCAACCTGCTGACACTGCAGCCAGCACTGAGGACCCTCACTAACGACTACAATGGGCTCAAGCGGCAGGTGCGAGGCTTCCCCCTGCTACTGCAGGAGGCCCTCAAGAGCGTCAAGGCCGAGGTGAGTGCAGGCCGTGGAGGGTGGAGCCGGGACACGCCCTGGAGCCCTTGAGCAGGGCAGCATCCCCCCAGGGCTCTCCTCCAAAATGCAGACAGAACCCTCTAGCCAGCTGCTTCCCCACAGCACACACTGCCATCCCAGACCCCGTTTGAAAAAGTCTGGTCAGGGGCAGGTATTTGGGCATTTGTTTTGTTCTGACTCTTGAACCCAAACATGTTACAGATATCCTACCCAAACATGTTACAGATATCCTTGTATCTCAGACATGCTACGTATATTCTTAACATCTGTTAGGTTTAATTTAATTTTTCAAGCTGTGCTTGTTCCATATGAGAATAGCCAGGGTCTCTTAAGTGCCTCCTACATACTGAGCCTTTTATAGCCGTCCGCTCCTTGAATCCGTGCGACGGCTCTGCAGAGGAGAGAGACGGATGTATTTTAGGAAAAAAAACAGTTCTTTAAAATATTATGTCAGTAACACATGGACATAGTAGGAAGTTCAAACCCTGTACAAGGACATCAGATGAAAAGGATGCCCTTCTCTGCCACTCACTCCCCAAATGCGGCCTCGCTGCCAGCATTTCCCTAGGGCGTTCTGAGCGTGAGAAATGTGTTTTTGCCTATGCATCTTACTCACAAGGGCAAAATATGGGTGTGTGCTCTGCGTATTGCTTATTTCCCCTGTGAAATACAACTTGGAGATCTTCACCTACCAGCTCCTACAGATCCATGAGTTAGATGGTATTATTCCCATTTTACAGATGAGAACATTGAGGCTTGAAGACATTGAGCTACTCAGGGTAGAGCTGGGATTTGGGTCCAGCCGAATCTGTAGTCAAGTGCGAGTGCTGTGCAGTGAAGCCGAGTCCCAGCTCTTTGCTTATTTAGCAGGCAGCCTTGAACTATTGCCTTAGTCTCTCTGGGGCTCAGTCTCTTTCTCTGTAAAATGGGACTGGTAGCAGTACCTACCCAGAGGGGTTACTGGGAAAATTTGTCACATGACAGCACATGTCAAGGACTCTGCCCAGGGCGGGGGACAGTGCTTGGCCTGCCTGGGGGCAGGCAGTCCATGAGCCGGACCCCTGACAGCACTGCGTGTCCCCCACCAGATCGGCCAGGCCATCGAGGAGGTCAACAGCAACAACCAGGAGCTGCTGCGAAAGTACCGCCGGGAGCTGCAGCTACGCAAGAAATGCCACAATGAGCTTGTGCGGCTGAAAGGTGACTGCTGGGTGGGCTGGTGGGGGTGCCCAGCATAGGGGTCCTCAGCCTAGCTTGGAGGTAATCCTGCCTTTCGCCATGGCCCCCAGCACTACTCCTTGGAGCTGTGCCCTGTCATTGAGGAGCTATTGTCCTTCCCTCTTTGAGGATAAGGAACGGAGACACAAAGAAGTCAGGGACTTGGATCTGTCCAACTCAGAAGCCCTTGCCCAGTGTCCATAGCAGGCTACCTCCAGGCCCCGGGTGTTGAAACTGAGCGGGGAGTGGCTGGAATGCCACTTGTTCTGACCTAGGGCTGATCAAGCTTGCGATTGCACCTGTTCACTGCACAAAGGTTTAGCAGCTAACCTGTCCTGTGCCAGGTGCTGTTCCAGACACTGAGATAGTGCTGTGGGCCCCACAGATGCCATCTCTGCCCTCACGGTGCTCGCTTGAGCTGGGAAAGCAGACAGTGATCATTAATCAGCCAGAGAACCCAACATGGTTTCTGTTAAGAGGGCTGGGGAGGAGCTCCAAGAGCCCCTGGGTATCTGACAGTAGGGGGTGTTGGGGGCTCCCTGGAGAAGGCAAAGCTAGACCTGAGACTTGGACTGTGAGTTTGCATGGACAAGTGAAGGCGAGGGGGGGGAGGGGGAAGGTGGGCCCATGCTGACTGTGATGGGGAGTTTTCTCTTCATTCCAAGAGCACTGGGATCCCCCTGAAGGGCTTGAAGCAAGGGGGTGGTTTGATCAGATCCATGCCTCTAAACACCCCTGTCCCTGTCCTGTTTCCTGTGCCCCTTAGTGTGCTGCCAGTTGTCCACCTGCTGCCTGGTCCTGTTTACACTTCTGATTCCCAGGCCCCATCCTGGCATTCACAGTGCCCTTTCTGAATGATAGAACAAGCCCCCTGGCTTACTGGGACCCAAGCCCCTCATTGTATAGATGAGGAAACTGAAGTACAGAGATGTAAAGAGAGTGTCCATTTTGGTATCCCAACCAGACTGGCATCCCCTCCTCCCATCCACATGACCCCCGCAATTGACCTTTTCTCTCAGTCCCCAAGGTGAAGTTCCCACCCTTAAATGGTTTGCTCAGGAAGAAAATGTACCAGTAAGTGAATTCATACTATAGTGTGAGTGACTGGTCACAGTTCTGAAGCCCTAGCCTGCTTAGGATGCCAGTGGACACCAGCATGGGAGTCGTCTGGTCTTGTCCCGGCCTATACCTTTCTCTCTTTCCCCACGCAATCCAGGCAACATCCGGGTGATTGCTCGTGTCCGGCCAGTCACCAAAGAGGATGGGGAAGGACCTGAGGCGACCAACGCAGTGACCTTCGACCCTGATGATGATTCCATCATCCACCTGCTGCACAAAGGAAAGCCTATATCCTTCGAGCTGGACAAGGTCTTCTCTCCGAGGGCCTCACAGCAGGATGTGAGTGTGGCTCTTGGGTAGGGGGTGGGAGGAAGGGACAGAGAGCAGTGGAGAGAGGGGGACACAGACAGACTCACCAGGAAAGGGACAGATGGTGAGGGGAGACAGAAAGAAGTGTGAATGGGGGAGACAGGATAGAGAAGCCTGGGTGCCAGAGTTCCCCTCTGGAGAGAAGAGTGTGGGAAGCTAAGACAGGGCTTTAGAAGCGTCTGTTGGGAAGGGGAAATCCATGCACAGCCCTTCCACCCATGTGGCTCCTCCCACCCAAATAGCCCCTCCCACCCATGGCCTCGCCTACCCTCAAAGCTCCGCCCACCAGCATGGCCCCTCCACAAGACCCTGGCCAGCATGGAGCCTGGTCCCTCCAGCCAGTGAGAGGCATGCAGTCTCAGCAGCTGCCCTTGTCTCATCTCTGCCAGGGCCAACCTGCCAGGCCTGTTTCGCCCGTGCTCTGCTGTCTCTGCCTGGCTTTACCTTTGCCCCTGTCCTCTGCCCACTGTCAGGCAGGCAGGCGGAGGAGGTGCCACACATGTGACTGGCCTCTGCCTTCATTTTGCTGTGCCTTCTGGGGGTGGAGGAGGGTCTCCTGAGCTCCAGGTGTTGGCAGGCAGTAAGCACTACCTTGCCTTCCCTTCCGTTTTTCGGCACCAGGTTACCACTGATGTCTAGTGCAAGTGACTCATTAGTCACGAATTGCTCCGCAGTGAGCCAGTTGTCCACAATAACATGCTGTATTATTGCTGAAGGAGACAGCTGTCAGG
This sequence comes from Miniopterus natalensis, assembly GCF_054644295.1. Taxonomy (NCBI): domain Eukaryota; kingdom Metazoa; phylum Chordata; class Mammalia; order Chiroptera; family Miniopteridae; genus Miniopterus; species Miniopterus natalensis. Next base: position 32,961,365 of record NC_142098.1, read on the forward strand.
GGAGGTGGCTGGACTTGGAACTGGTGGGGGACCCTGGTCCTAGCAGCCCTGGCAGCCTCACACTCTACACCCATGTCCGCTCCCCAGGTGTTCCAGGAGGTGCAGGCCCTGATCACCTCCTGCATTGACGGCTTCAATGTCTGCATCTTCGCCTACGGCCAGACGGGTGCTGGCAAGACGTACACAATGGAGGTGGGTGCCCACTATAGGGGGCAGGGGTTCAGACAATGACAACCCCCTTGCTGCCATTGGTGGGGTTCTACGGGAGTGTGTTTTGGCCTCACTCGGTCTTCACAACCCCCAAGTCACCAGGCCTGAAGAGGAGGCCCCTTGCCCAAGTGCACCTGTGATGGTCCCAGTGGGTACAAGAGGCGGGTGTCATGACAACAGACTAGCAGCAGAAGGATCTTGGCCTGAAGTGCAAGTCAGTCTCAGGACCAGTTTTCGTTGAATTACCCATATGCATTTATCGGGCTCCTGGTGGATGGCTGCCCCTTGCTGGGTGGGCTCTGGGGCTATCCGGATGGATGGGGGCAGGTGTCCGTCCTAGAGGAGATCCTGGGCAGTGAGAGAGACTGGTGAAGACTCTTGTGGAGCCTAGCTCTTTCCTGCCACTCCCAGGGCGGGGCTTCATCTCCCTGCCAGTGGCTGTCCCCTCTTCATGGGGAACTGGGGCATCTAGAAGAGGAAGAGTCTTGACTGTAGGTAAAAATGGAAGGCTGGCCCCTGGGTGTCTTTGGTTTGTTAGCTCTTGAGGGGGTGCTATGGGGCTCGCTGGGTAGAAGAGGAGGGCAAGTGTTCTGGTGTTTGGACAGGAGTGAGAGGGCCATTTGGTGGGAGGCACCATCAAAGGGGAAGTGGGAGCCCCGGTGAGATTTCCTTTCAGGAAGGCCAGTAGCTCATCTGGCCCCAGGGCATTTGCCGGCTCCACTTGTGTCTCCCCTCTGCCCTGGCTCATGGCCTCCCTGACACTGGGCCCCATGTGGGCAGTAGCAGGGAAATCTTGGGTTCCTGATGCGTTTTCCAGGTGGCTTACCAGGGCCAGGTACACATTTGGTGCTCAGCAGCCCCTGTTTGATGTTCCCCACTGGGCATGTCACCTGGGTGCTCTGCTTTAAGTCTCAGGGCAGTCCTGACAGGGTAGTTCCATTTTAAAGGTGTGAAACTGAGGCCCAGGGAGGTGAATGAAGTTGCTTGAGGCTGGTGGAGGGGCTTGGGAGGTAGACCAGCACTCAGATGGGAGTTTCAGGCAGGGAGGCTGGCCTGCAAGGGGGTAGCTGGAGGTGGGGGGGGGGAAGGAAGCACAGAGACCCTGTGAGCATCTGCACCGGCCACCCCTTGTGGTGGGAAGGGGCCCAGCTCACTCGGGCCTTGCTTCTGTCCTCAGGGGACCCCTGAGAACCCAGGCATCAACCAGAGGGCCCTGCAGCTGCTCTTCTCCGAGGTGCAGGAGAAGGCATCCGACTGGGAATACACCATCACTGTCAGTGCGGCTGAGATATACAACGAGGTCCTCAGGTGGGCGGCCCCCAGGGAGCCCTCAGGTGGGAGGCTTGCAGGTCTGAGGCCCTCAGATTTGAGGCTATCAGGTGGGCAGCCCTCAGGTTTGCAGCCCTGGTGTGGGCACATGCCTCCCAGGAAGCTTTGTGGTTCTCAGGACCATGTAGAGTCATGTGGGATGGGAAGTGGGCTCTCCTTGAAGAAGGGAGTTGGGGATTCTACGCCAGACTCAGCCAAGGGGCTCTGCTGGTCGCACGCCCCTCCCCCGACCAGCAGGCGGGGGAGGAGGGCTCTCTGCACCCCCCTGGGCCTCCCAGACTGAGGAGCTCCTTTTCCCCTGGAAGTGTCCTTGCTGCACCTGCAGGTTGCACCGGGTGGTGATAAGTGAGAGTGGGGGGCCCTGCCCGCAGGGGCCAGTGCATCCTCGGGCCAGGAGTAGCAGCACCACAGGCCTTTTGGGGAACAGTTGGTCTCTGCCCTTCAGCAGACCGAGTGCAGGGGAGGAGCTGGAGGGAGAGGAGGAGGGGCTTAGCCCAGTGGTCCAGGGAGGCTTCGGAGGGTGTGATGATTGGGAGGGGGAACATTCCTGGCTTGGGCGAGGGAGGAGGGAGTGACTGTCCCCCACCCAACCCCCCACAGGGACCTGCTGGGGCAGGAGCCCCAGGAGAAACTAGAGATCCGGCTGTGCCCAGACGGCAGCGGGCAGCTGTACGTGCCAGGGCTGACTGAGTTCCAGGTGCAGAGCGTGGACGACATCAACAAGGTGTGGGGCTGGGGGGTCGGGGCAGGGGAATGTGGGGAGACCACGCCCAGAGCTGAGCTGCCCTGGCTCTGCCTTGTCCCCACGCGTCTCTGGGCCTGTTTCCTCCTCTGTGCAATGCAGAGGGTGCCACCCCTCACGGGTACTCAGGGGCAGGTGATTACAAGCCCCACTCCGAGCCGTACCTCAGCTGTGCCCGCCCCCGCCCCGCCCCCAGGTGTTCGAGTTCGGCCACACCAACCGCACCACGGAGTTCACCAACCTGAACGAGCACAGCTCCCGCTCTCACGCGCTGCTCATCGTGACCGTGCGCGGGGTGGACTGCAGCACCGGCCTCCGCACCACGGGTGAGGGCTAAAGGCGGCCTGGCCTGTGCACCCCCGGCACCCACCCCCGGGGCGCCTTTGACCTGCCCGGCGCCCTCCCCACAGGGAAGCTGAACCTGGTGGACTTGGCCGGCTCGGAGCGCGTGGGCAAGTCTGGGGCCGAGGGCAGCCGCCTGCGGGAGGCACAGCACATCAACAAGTCACTGTCGGCCCTGGGGGACGTCATCGCTGCTCTGCGCTCCCGCCAGGGCCACGTGCCCTTCCGCAACTCCAAGCTCACCTACCTCCTGCAGGACTCGCTCAGTGGGGACAGCAAGACCCTCATGGTGGTACAGGTGAGGGCCTCAGGTGGGCTTGGCCAGCACCAAGACCAGAGACCCCTTCCAGGTACCCAAGCTGTGCAGGGAAGGGACCCTTGTCCTCAGCAGCTCCAAAGTCAGTGCCGTGCACCCCTCGGACCTCCCCAACAGACCTGGCACAGCACCGTATGTGCCTCTCAAGTTCCTTCATTTTGGCTAGCGTCCCCTGCCCGTGAGCGCCCTCTGGTGAGCATACTGCCCCCTCCAGTTCTGTGGGGGCAGCTGGCTTGGGTGGGGAATGAGCCCTCATGTCCCCTAGGTGTCCCCCGTGGAGAAGAACACTAGCGAGACCCTCTACTCCCTCAAGTTCGCTGAGAGGGTCCGCTCTGTGGAGCTGGGTCCCGGGTCCCGCAGAGCAGAGCTGGGGTCCTGGTCCAGCCAGGAGCATCTGGAGGTAGGGGGATGCCACAGGTCTTTCTCTGGGGCACTGGGTCAGAGACTTCCAGGCCAGGTGCAGGAGGGAGGCTCTGGGAGGGGTGACAGCCTGAAGTGGAAGGGGGGGAAGAGATGCCAGAAGGGCTGGAGCCAGAACTTGAACCCAAACCAGGTAGCCTCTTTAGTCCACGTATTTCTTGGCCTCAGAGGTACCTATGGGATCCTCAGCTGGTTGGGGGTGGGCGGGTCACAGGTTGGCACACAGGTGCTCAGTAGTAACTAGTTTACTACTTTACATATATTACCTCATTTAACTCTCGAAATAACTGAAGCAGGGCACCATCATCGTGCCCACTTTGCAGATGAGGAAACGTTTCAGGAGACTGGGAGGGGCATGGAGGGAAGCATGGGGTGGGGCAGGGCAACACAGCCCCCACCCACCTGCTCACCCCCGCCCACAGTGGGAACCAGTCTACCAGACACCACAGCCCTCAGCACGAGCCCATTCGGCCCCCAGCTCTGGGACCACTAGCCGCCCAGGCTCCATCCGGAGGAGGCTGCAGCCCTCGGGTGAGCTTTTAGGGAAGGAGTGAGTGGGTGGGTGGGTGAGCTTCCCCCACAGGTCAGTCACAGCCACTGGGCTTTTTCTTTACTTTCTTTTTAAAAAAATTTTCTTAAACTTCTCCAGAGCCTATTTCACAACCTTCCCTGGCCCTGGGAATTAGGGTAGATAGTGCTGGGTCCATTTTACAGAGGAGAAATCGAAGACCCCCCCCCTCTCCAGGGGCTCCTAGCTGGGCTGGTGACTTGAGGCCCAGGACTTGAGTATCCCAGGCTGGGCTGGCTGGGCTCATGCCATATGCCCTTCAAAGCAGGTCTGGCATCACCAGCCCTGGGCCTCAGCTCCGGGGGTGGAAAGGGCAGGGCTCACCCCATGTCCCAGATGAAGAGTGAATCCAGGCCTCCAGCCCCCAACTTGGCCTCACTCACAAGAAAGGCCCAGCAAGTGCTTGGAGTACAAAGGCATAGGGGCAGCAGGGTCCTGAGGGGCCCTGGCCCGAGGCAAGCCCAGCAGTGAGACGCCTGTTGCTTTGATTTCAGCCTGAGACTGGGGCTGCAGTCTCCAGGTGAGTGTGGGGCCAGTGGCCCAGGGCTGCCTGCCGCCTGACCTCCGCCTTGGGCTGTAGGGCTGTGCCGGGAACCTGCTGCTCAGGGCTGGGTCTATCCTGCTGCTGCCTGCTGTCTGTGTGCTTCTGCCGGGCTGTCTCCTGCTCTTAATCCGAGGCTAATGAAAGCCCTTCCCTCTGCAGGGAAGTCAAGGCCATTGCCCGTGTGATGGATGTGTCTACCCTGCCGTGCCAGGGGCTGGGTCCCAAGCCTCACTGACCTGCTCCTGCTGTAGTGCTGGGAGCCTGGGAGGTGGAGGCCAGAGAGGAGCTGCTCTTCTGTCTCCCCCAAGATGAGAAACATGTTCAGAAGGAAATGGTGTCTCAGCTGTGGATCTTGGTGCAAATGATATGGGCTGGGAGGGCAGGGATGGCCGGCTCCACCTGGCAGGCCCAGACCCTCAAGAGTGACCCCTTGTGGGGAGGGCAGCAGTGTTGGGAGGGTGGCCCTCGCTGGGCTGGCCCAGCGTTCCCAGCCCGCAGGGTGCCCTCTTTGGTGGGTGGCTGAGGAGCCCCTGGGAGGCACAGGAACCATGGGAATGGGCTGGTTGGTGGGCACCCTAGGGACAGTCCAAGGGGGCCCCCACACTGGGCATGTATCTAGTGTTCGTTGGTGTACATAAGAGCAAGGCCCTGCCTGTCATGGGCCGGGCTGTATTTATGACTGGCAGGAGGCCAGAGGGCGGGGATTCTGCTGCTCCCGTCATCTGGAATCAGGCTCTCCCCTTGCTCACTGGCCTCTTGACATTTTCCTCTCCCTGAAGTCCTATTTAAGAACTTTTGGAACTTAGCCATTTTTACTTATTAAAATAAAAGCCTTTTTACACAAGTGTGGTCTAAAAGAATGGGTATTATGAGCCCCTGGTCATCAGGAGCAGGGCATCGGCATGTGCTCTTGGTTCCCCACTGCTGGCTGGCTGGTCACCCACAGCCCTCCAGACCTGCCTCTAAGTAAGGATGGCGTGTCCTGAACATCTAAGACTGGGAGGGGCCAGCGCTGTCACCCCCATCTTACAGATGGGAAATGAAGGCTCCTCCAAGGTTTGGCAACACCGTGCCTGGGGCCCTGGCCTTGTCCCCACAAGTGAACTGGCTGCAGGTGGGCGCCACCCTGCTCCCAGGGCTTACAGGACCCCAACTACCAGTGCAGGGCAACCCCCCACCCCTGCCATGGAGTTGTGTTGGCCTAATTTGGTCCCAGCCTTGGGGGAGCCTATGCTCAGTAGCTGAACCACCAGCTACTGCCTCAGGAGCAGAAGGGATGCCCACTGGGTAGGGACAGCTTGTCCTGGCCAGCCAGCACTGGGGGCTCCTGCAGGGAGTGAAATCTGTCCAGAGCCCTCAGAGAAGGATAGGGGGAACTGCCCTTCCAGTCCTGTCTCTGAGGGTCTCCTGGGGGTTTGGGGGAGCATGCTGGGCTCTGGGCCAGCACAGTGGTGGCCACAGTGAGGCCGGGGTCCTGCAGTAGACAGCTGTTGGTCTTGGCGGTATCCACAAGACATCTAGGAGTGTGGCTGAGCCAGAGGGGATGGTGGGGGCCACCTCTCACCTGTCTCCCAGCCATGGAGGAAGACTTGCTGTCTCCACCTTTACCTCCCCCAGAATAAGTCAGAATTGGCCCTTTCCCATTGGCCTAGCACTCTGCTGCCCCCTGCTGGCCACACAGCTTGGTGCAGGACTCTGCAGAGGCCAGGCAGGCAATCCTGTGCCTGGGAGAGTCCTGGGGCCAGGGGTGCCCCTCCCAACAAGAAAACCAGGGAATAGTTACAAATTTAATAAAATTTGCCTTATAAATTACAGCAGCAGCCCCAGGGCTTGCTTGGCTGCCCCAGGAAGCAAGAGTTGGGCAAAGCTGGGCAGCTGTTGCTGGGCAGAAGTTGTCTGAGAGTTCAGGGCTGTGGAGGTGGCCAGTGGGCCAGCGCCGCCGCCTCCAGGATGGCCACAGGGCAGCAGTAGGGGCAGGGCAGAGGCTCATGGGCCGGTGGGTGCATAGGGAACAGGAGTGGGGGCTGAGGCCAGACCCCAAGGGCTGCTCAGTGCCCCCACTCACTGGATTCCTCAGTCCAAACTGGCCATGAGCAGGTGCAGCTCCCGGAAGGCACTGCCGTGGCGGCCGCTCAAACCTGATTTGCTCTTGACGAGGCCACTGATGCTTTTGAGCTGCTTATAGCAGAGCCGGCACTTGTGTAGCCTATGGGCAGAGGGGCAGCACTTGAGATGGCCACCTGCACAGAACCATGACCCCCACCTGACCCTGGGGCCTTTCCTGCCCTAACCACTCCCACCTCTCCCCCAGGACATGCCAGACCACACCAGGGCTCAGGGCAGAGCCAGACCATGGAGGAAATAACGTTCTGGCAACCCCAACCCTATACCCTGAGCCAGGGTCTCTGTCCCAGGCACAGTGACCTCCTCCATAAGCTGTTCTAGCAGGGCCATCAACAAGCAGGCTGGGCCCCCAGGCCTGATGTGGAACTCCTGCCCCCAACACAGGCACACTGCCTGGCCCCTCACCTCTCCTCCCGGCTGATGTCAACACCCACAGAGGGCGGGGCTGCCAGGATGTCAGTGATCAGGGGCAGAAACCGCTGCAGGATCAGCTTCAGGGAGGTACAGCCTGTCTGGACATAGCTTCAGAGGTGGATGGACAGAGCCACAGACAGACAAACAAGTACACAAAGACAGAGGGACAGAGACAAAGGATCAGAGGCAGCATGGGCTTGATTCCACTCTGGCCTCTCTGGAACTTGGAGGGGACAGCAAGGCTGCATAGCCACCTCATGGGGGCACCACCCCAAGGGTCTTCCCCTTGGTCCCTGCCCAAGCCTCTTTGCCCCCTCCCCTCCCTACTGTAAGGTAGGTGGGGCTTCTCCACACTTACCTCTCGTACTTGCTCTGGAGAAGCTTCTCGATCTGCGGCAGGACTGTGGTGCACAGGTCCAGCTTCCACAGGGAGCTGGGGAGAGGCCCAGGGACAGGTACCCTCAGCACCCAGCCCTGCCCACTCCACCCGCTCCACCCACTGCTGTCACTTACGCTTTCTGGTTGACGATGTTGAGGAGGTCCACCACCACTGACAGGTCATTGATGGCCACGGCTGAGTCCACCGACGTCTGCAAACAGAGCACCTGTCACAGAGGACTGGGGACAGAGTGGCCCCTGCCTGAGTGTGGTGTGATGATGGGGTTTATTGTGGGATATTAATAAGACCACCTACAACAATCAGTTGCAAGGCCAGGACAACAAATAGGAGCTCAATAAATGGCAGCTTGTGATGGTGAGAACTGAAGAAATAAAGTGAAACCACAGTGTGGTGATAAGGGCCGCCTACCCCCCACCTGCAGCTTCCTGTGGCCCTCCTCTTGGTTCAGCCATAAGCCTGGGGCAGGGGCAGGCACTTGCCTTGATGTCACCAGTGGTCCACACAGCCCTCACGGTGTCCAGGTTCTTGTGGCGGCTAGTGAGCACCACACACATGGTGTCATGGCCTTTGCGGATTTGAGACATGGCATCGTCGTCGACCAGCTCTGTCTGCTGGGGAATCTTCACAGCCTGGTGGGACAGGGGCCCAGATGCTGGCAGCAAAGCTCTACCCCATGGGCCTCCACTGCACCCTTGGGCTGGGCCCCCACTCACAGGCAGGAAGTCAGAGGCCTTCAGCCCGATGGGCTCATTCCGGGTGGCAGGGATGATGGCAGGCTCAGCCTTGGGTACAGGGGTGGAAGTGACGACCTGGGGCCAGGGCACGACCTCGGGCTAGAGGGGTCCGAAGCTCAGTGGGCAGCCAGCCTGAGGGCTCCCTCTCTGCTCCCCCAGATAAGAGGCTCCAGCCCCTCTGAGTCTCACACCACACCCGTCCACCCAGACATACATTTGGCACCGGGAACTGTGTGTCGATGGCTGGGCTGGGCTTTGCTGCCTCCTTGGCTGTGGCCATATCTGGAGGCAAAAGGAAAAGATCTCTGGGTCAGGACGAAGGCAGGGCTCGGGGTAGGACAATGGATGGCATCTGTAATTGGGCAGCAGGGGAGGGAGAAGTCAGCAGTGTGGGTCCTGGGGAGACAGGGCAGGGGCTGGGCCTGCTCCCTACTTTCTACCTACTCAATTCCAGGACTAGCAGAAAGCAGGCATCTAGCACTGTGTGTGTGGATGGGACCCAGGGAGCTCCAGGGGTGGAGATCTGTTACCTTACTAGGAATGTGTGTGCCAGGGGTGCTGGTGTTGAGTGGGTGGTGAGGAGTCTCAAGGCCCCCTCTTCAGGGGGCCCTAGTGATTTCTCTCACAAGGCCCAGCTCCTTCCTCCACAGCACATGTCCCATTTCTGGACCCATCTGTATGGTTATCTGTCCATTGTTTGCCTTCCTCACTAGGGTGTGGCCTCCTGAGGGGAGCACCTACCTGCTTTGTTCACGCTCAACCACCAGGGACTAGCCTGGGGTTTGGCACATAGTAGGTACTCTTGGGTGAGTGGGAGAGGCTGAGGCTGTGCCCAGAGGGGATGTCAGGGGGAGGGGCGGGGGCTCAGAAGGGGAGAGGACTGAGGAGCTGGGAGGAGACGTGCTGCACCACCCTCCGACTCACCATCTTCTGGGGGTGCTGGGAAGGGCTCACTTCTTCGAGGTGGTGTCCGACCTGTAGAGGCAAAGGGGGTAGGGGACTCACGTTAGCTACCCAGAGCTTCTGTTTGAGCCCCTAGGACTGAGGTGGCCTGGGACCCAGGGCCCTGTCAGGACATGGGGGATGGAAGATGGTTCCCAGGCATGCAGCTGTACACCTGTGACCCTGTCCTGACCCACAAACCCTCAGGCCTGCCCCTTCCCACCCACTTGCCCCTGTGGGCCTTCCTTTGCTTAGGGTGGGCAAGGCACTGAGTGGCTGCCAGGGCTCTGCTGGGGCCTAGAGGACCTGGGAACAGAGCCTGGCACGGTGTGGCTTAGGAACTAAGGGAGCTGCATGGGACACCATCCCCAGAAAGGATCGTCTGCATCCATTTCCCAGGTGGGGATGCCGGGGTTCATAGGGTGGGAGCCAGGCCTCACTGATGCTGTTCTTGGGCTGGAAGATTTCGTTGTAGTCCTCGGCGTTCTGGATCTCTGCCCGAGACTCCCGCTCATCCCGGTCATCCTCACTGCTGGGGCTGCGGCGCTCACTCTCTGAGTTATGTTTCACCCTGAGGGGCCGTAGAAGGAGGCTGGAGCCAGTAAGGCTGGACAGGGCCCCCGAAGCCTTCCCAGGGACAGACCCACTTCCTGTACCCCCCAGCACCCACTGAACTCTAAGCCCACCTCTGAGGCTTGCTGCAGGTTGTGCTGGGCCGCTCGTAGATGCGTCGAAGGGGGGCGGTGGGGAGGGGCGGCTGCTGCGCCAGGGGCAGGCTGTCCTGCACAGGGTCCTGGGCCACCGTGCCTGTCCTCGTGACCCGTGTCAGGTCCACCACATAAGAGGAGACGTTGCTCTGGGAGAAGGCCACGCCTATCTGCAGGAAGTGGCAGAGCTGGGGTGAGGCCCTTCCCAGCAGCAGCTAGGGTATGGGTGGGCAGGACCCCTGCAGGCTGGGTGGCAGTGGGGGCCTGATGGGCTCATGGGGGTGGCTCTCACCAGCTGGTTGTTGCAGATGGCCAGGTCAGCCACTTTGCCCCAGTTGACTAGGACCACGTCAAAGCAGCGCTCAGGCTCCCAGCCGTAGACACGCAACGAGTCCTGGCAGCCGCTGTATAGGCAGCACCCGTCGGGGTTGAAGAGGATGCTCCTGTGTCAGGCGAGAGTGGGCCATGGGTCCCAAGAAACCCGGGAAGAGAGCACAAGCAGAGATGGGAAAAGCCCACCCACATCCACATCCCACTTCCCCAGAGGAAGGGCTGGGCCCACTGCCCAGCTGCCTGCGTACCTGACAGGCCCTGGCTCCCCTTCGATGCAGCTCACCACCTGGAATTTCTCCAGATCCCAGAAACGGATGGTCCTGCAAAGGCAGCCAGGCTGTGCGAGGAAGCCAGGGCAGGCCCCAATCTGGCCTCCACACAGGCCCATGGCTTCGACAGCCAGCTTCTCTCCCCTCCACCCTCAGCCCCTCAGGGCCATTAAGAGCAATGCCTTGGGCCAAGGACTGGCCCTGGGAGGCAAGGGGAGGGGACTCAGCAGGTCGGAGGTGAATATTGGCCTTGGATCTGGACATGCCCTTGAAGGCCCAGGACACTGGGGCCGGGAACCAAGTCAGGGTAGGATGGGACCAGGGTCCCATCTTGGCTTGGCTGGCTGTTAATTCAGTCTACACAGGCTCATCAGGCATACGACACCCTGGGGCAGAGAGACAGATTGGGGACAGATATACATACACTCAGAGGCAGAGATGTGAGGAACGGCAGTCACAGCGACGGGCCCTGCTTCTCCTTCTCACCTGTCAGAGCTGCCAGAAGCTAGGAGGTACTCGTTGGGATGAAACTCCACCACGTTGACAGGCCCTGTGTGGCCAGGGAACTCGGACATCATCTTGCCAGCAGTCAGATCCCAGAGCTGGGGTAGGACAGGGTAGAGGTCAGGACAGGCCGCGCACAGCAGCCGCCCGCTCTCCCTCCAGTACAGCCTGAGCTCTTTATCCACACACCCCCTTCCAGCCTGGACAGGCTTGGGACATGCAACCCCAGTCAGGAGGTAGGTGAGGACACAGCCTGAGAGTGATCAGCAGATGCCAATCCCCAGCTTGGGGCCCAGGCCAGGTGGGGAGCTACCTTCACAGTGTGGTCATCTGCAGCCGATGCCAACCACTTCCCATCGGGGCTGAACCGGAGACACCGCACGGCCTGGTTGTGCCCCTGAGGAGAGGACAGAGCACCAGGCTCACCTTAGGGGCCTGGCCCAAGGGCTTCCTTCCCCACCACTCCACTCCATCCCTGCCTTAGACAAACAGTGCTTCCTAGGGAGCAGGCAATGAGGGGAAGATGTGAGGGAGATGCCACAGAGGGACACTTCTCCAAATATGATCAGGGACTCCCAGTCCCGCAGATGCTCCAAAAAATCCAGACTGTGTGGTCATAGAGTCTTAGGCCTCTTTTTAGAGAGTTAAATGCCCTCTCTTAATGTCAAAGGGTCTAAAAACCTCTAAAAGTAATTCTGTGTTAAACTCAGTGCTTCCAAACTCATAGGAATAGGCGCCCCCTCACCTGCCGATTCCTGTTACCTGCCTGTAAAACCAGAGCATGGAGCACAGCAGTTTGGTAAACATAGTTCTGAGGGGAGTCATGGAGAGCTGGGGGTCTAGGAGGACCACTCACAGCATTCCTGCTCTGCTCCAGATTCCTGTTTCTCGTCAGGACTCTCATGTTCTTACCCATGCTGAACAGCAGTGCCCTCCAGCCCCTGCCAGTATGGGCACCACCCATGTTCCATGCCTGCATGGTGCTTGTGGAATGACCAACAGAGGGCGCCTTCCTTACCCTGTACCGGAAGACACAGCCTTTTCTCCTGATGTCCCAGAGCTGTGGGGAGAGGAGCAGGGGGGCAGAGTCAGGACAGGTCACAACCAAGGGTGGGCTTGGGCTGGGGAGACCTAAAGCCTGGGCTGGAGGGCAGTGTGTGGCTGTGAGCAGAGGAGGGCTCTCGGCCCCTCCAAGTCATTATACCCCAAAATGACATGGATCTAGAAACTGCTCACTAAAGCTGGGAATTCCAAGCAGAAATGTCTGGCGAATGCCTCCACATGCCCCTTCTCTAGGAGGGTGTGAATACTGCCGCACAGAGATGATGTCCCCACAAAAAGCCAAAAACCCACACCCTCAGGCAGGACACGTGGCCCGGTCCTGCTGCCAGCCCAGCAGGAGACACAGGGCTCAGAGTGGCATCTCACCTTGATGTTCGTGTCCTGGGAACCCGAGGCCACAAACTCGCCATATGGGTGGAAATCCAGGCTGCAGATGTTGGCTTTGTGTCCCATGAGTGTGCGAAGAACTAAAAAGAAAGAAAGCAGAAACGATGGCTTGAGAGGCAAACAAGTCGGCTAGCAGAGAAAGGCTGCTGTGGGGGCTTTAATGTCAACTGAATACCACCACAGGTTTTTTAAATGGGAGGGAAAAATCAACCAGGGTCCTACCACCCAAACAACTTTTTCCTGAGAGATGACAGCCATTTCTGTTATTGCCTGAGCCTCCAGAAATGTATCGCACAGCGCCCGCAGCTTGTTCTCTGTGCTCATCCCAGTGTGTTCTTGTGAAAGGAGAGGTGAGGGAGGATGTCAGGCAGGGGCAAGTGGTGGGCAAAGGCCCCAAGGAGGGCAAGTGGAGGGCGTGCCTGATGTGGCCCAGGTGCTTGCACTGATCATCTGTCCCAGGGATCCTGAATTGAGGGTGGCTGTGAGGACAAGCTGTGAGAACTGAGAGAACATGGGGAGGACATACCAGAGCCTCAGACTCTCAGGGGTGGGGGGCAAATCACCTCCTGCCGCCCCAGGAAACCATGACTCCCATCCTTCAAGGTCCTGCAGGTAGCTCCAGGGCCCAGCCCAGCTTGGCCTGCGGGCAAATCGTGTGCTTGTCTCTGGTACCAATCAAATTTGCCTCCACTTTCTGGCCTCGTGTGTCTTGCTTTTTAAAAGATTTATAATTCTACTGTCTGAATGAAACTGATCACCCCATGAGTGCTGGGGCCAAGTGGTAGAGGAAGCCAGCCATCCTTAGGTTTGAGCCAAGGTGAAATAGGGTACTTGTGAGAGGTAGTGAGCTCTCTTTTGAAGGAGGTGTTCAAGTAGAATCCAGATGTAATGCTTTAGGTACATGAGAGTCGAGCTCCAAGCACTGGGTGAATTAAATAAACTATTGTTTGATTGTCTGTATCCTTCATGGTCCATCAGGTCCAAGGCTCTGGAGCCAGACAGAACTAGGAGTAATGCTGGCTCTGCTCTTGGCTTGCTGCGTGACCCTGGGCAATCCCTTACCCTCTCTGAGTCTCATATCAGGTCTTGGTCAGAATTATGTAATAAGATGGACATAAAGTTCCTAGATGAGCCTGACACGTGGTAAGTGCGCAGTAAATGCCAGCTACAATCCTCATTGTGATTTCTTCCTGCACAGGCCTGCCTTCATCCCTTCCTCTCGGTCTCCCGAGCTGGACCTTCTCGCCTCCTCAGGCCTCAGAACACATGTCCTAGTTCTCTGTCTCGTGGCACCAGTGATGACCCACTACTCAGTGCCATGGCCTTCTGGGCACCTCCTTTGTCCCAGGACATCTGCTGAGTACTTCCAGTTTCCCAGAATAGGTGAGTGATTTCGAAGCACAAGTCTCCCCCAACCCCAACAATGCCAGGAGGTGGACAAGAACCGCAGGCTCAGGGGGAAAGCAGCCCACTTAAGGCCGATCAGCAAGGTGCAGAGCCAGAGCTTAAACCAGGCATTTTACTCTTGAGTAGCTTGCTTTACCAGGTGACTCTCTACCTGGGTGACATTTGTCTAAAGCTTCCAGGACAAGCCAGGCACAGCTGAGAGCAAGATAAAAGTGAGCTGCTCTGGTTGTCATCTGCCTTGAGGACAAAGTCCATCCCACAGCCCACCACACCCACCCATCCTACTAGGTGTCTCTTGGCATAGGTCCTGTTGGGTACTGAGCTGGGACAGAGCTGCCCTTACAGCCTTCGCAGAGTATGACAAGGCACCTGCCATGTCTGTCCACTGAGTATCTAACTCAATGGCACCAAAACCTCAGAGGCTGCCCCTTGCTATCTGTAGTTGTCACAGGTCACCGGGGGCTCAGTATTGCATTTCTGGTCAAGGAGGCCTCGGGCACATGCTGCCCAGTCCAGGGCTTAGAGGGAGCGGACTCATGCTGGCTCTGCTTGAGCCCACTGGCTCTGCATCCCACAGCAAGGTTTCCAAAACCCTGCCCCGCCCCAAGAGGATGTGGCGAGTCCCGCCCTGCGTGGGCTGGCTTCATGAAGCGGGATCCCGGCTGACCCACCCTCGCCCTCTGGCTGTGCCATGGAAAGCAGGCAGGACCACATTCTTCTGGCGTGACTTCTGCCCCTGTTCTTCTGTCCCAGGAGGGAAGGTCTCGGTCACAGGAGCTGGGAGCTGCAGAGTGGAGGGCCTCTGGGGTGTGTGCCCCATGCAGGAACCTCCAGCTGTCCCAGCTGAGTAGCTGTTAGTCCTCCGCCTGAACCCTCCAGTGATGGGCTGCCTTTCAAAGCAACTGATGTGACAGTCAGGCAGTGCTTCCAGGACCTCTTCTGTACCTGGGGTGCAAACTAGCCTGGCACTTTCACTCACACAGTGGAGGGTAGGGGTGGAGGGGAGCCTGAGGTCTTAGCTCTTCCTGCTGAGTGCAAGCTTCACTCCCATCAGAGAAGTCCCCCAAACTCGAGGCACCAAATGACAGGGAGGAGAGCATTGGGATGGCAATTCCAATACCAAGATTCGAGTCCCAGCTTCTGCCACTCCCAGCCACAGGGTCCTCACCAAGCTCAGTGCCCTCCCTGGGCCCCAGTATGCCCATTTGGCAAATAAGGGGGACCTACTAGCCAGGCTCTGCACCAGAATCACCTGGAAGCTTACTGAGAGCCAGATTTGGGGCCTACCCCACTTCTGAGGCATGTCTGCTGGGAGTGGGGTCTGGACCATGTGTTTGTAACGAGCCTGAGAGCAGCCAGCGCAGGGAAGTCCACCGTCCAGGAATTCCAGACAGGTCTTCAGTTTTCATTCTTTGCCCACCTTAAGGAATTCTCACGTTTCCCTTACATGTTAATTAGTCCTGGCTGAGAATGCTCTTATCTTCTCTTCTGTGCCCTGCTCCTCAGTGCATGGGAAGTGGCTGGTGCCATCCACCAGGATTGGGGCCAGGAAGAGGCTTCCCAGGTGGAGAACTGCTTTCAGCCTGAGCCTTTCTGCTTTCTCAGCTGGAGCCCAGACAGACGGGCTTGCTCCAACCCGGCACCCTGAGTCCAGCGATGACCCAGCACAGGTGCTGTGGGTCCTGCGTGTGGCCAGGCAACAGGACCATGTGCTGAGACGCTAAGCATGCAGCCCATTTGTTATCTAAGAGATCCCGGGGTCTGTCTTTCTTAAGCGGCCACCACCAGGGGGGCAAGCATCACCCAGGGGCGCCACCTTTCTTTAGGGCCGTCTACACAAGAAGGCCACTGCTCTGGGGCAGAATGGACCTGGCCACTGGGTGTGCATGGCTGATGGCCACCGTCCCATAGCAGAGGCAGACCACATACCACAGGAGAGGCTCAGGGACCTGTAAGTCTCAGACAGGAGGGGGTGCTCTCTTCTGGAAAAAGCAGCCCTGGCAAAACCCATGCCGCCATTCCCTCTCCCATCCTCCAGGGAGTAGGTGGCCTCCGGCCTGGCATGCTGGACGGTCCAGACTAGAGGCCAGCAGTGAACAGTAAGCAGACGGGTTTTACTGGGACCTCTGTGTTGGCCTGCGCTGTGTTCTGTGCTAACGTATAAAATGTTTCTAGAAATAAACTGCAGTACAGCCATGTTGTTTAGAAAGATGTGGGGAATGAGCAAAACCCCAGATGAAAGGACAAGGTTGAGGCCTCTGAGAATGGGAAGAAGTGGGGCAAAGGCTTCCTCTTTTCATTGTGAATATTTGCAGAACTATCGGTAGCTGACTTCTTAAACTCTTAACTCCTATGGACGTAAAAACTAAATTAAAGCAAAGCACAAGGAAACAGAAGGCCTGGCCACCCCAGCCCCATTCCTGCCGGCAGCAGTTACCCGAA
Organism: Miniopterus natalensis; assembly: GCF_054644295.1. Taxonomy (NCBI): domain Eukaryota; kingdom Metazoa; phylum Chordata; class Mammalia; order Chiroptera; family Miniopteridae; genus Miniopterus; species Miniopterus natalensis. The sequence continues at coordinate 32,977,561 of NC_142098.1, forward strand.
GCTGAGTGGGGGCCACCCCGAGTCGGGCCACTCGCTTCTCCGGGTGCCCCACACAGGCACCTCACTCCTTCACGTGTCCTGTGTGGCCCGATGTCCTTCTAGGTTCTGAATCCACACAGACAGCCACCGCCCATCCCCACAGTTGTCCATTCGGACATTTGCTAGGCACCTCCCTAGTGCCAGCACTGAGAGACAGGAGTGCATGTCGCTAATGCCAGGCTAATAGGGGTGGAGGGGGCAGGGTGTCAACACACTGTCTGGTCAGTGCTCCAGGAAAGCAGCACCCAACCTGGTCAGGACAGGCTTCCCAGAGGAAGCGACTGGACAGGAGCCTGAGACAGCAGGGCTATAGGAAGCATTTGGGGAAGGTGAGCACAGACACCTACTTTTGGCAGCTTCCAGGTCCCAGACACGGATGGAGCCCGACTGGGAGCCGGCCACAATGAGCTCCTCAGGGGTGTTGAGACGGACACTCTCCACTGGGGACGTGTGACCCGTCAGGCTCTGTGGAGAGAGGGTGGCACCTTCAGTGCACTTTGTGGACAGACCCCCAGCTGCTGCCCCGAGTTATGGGTCCCCAGGAAGTGCATCAGTGAGAAGTGACCCAAGCAACAGAGCCACACCCAGGCTCTCCCACAGATGGCTGAGCAGCCGCTTCTCTGGGCCTCAGCTCCTAGGGCTAAAAGTGGACCAAACCCCAGTCATGCTCCAACCACTTGGTAAGTCTGAGGCCCTGAAAGGCTGGTCTGTGGGGAGTTAGGGGAGAAAGGCTCTGGCTGAGGCCTGTGGGGGCCTGCAGCTACACCTGATATAAGAAGATAAATCTAGAGGCCAGACCCCAAACTGTCCCTGTGCTTCTCTGGGGATGAGAGCCTGGTGTCACTTCATGTCTATTTTTTGTCAGTCTTTGTTGAGTTTTTTCCAAATTGTCTGTTACTTTGGCATTTCTTAGGGGAAAAACACATTTAAACCTTAAAAACAAAGGGAAATAAAATGATTTCAATTCCGTTCTGAACTCAATTTCAATTTTCTGGAACACGGGCTGTGGTTTGGGTCAGATTTCAGTTCTCCGCTGAATCACTCCAAATCAATGAGTTGATTAAGTCTCTACTAATAAATACCACCCCCCCACCCCCCACCCCCCGCCATCCTATTTTATCTTTATCCTGACTTGGCCAAGAGTCAAAAGCATGATACCACCCTGTGCTGCAGGGCTATGTGGGGAGACAGTGAGGCTCCCGTGCTTCTGGTGGGAATGTAAATTGATTTCTAGAGGGCAATTTGGCAACATATTTTGAAAGCTTTTTAAGAAGTGCACACCCTCAGATTTAATGCAACCATCACAGATCTGCTCAAAGATTTAGCAGATGAGGATGTTTACCATGTGGCTGAGCAGAGCCAAAAGGCTGCCAGTGACCTCCATGCTGGGAACGAGGAGGGGCTAAGCCAGTGCTGGCTCATCCCTACAGTGGCACACCACGAAGCCATTAAAAATCATGTTGTTAGTGGATATTTTTTGACACAGGAAAATGCTCAAATATTGTTATTTTAAAAAGCCAAGCCACGGTACAGTGAGATAGTGTTCTGGAAATATATTGTTATAGATTTCTCTGTGTGCATATGTGTGTGTGTTTGCACGTGTGTATGAGTACATAAATGCACAAGTCTGCACATGTGTACAAGGGCACAGATCAAAATACCAACTGCAATGGTCTTTGGATAATGGAACTATAGATAATTCATTTTTGTATTTTTCCTCCTTTACGATTTCATTTTGGAAAGCAGTTTTTGGCACTGAATGTAGTTATGTGACCAGGGTAAAGTGCTATTAAAGACCCAACTCTCTGCCCAGCTCCAGCCAGGCACCCTGAAATCCTTTTAGTGGAATGAGGTAGGGACTATCCCAGTCATCCCTACACATAGCTGATGGGTGGGTGGATGGGCCCTGGACAAGGCAGGGCCCTGGGCAGGGCAGGGCAGGCTCAAACTCATTTAGCCTTCTCAAGCAGGCTCCCTGGAGGGCTGTCCTACAGCCAGGTGACATCCCCATTCCTGAGGACTGGCCACTGTCCCTGTCATCTGGAGTTGTTCTGGGCCTTCCTGAGTAGACAGCTGGGGGAGGCATGGATGTTGTGCTGTGTCCCCCTACCCTCAGGATGGGCACCCAGAGAATAGGGTGCCTGCTTCCACCCCCGCCCCTGCCCTGCCCACAGTCCCCTCCCGTCCCTTGCCCCTGCCCCCACTGGCTGGCTGAGGCTCACCATGATGCAGTTGGGCTTGTTGATGGACCACAGGTTGACGCGGCAGTCATCCCCACCTGTTGCCAGCAGCCGCCCTGAGCCTTTGCCCAGCACCAGTGAGGAAACATTGCTGGCGTGGGCGACGATCTCCTCTACACAGGAAAGGGCAGAGGGGGAAGCCAGTCAGGGGGCTTGATGGGTCATGTGGAGGAGGGGAAGGCCTGGTCCTGCTTGGCCACCAGCACTGGCACAAAAAGCCCCTCTCGAGGGCTTTGCCCCTTTGGCCTCTCTTTGGTGCCCAGACACTCCCCCGGACAAGGCAGGGCCTTGGGCCTGAGACAGAAGTGACTATTCTCAGCATGCCATTCCCATCTCACCCTTAGGCTTCATTTTCCTCCTTGTCTTGCACGTGGGCTGGGAATACTACTGACTTACTGAAGCTGTCCCCGGGAAGCTCACCCAGGGCTTACGCCCACAGCTTCAGAATTACGGGCCAGGTTCTGATCTAGCTCTGCTATCGTAGGCTGTGTGGCCTTAGACAAGTCACTCACCCTTTCTGAAGACTGGGCTCCTCATCTGGTAAGTGGGGTTAATAACAACAGTGCCTGGCTCACTGAGTTGCTGAGGATTACAGTGAGAAGGTGCCTGCGAGCTCTGGGTAGGGAGTGAGAGCTCAGTGGTTGTTACACAGGCTAAGGACTAGTCACCACGAAGACAGTGAGCACTGGGGCCCCAGGTGGGCACAGGAGGGTGGGCTGCATGAGGCAGGGGGCAGGAGGCAGCCAACTGAGAGGTCTGGGTGAGGGAGTGGGAATGAGGGCTGACCAGACAGAGTAGGAGGAAAGAGCACTGTGGGCAGCCACAAGGGCCCCTGGCCTGGACTACTAGGGCAGCAGCGGGGGCAACAGACTAAAGCCCCAGGGGCACCAATGCTCCAAAGAGAACAAAACACAGGCAAGGAACCAAGAGGCAGCCCAGATCTCCGGGCTCACCCCTGAGTAAATTCCTCCTGGGAGGGAGGAGCAGGTAGACAAGACAGGTCTCCCCACTCAGATGGAGGGAAAACGCCACCATGCTGACACCCTGAGGCAAGTAGGAGGCCTCAGACAGCTAAAATGCTGTGCACATGAAACTGCCAGATGTCTGAGCACGTTACCTCCCACTTGAACACTTTCATGGCTTGGCCTTGCCTTTCAGATAAAGCAAAGCATCAGAAGGACTGGGGTGCTCACCAGCCTCTGCGGCGCCACATTCTCCCCAATACTGTGCTGCAGTCCATGGCCCCCCTTTGAGGACTGCATTGAACTTCCTGCCTCAGGGCCTTTGCACATGCAGTTCAGACAGCCTACAATACTCCCCTACCCCATTCTCCATCACCTAGTTAACTGATTCAAAGCCCATGTCCCAGCTTAGAATTCAAGGAGAGACGGAGGGGTGTGGCAATCTGATTCCTGCCTGTACCTCTCCCCAGGCTCTGCACCCCATTTCACAGGGGACCTTGTCTATTTTGCCCCCTACTGATCTCCCTAGTGCCTGGTTCTATGCTCAGGATCAACCAACTGTTGAAGGGGTAGATACAGAGCCCCAATAAATACAAAGCCACTCTGTCCAAAGCATACCTTCCTTGGAAAACCTTAACAGGACTCTCCCAGAACCTTGGGCTTAGAGGAAAATGGTCCAAACCTCTCATTTTACAAATGAGCACACTAAGGCCCAGCAAAGAGCTTTGCCCAAGTTCCCACAGTTAAAAAGTAAAGGAGTCTTCTCTCAGCTTCTGAAAACATCCCAGGGACAACTCATAGCCCAGGGTGACCAGTTTGGGCACCAAATTTATGCCAACCAGTTACCACAGGTGGGGTATGATCAACAAGTAGGGCAGCAATCCTCAAAATATGATCTGGGAAACCTTGGGATCCTCAAGATCCTTTCAGGGGAAAAAAAAAAAAAAATCCTTTCAGGGGGTCCCAGAGAACAAAACTATTTTTATAATAATACTAAGATGGTATTTGACTTTTATGCTCTCGTTTGCTCATATAGTTTTCCAAAAGATACATGATATGATGACATCATCATTAATGGCATGTTTGTGTATTCTTGTTTGAAAATGTCTCAGTACTGCCAACATGGTAAACAGTGATAGATATAACTCCCATAAACAAAAACTCTTTGGGGTCCTCAGTAATTTTTAAGAGCATAAAGAGGTCCTCGGATCAAAGGGTTCGGAACTGCTATGGAGAGTAATGATGGAGGTGGGTGGTGCTCACGCTCAGTTACGTTCCAGAGCCCTGTCAACACCCCTCTGCCTACCCTCTCACCCTGGCCCCTGCCCCAAGATGCCCTCATCTGATGGGGGAAGTTTGACTTGAGATGTCTGAAAATGTAAAGAATATCTTTCAGCATTTTCGCCCCATTTTGCCTGTCAGCCTAACTGGAAATCCTGCACCAAGTGCTTTATTATACTCATATTCTCACTTGAATCTCACAGCAACTCTAGTATGTAGATGTGAATATCTCACTGTACAGACAGGAAACTAAGCCTCAGAGAGGTGAAGTCACCTGGCCAATATTACCTGGCTAAGTGCCAAAGTCATGATTTGCATCTTGGTCTGTCTTACTCCAAGGCCTGGGGGGTGGAGGGGGGTCTCTCTTTGTGCCAAAGAGAGAAAGCTTGAGGTTCAGGCCACCCCAGCAACAAACAGCTAACAGGATAAATGGGGTGAGAAAGAAAAAAAGAAAATCACTCACGCAACTTCCAGGCCGTCTTGGTGACCACAGGGGTGGCCATCCTTCAGTTTTCTGGCACCTGAAGCTCCACCGACAAAACAGACTGCTTTCCTCTCGGGGTGGGGGTGGATCCCCCCCAGATCCACCAATCAAGTTGGCAGGGAGTTCCCGCACATCCAGGCGGAGGGAATGCCTTTCTCCCAGCTCTGGACCAACTCTTAGTTTTAAATCATCCACAGCAGCCACAGCAGCAGCCTGTGTGCGCCTGTTGGGATCTTGGATCATGGAATGTCAGGCTTGAGCCATCTCAGCTCAACACTGGGCTGAAACACAGAGGAGATGGCTTGTTAGGAAACACTCGGTGGGAGCTCAGGGGGACGCTGATTTGCAGACTGCAGCTGTAGCTCTCTGGATCATCAAGGCTACTTGATAAAGACACCCACCCACCCACCAAAGCCACCAGAGCCTGGAGCTGCACTGCAAATTGGGTTTGAAGATCAGGAGAGAGGGCACCTCAGGCAGAATGACTTGCAACACAGGGAAAAAGAAGGTTCTCCCAGAGGCCAGGAGGAAGGGAGGAGGCTCTGCTCCAGGAGGCTGGCTGCCGGAGGTGCAGCAGCCTCAGCGGGGCGGGGAAGAGCAGATGTCTGCAGTTCAGACAGATTTCTGAGAGTCACTGTTTTGTCTGACCTATGGGAAGCGGGTGGAGTCAAGGCTAAGCTTAGGGGCCGCTGAGAGGCACCCCAGAGGCAGGTACTTAAGTCTTCTCTGCAGAGAATGTCAACCAGGGAGCTGAGGGTCCAACCCCTCGAGTCTGTGGCAAAGGAACTACTCCTGGTCCCTGAAATTCCCAAGGACAGTGCTGGGAACCAGATCTCCAGCCTGGGCATGAGTTGGTGTGATTCCTCAACTCGAAAAGGCCACTTTATGGTACCTCCTACCTACTTCCTCCAAGCCTTCTTCCCGTGAAACCTCTCCTCTCCATCCCTCTTCTCCAGGGTTGCCCAGGCCGGGTTCTCAAGTCCTCTCCACCTCCTCACGGCCTCCGGTGTCACCCATTCATACACAGCTGATCTCCTGAGCTCCCTGACGTGACCCCTGCCTCGCCAGACCCCCTTTCCTCCTCGTTCTCCTCGGCTACCATTATCCCCATTCATTCGCTCTCCTGTTTCTAGGGTCCCTATTCATCACCCATCCTCCGGCAGACCCCCAGCTGTTTCCGGGTTTTGCCCTCAGGCCTCCCCGCCGGTCCCGCCCCTCCCGGGACTAAGGCTGGTCCCTTGGCCTCCCCCTGATCCTCCCACTCCTCTCAGCTTGCCGGGAAGGGCTCCAACCTCCTCGCGCCCGGAGCCCTCTGCGCCGCAGCCCGGCCCGGCCCGGCCCCGCCTGGCTCGGCCAGGTCCAGGGCCCACCGTACGTCCCCTCGCCTCCTCGTCCCCTTGCCCACTCCACCTGCAGCTGCGGCTCCGCAGGCCGAGGCTCCGCTCCAGGGGCGACCCCCACTTGCCTCCATCCCCTGCCCTGATTGGCCGCTGCTTGACAACCGACCCTCACAACAAAACCTCCGACTCGGAGCCCCGCCCTCCCCGCCTCCAGCACCAATCAGCCCCCTCGGTCGCTCCACCTCTCGCCAGGTTTGACCAATCGAAGCAGGCACTTCTGCCGCTTTCCCTAAGTACCCGCCCTCTTTTCCTGAATTGGGCTAATCACAAGGAAGGAGAGTTCAAGAGCTGCCCCTCGGCCTCTAATGAACCAATGCGGGCTGCCGTTTCCTTGATCCCGCCTCCGCCTCAAACTCTCCCTTTCCTCCGCCTTGCCTTCTCTTCCTCAAAAATAGTTGGCGTTTGAAAAATTTGCGAGACGCCCTCCAATGGCGGCTGCACCAATCGCTTCAGCAACCGTCCCAGCTTGGCCAATCAGCGTTCGCATTATTGGAAACCCAATTCCCAGAGAGCCAATGGGAAAGGGACGTCGGGGGCCGAGTGAAGCCCCGGAAGTTCCATCTTGGAGTGGGGCGAAGCGGGGAGGTGTGCTCAGCCAGCCTTTTGCCGCGGTTCCTGCTGGTTCCCTTTACCTGCGGGCGGTTCGGCGATGATCTGAGGACTTTTCTCTGTCTTCTTTGGCTCCAACACCGGCTTGAAGCCCCCACAGGAGACCGAGAAGAAAACGGAGACTGATGACGACTCCGAGTCAGGCGTGGAGCCCGGGATCGCTACCCCCACGGCCGACGTCTCCTTGGCGGGATGCGTGGGCCGCTTCCTTGCGGGGATCACCGACTCGGAACCCGGGAAGCGCCGGCTTCAGTCGGGCTCGGGGGTGGGGTGGGCTCGTTCTCCACTGCACTGCACCCTCTCCGCCAGAAAGCGGCAGAGGGCCCACCCGTCACCACATTGTACTTTGGGAAGCAGGCTGCGGAGGCATTTGGGCACCATCCAGAGAGGACTCGATTAGCAGAAAAAAATCCGATCAAAACTGTCCTTCCTGTATTTCTCGACTTCTTACATGAAAACGTCATAGACGAAACTCGAGAGAATACGATAAAGATATTTAATCCTTTAATAACATGGTGATCACCCATACGCTCGCGGTGTGGGTTTCCACACTTGCGAACGTTTTGCTGTATTTGCTTTATCCGTGTGGGTTTTCTGAACCTTTTGGGAGTTGTAGACGTCTACACATTTCAGCCGGACGCTAAATACTATGGAGCATGTCATTCTTAAAAATCAGGCCCTTATCCTGCGTAAGTATTGTATCACCACACCTGAGAAAACAACAGTTCTTTTCCAGTCCAGATTTTCATAATCATCCCGAAAATATTTTTAATAACTGTTTTCCTAAGTAGGAGACGATCAGGAGTCAGCACGCTTGGCTCTTTTCAGCTCATTCTATTCCCCCCCCCCTTTTAAATGAAGAGAGATTGGGCCATTTACATTGTTGACTGTCTCACGTTATAATTTTGTTTGACTTTTCCCTTCTAGTGTCATTTATGTTGTTCCTTTCCCCCCTGAGTTTCTTGTTAAAATGGAAGTTAAAGCTTGATTAGATTCATGGTCACCATTTTGCAACACTACATTGACGTATAATACACATACCCCCTGCACTGTAAGTGTGCAGGTCGACGGATTTTCACCATCTGAACATGCTCAGGTCGAGAAGAAGATTGCCAGCGCCCCAGAAAGTTCCCCTGGTGCTCCACAGATTAATTTTGCCCTTTTTTGTTCTTTATAGAAATGGAATCATGCAGTGTGTACTTGTTTGTGTCTGGAATCTTTGATATTATTTTTGAGAAATGCAACCGTGTCATTCATGTGGTTATAGTTTGTGCGTTTCCACTGAGCCCAAGCAGGGTTTCTCAGCCTCCATCTTACTGACATTTGAGGACAGGTAATTCTTGAGACCATCTGCAGAGGTGCTGCCGAGTGCTCGGCATTCCGATGGAAAAGACAGGAAGTCAGCGAAGGTGGCCAAGGAGGGTGGAGGGGGTTGGTCCCAGGCTATAGATAAGGAAGGGAAGGAGAGAAAGGCTGGTGCTGGAGCTTGTGAAACATGAGGTATAAACTGCACATTAAAAGTGTGTTTATTCATGAGAAGGGTGAACAGATGGGCCTGCAGGGATGGGGAGTGGCAGTGAGGCTAAGCACCTAAGTCCACAGTCATTACCTGGGTGTAGGAAACGGGGAGGATGGGCTGTGGGGAACGTCTCTCTCCTGGCAGCTTAGGCTGAAGCCCCAGGAGGGGTATCAAAGGGCCAGAGATGCAGAAGGTGCATCAAGCAAAGACTTTTAGGAGCTCCACCAGGCGCGGGTCCTTGTAGAGCTTTTCCTCCAGAGCCAAGTACTTCAGCGGGGCCAGCTCCTTGTGTCTGAAATCAGAGGGAAAGGGGAGAGGTGGTGGGGGAGGAAGGTTACAAAGCTGGTGCTCCAGCTTCCAGTGGGTCCCCTCCAGCTCCCCTCCCCCCTCACCGGTTGAGCCGCTGCTCCAGGATGCGGATGCGGAACATGGCCTGAGAGCAGTAACTGAGGTACAAGTCTTCGTCTTCGGCTGTCAGGGTCACCTGGTTCTCCTGGTACCACTGCTGCTTCTTCTGCAGCTCCTGGGTCTCCTGCGGGCATGGGGAGGAGAGAGCAGGAGGGTTGATGAGGGCTGTCCCTCCCCAGGCTATAGATTGAGACCTCCAGTCACCAGACAATCCAGGAGGGTTGACTCCTCTATCCCCACCCACAGAAGCCAGAGGAGCAGAGGTAGGGCCAAAAAAATGCCTTGAGTGGGAGCCACTGGGGTTGTGATTAGAGGAATATTGAGTCCATGAGGTCAGAGCAGGGTTCAAGATTGGCCATGGAGCTCTGGACAACTTACATTTTCAGAGCTTCCAATGTTTTGTCTGCCAAATGAGGGTCACTGTGCCCACCCACTACCACCACCACCACTTCCACCACCACCATAGAACTCTTTGTGAAGATTAAATGAGATAATACAGGGCACCTGCATGGTATACTTCTAACAATGGAAATGCATCTAGGACTAGGAGTTGTTACAATGCACCATCCATCCATCCCTCCACCCATTTACCCAACCATCCATTCATTCATTCATCCACCCATCCCTCATCCCATCCATCCAACCACCCATCCATTCATTTATTTGCCCAACTTAGTCTTTTGGAAATTCCAAACAATAGCCCCTCACAAGTCTGTGAGATGGTTAGCAAACAGCCCTGGGCCCATTTTCAAGATGAGGATGCTGAGGTCCTCTCCTCTGCCTCGGCCCTGGCCGTACCTTCTCGAAACGGGCCTGGATAAGGTTGGCCTTGTCAATGAGCCGCTGCTTGAAGTCACTGAGGCACTCGTCCTTGAGACGTAAGGCCTGCCCGCGCGTCAGCTTCTCTCCTGGGGGCAGCTGTGCCAGGAACGGGGCCAGGTAGTCCAGCTGAGCCTCCACCTGCCGCAGGTGCTCCTCGTGCATCACGCGCTCCTGTGGAGGTTGGGGGTGACGGTCGGCTGGACCAGCAGGGGCTGCTGAGACCTCCCGGCCAGCTCTGCGTCAACATGTGACCACACAAAACCAGGCCTCAAATCCAGATCCCAGTGCTTGGTGCCTCTGGGACTGAGGTCTCAGAGGGGCCTGTGTGCTGTCCCTTGTACCTGTGGTTATTGGTAACAGCTAACTCTCTGTCTCACATGAATTCATGTCTCTACCTGAGTCTCAGCACACACCTAACACTCAGTAGATGCTTGCTCAGTAAATGGTAATAAATGGTTGTTATTAATGATGTTAAATCAAAAACTGCCAGTAAGGCCCAGCCGGGTGTGGCTCAGGGGTTGAGCATCAACCTAGGATCCTAGGAGATCAAGGTTCAATTCCTGGTCAGGGCACATGCCCAGGTTGCAGGCTTAATCTCTGGTAGGGGGCATGCGGGAGGCAGCTGATCAATGATAATTCTCTCATCACTGATGCTTCTATTTCTCGCTGTCCCTCTCCCTTCCTCTCTCTGAAATCAATAAAGATATATTTTTTAAAAACACACACAAAAAAACCCCCTGCCAGTAACTCTCTCTTTTTCCCTTTCACCCTGGAGTCTTATGTCTTGTATTGGCAGACGTGGGGGCTGATGCCCAACCCTGGGAGCCTGGGAACCAGTCATCTGACGCTCTGTCCTGCTTCTCCAACCTCAGACTATTTTTAGAAATCTCTACTTAGTTGGTGAAGATTTAGAAGCTGGCCTCAAAACCAACCTGGGCCTCGCAACCTGAGGGTGTAACCTGAACACCCTGTGCAGTAGGGGATGGAGAACTCAGGCCTGTGGCCAGAGTTGGCTCGCTGAGGCTACTGGCCAGGTCTCGACCTCAAGGGGAGGCCCAGGTGGAGGTGGGAGCACACTTTTCATTCATTCCATGTGCAGTAGAGGCCTAGGGTTGGCCACAGCCCCTGGAGGTGGGGGAGACCTGGCCTGGATCCTGAGTGCTCTTTGGGGTAAAACATAGAAATGGTCAGCTCAGCAGCAAGGATGAGCACAATGACATCAGTAATTTCATCCCCATAAAGGGTAGACTCCCCATAATCCTCATCACCCTGGAGGCCAGGGGGCGCCAAAAACAGTCAGGGCTGGGGTCAGGGAGTGAGGCTCACCATGGCCTCTCGGTACTCCTTGCTCTTCTCATTGCGCTTCGTGTCATAGATGGAGATTTTCAGTGTGTGCGCCTCCTCCTCTTCCTCTAGAAGCTTCAGGATCTCCAGCACCTGAATTGGGAAGTGGGGGAGGGCATGGTTCAGGCCCCCCCTCCCCTGCCACCTCCCACCTGCCCAGTCTCCCAGGGGACCCTGCCTCCAGCTCGGACTCCCAGGCCTGATGTCTGGACAGCTTCTCTTCATTCTTCAGTTGCATCATGGCCTCGTACTGGTAGAGAAGCTTCTTGGTGTGCTCCATGGGCTTCACCTGGAACAGCAACCGCGGTGACACAGAGAGGCAGCAACAGCCAGGGTCGTGCACAGGCTCTGGAGCCAGGCCTCTTGGGTTCAAATCTTTCCCTCTGTTTTCTAGCTGTGTGACCTCCAGAAAGTTGCTTAACCTCTCTGGGCCTCAGTTTCTTCATCTACAAAAACACAGATCGGCTGGCCGGGCGTGGCTCAGTGGTTGAACATTGACCTAGGATCCAGGCAATTGGGGTTCATTCCTGGTCAGGGCACATTCCCAGGTTGTGGGCTCCATCCCCAGTCGGGGGCATGCAGGAGGCAGCCAATCAATGACTCTCTCATCTTTGATGTTTCTATCGCTCTCTCCCTCTCCCTTCCTCTCTCTGAAATCAATAAAGATATATTTAAAAAAACACACAAAAAACACAGATCATGCCCGACCAGTGTGGCTCAGTGGTTGAGCATTGACCCATGAACCAAGGGGTCATTGATTCAATTCCCGGTCAGGGCACATGCTCAGGTTGTGGGTTCGATCCCCAGTAGGGTGTGTGCTGGAGGCAGCTGATCGATGTTTCTCTCTCGTCAGTGTTTCTATCTCTCTATCCCTTTTCCTTCCTATCTAAAAAAAAAAAAAAAATCAATAAAGACATTTTAAAAAACACACAGATAATAATATAAGAGAGACTAGAGACTAAGAAGAATGTCCCAGGAGAGTAAGGACTTGAGCTAGGAAAGCCAGCCCTGTGGAGGTGAGAGGATCGTCTCCTCCAGGGTCGGTCTCAGGATCTAGGGCCTGCTCTGCCCAGGGCTGGGGGAGTAGGGACAATGCAGAGTAGTCTTGGCCTGCTGGGCTGTCTTTCTTGGTGGAAAAGGGAAGATTTTCAGAAGAGCTGCAAAGAGAAGGGTCCTGGGATGGGAGCTCTTGATTTTCCCAAGGGGCAGAGATGAACTTCCAGGCTGGGGATCTGGAGTTTTCATCCCAGTTCCCCCAAGCTGCTGGGATGGGACACAGAGCCCCAGTTCCTGCTCCTCGCCACCCCCCGCCCTGCCCGCCACGGCCCCCAGGCCCACCTCGAAGCTAATACACATTTCGGGCGACATGATGATCTTGTTGCCCTTGCTGTCCACCTCGGTGCGCCGCAGGAACTCGCGCTTGGAGGCCGTGATGTGGTCCTCGAGGCAGTGGTAGCGCAGCTGGATGCGCTCCTCCAGGATCAGAAACACGCGCTCCTCCACGTCCTCGTCAGCGGGCTTGGCCGGGTTGCGGGAGAACCGCTCTGTGATTTTCTGGGGGGCCAGAGCACGCACAGGATGGGCAGGGGAAGAGGTTTCTGTGTGTGCCCTCAGGGACACTGGGGTCTGGATCATTTGGGGGTTTATGTGGAGCAGCCCCTCCTAGACAATGGTTCTCATGGCCCATGGGTTTCAGTGCCAAGCCGCTCCAGCCCTGTGTGGTGCTAGGGTTCTTCTCTACCTGCCTCCACAAAACTGCTTGCTCACCTCCAGAGATGGGGAGCTCACTACCTTTCCAGGTAGCCTTCTTTATCACTAGCCATTCCTTACTGCTAGAAAGAGGTTTTTCATTTGTTTGTTTTTTGGTATACAGCCATTAAACTCAGTTATGAAATAATTTGTAATGATACAGAGAAAAAAATGCACAACTTAATGTTAAGTGGGTGAGTCAGGGATTCTTCTTCCCCCCATCTCAATTAAGTTAGAAAAGACTCTCAAAAACAAACCTATATCATGCAGTAATATCTGAGAGATTCCATTTGGAGATATTTTTAAATTTTTTCTCTTTATATTTTTTCTCTCTAGATATATTTTCCCATATATTCTAAATGTTTAGCCTGAGTGTACACTTTTTATAATCATAGGGAAATAATAGCTCCCTGGCCTAGTGGCTGAGGGCACAAATGAGAAAGTTTTCTTGGGAAAGATGCCGCTCCAGAGTCAGAGCTGTCCCCATCCCAGGGGAACCCAGGCTTGCCGGAGTGGGCAGTCACACTGTTCCCAGGCCTGCTAAACTCTTACCACCATGGGCCGGGGGTTCGACTCTGCGCTGTTCAGATTTAATTTCTTGATCCTGGGTCCAAAAGTGACATGGCGGTAGGAGAGGAAGTCTGGCCGTCCTTGATAGTATTCAGTCATTGTCTTGGGCGTCTCCTCCCGCTTTACCAGGCTATCCACACGGGCCCTTTCGTAGAACTCCATGACTCGATCATTCTCAGGTTGCATGGACATGTACGAGTGCACTGCCGTGGGAGGTGGGGCCAGGGAGACGACTGGGTCAGCACCAGGAGCCCTGGCCACTGGCTGGATAACCCAATCCTGACCCCAGACCCCAGGGAGAAGGCACATCCATGACTGCTCATGGATGAGCCTTAGGTCTGTAACCCACGCCCACTGCTGGGCATTTAGGCTGTTTCCAGCCTTTTTCTTATTATAAACAACACTATGATGAACATCTGCTTCATGCATTTTTTAAAAATTCTTGCCCATTAATTTCTCAGAACAAATTCTAAGCTGTTGAACTGCTGGTCACAAAGCATAAATATTTTAAGACTGGCATTGATTATTTTGCCCAAATGCTCTCCAGAAAAGTTGTGCCAGTTTGCTGTCCTGCCAGCAGTGACAGGGGCGACTGCTGCTTTGCACACTTGCTCACTCCCTGTAGGACCATTTTTTCATCTTTGATGACATGAGGGTTGTAAGACAGTCCCTTAGTGATACAGTTTCATTTGTTTATTTTTATTTCAACCATCAAGTGAGGTTGACTATTTTTTTGGTAGATGGTATATTGACCCTATGTCTCCTTTTGTGACTTTTTGGCTAGGGCTGTTGATTCTCTCCTAAGGCATGTCCTTTCCTGTCGTCCCAGGGTCATGTCCACAACCTCCACACCCTCTGTCTTCTGCATCACCCTTGTGGGGCATTTGTTGGTTTTATTGCTCAGCATCCTGACCCATCTATAAACGTGGATCCTGCTGTGGGCCTGATCCCAACCACAGAAATGGCATGTGGCCCTGGCTGTCACTTTCCTGGAGGAACATTTGTCATGTTTCCTTGGATTTTCTGCACTTCCCTGACCTCTCACATCCGGTTTGCTTAGGGAGGCGGGGCGGTTTCTGTTGCTTGCCACCCAAAGAACCCTGTCGATACACAGACACTGGTTTTCCCCACCATGTGCTCATTGCATGGAGGCTGCTCTAAGGAGTATGTAAGGCCCCTCCGGGGCCCCTGGCTGGTCGGACAATGGGGTCCACTCACCACGCAGAGCCTGGGGGTGGCCGGGCTTGAAGTAGTCGATGTTCAGGCCTGTGACCTTGTTTATGTGCTTCAGCTCTAGCATGTCTTCCCGATTCTGGTACCACTCCTTTATCTCCAAAGTCTTGGTACCTGTGGGGCCAATCGGTGCTGGCTGCAGCCAGACCAGCTGCCCCAGCCTCCGTCCCATCATTCCTTGCAGGGCCCACCCTCACACCGAGAGAGTGTCAGTGACCTGTCTAACATCACACAGCATGTCAGGGACAGCGCCCCCTGCCCGGGCTGCCCCCTTACACTCCGAGTCCTCGTAGGTGCTGAGGCGGCACATGAGCCCATTGCTGTTGAGGTATGGGGCCCACTTCTCCAGCATGGCCTTCTTGTACTGTATCACCTTCTTCCCATTTGGGCAGCGGGTCTCGAACGCTGTAGACACAGAGTGGGCTGGGGTGAGGGACCTCCCAGATCAGGACCCCCCTCAGCCACTCAGTCAGCCGTTGTCCACTGAGCTGCCTGCCAAGCTCCTCTAGGTCCCAAGCCCGCTCCGGGGGGGGGGGGGGGGGCAGAGGAGAATGGACGTCCCAGGTGGCTCTTGCCCTGGAGGAGCTCTCAGAGTTGAGCACAAGCAGCTGACCTGCACCTTGCCGCGCCACACACTGCCAGGCCTCTGCCTGTGAAGGTCTCTCTGCCAGAAACACCACCCCCTCCAGCTTCACCTGACTTCTTTTTATGCTTCACAACTTAGGTCAGAGGACCCCTCCTCCTGGAAGCCCTTCTCGTCCCCACCCCTCAGGCCCCAAACCTGGGGCTGAGCCGGGTGCCCCTCCCCTGGGTTCTCATGACACCTTCCCTGGCCTTTCCACCCTGTTGGAATAGCCCATGGCCTATGCCATCCCTGTGGGTCTAGGTACTCCCAGACAGGAACCTCAGCAGCCAGCAGATGTTGGCATGAGGCACAAGAGGCCCTGTCCTCCTGCTTTCTCTGCCTGCCCCTCCCTGGTCCTGACGCCTCCCCTCTGCCATCTGGGTACCGTGCATGGCCTCCTCCTGCCAGGGTGGGGTGAGGGAAGGGAACTACTGTGTTCTGGTCCTCGGTCCTCCATCACCTCCCACACTCCATCCAGCGGAGTTAACTGAGCCCTGTCCCATCCGCAGATTGGTGTCAGGCCCTCGGGGGCACAGCTGCGTGTGTGTGGTAGGAAAGAAGTATGAGGAGGGGCAGCAGAAAGCAGGAGGGGGGGAATGAGGGGCAGAGCAGCCTCTGCTGGGGTCCCCCTGCCTCGCTGTCGCTGTCGCCTGTCGCCGGGACCGTCCCAGGTGGCCCCCATCCTAGGGAGGGGCAGTGAGCACAGGTGCATACCCTCTGGGGAGATGGAAATCTGCTCCACCCAGGAGTGCGGCATGTCGAAGCCCTCTTCCTCCTTGCCCTGTTGGGAGAGGTGGGTAGGGGGGGCTGGCTCTGCTCAGCAGTTGCAGGCAGAGCCTCTGTCTTGCTTGCCCCCAGTGCCAAGCCAAGGTGGCTTGTCAGCTCCCTGAGGGGAGCCAGGAGGCAGGGCAGTTTTCACCCGGCCTGGGGTGATCCAAGATAGGGAGGAAGAGGAGGAGTCTGCCTCCAGTGGGCTGGGACCTCCCCTGGCTAGGACAGCAGCACCCCTGCTCTGCACACCCCGCCTTCCCTCGGTTGTCAGAAGCACCAGGCTCAGCCACAGGCCCCGGGTTAAGAGAGGGGCACCATGGCCAGTGTGGCTCAGTTGGATGGGCATCATCCAGTGCACCAAGAGGTTGTTGGTTCGATTCCTGGTCAGGGCACATGCTGGGTTGGGGGCCAGTCCGGGGCATGCAGGAGGTAGCCAACCAATGTTACACCCTCACATTGATGTTTCTCTTTCTCCATTCCTCTCTCTCTAAAAATCAATTTAAAAATCTTAAAAAACAAGAAGATAAGGGCTTCTGGGGTCAGGTGGACACAAGCCCCACCTCTCCATCTAACACCAGCTAAGGGGTCCTGGGAAAGCCCCTTTACCACTCTGACCCTCAGTTTCCCAGCTATAAAGTAGGGCCCTTGGGAGGGTTCACTGATAGAAGGTACATGAAGGGCTGAGGATACTGCCCAGTTGCCCTTACTGGTTTGCTTTTTCTGAGCCTTAGTTTTCCCAACTGTACAATCAGGCCTGGGCTACACAAATGGTCCCCTAGCTAGCTGTCCACAGAAACTCGAAAAAGATTTTCTCAGCTTAAAACTGCCACAAATATTGCTCAGATCTCTGCCACGGGCTCATCTAATCAGGCCACCCTTTCGGCCAGCAGGGGGTGCCCATGCACGGGGATTTGCTGTCCAGTCTATAGAGCTGAGGACACTGGATACTCTCCACACAACTGCCAGGCATGTCTACACTGCTTTGCCAGCACATCACACCCGTGGTCTCATTTTGTCCTCAAGCAGCCCCAGCAGGTAGAACAGAGTCGCTGTTGAGAACCCAGACAACGAAACCAGACTGTCAAATCCCAGGTTCAAATCCCAGCTCTGTCACTTACTGGCTGTGTAACTTTGGGTAAGTTACTTTGCCCCTCTGTGTGTCTTTCTATCTGTAAAATGGGATTATAATAACCATGGATGATAATACTAGTACTCATGTCGCCTGGTGGTTGTGAAGATTTAGACAAGTTCATTCAGGTTAAGCACCTATGGGAAGGCCCCAGGTCAGTGACCTTCAGAAGGGCTAAGAGGATGGACAAGAAAGGCCTAGAAGTGCTTCTGGGAGATCATAGTGGCTATGCGGGATGGCCTGGAAGTGAGGAATGACCAGCCTTGGGGCTCCCCAGGCCTGTGGAGGGAGTCTTAGCACCCTGCTCCAAGGGGCATGCTCTCTGAACAGCATGGACTGTGTGTGGGGCAGGACTCGAATGCAAATCCCAGCCCTCCCCTACCCCACTATGTCCTGGGCAGGCCATTGGATCTGTCTGGGCCTCATCTATAAAATGAGGCCGTAGTCCAGGGTCTTCTGCTTGAGGAATCTATAATCAGTCTACCTAGACTGTACCCTCCCATACACGTGCATGCTGGTGGGACATTTGCCAGGCCAGCATGAAGCAAGACTGGGTGTGAAGCCACCTCCCCTCACCTGCCCCCCACCCCACAGGCAGATGAGACTCACCAGGTTTTCCACGTCGTCATCATCGTTCAGGCCATCGTCGTCTTCCTCAGCTATGGACAGTTGAGGCTTATCGGTCCCCAAAAGCAGGTACTCCCACCTCACAGGGTCTCCCAGGTCAAAGATCAAGTCCTGATGGGGGAGGGGATCAGCTGAGCGCACCCCACGGCCTCCTTCTGTTTCACCGGGTGGTGGGAAGCAGCTGCTCCCAGAGTGCAGAAGGGGCCTGGGTCTCAGGTCAGAGGGGCAGAATTTTGGCTCCAGCAGCCCCTGTGAGTTCACACCCACCCTGCCCATTTCAACAGGAAACTGAGGCCCTGAGGGGGACTGGAACACCCTTTCTGTTGCCCAATCTCGCCACGAAGACATCCCACTGCTGTCTCCGTGAAAAACTCGGAAACTCCCGGGGGCAGCCCAGGCAGCGTGCAGAGCAAAAGCAAGTGGGTGAGATTTTATGGGAGGGGGAGATGGCAGGTTTGAAAGAAGGCCTCCCGCGGTGTTTACTCCCACCAGGGAAAAGAAGAAGCATGGTGCCGAGGAAGCAGGCAGGGTTTCTCTCCCAGGGCGTGGGTCCCCCGTCTCTTTTCATGCCAGTCCACCTGAGCCTCAGTTCACCTGCCAGACAACTCCCGGCAGGTGGGGAGCACCCCTCAATCCCAGTCTACCACCTCAGGTGGCATGCCATCCCCAGGATCAGTGTCCCAGAGGAAGGGCAAAGGCTTAAGAACAGCATGAAGCTGTCCCAGTCCTCACTGTCATATCTGAGGCCTGGAGGGCTCCTGAGTATTTCTCTACTCCAGCTGGGGGGTGGGGGGAGAGGAGAAGGGGATGGGCTAGAGGAGGAGAGAGAACTGCTCATGGATGTAGCAGTGACTGCAGACAGTCAAAGCTTAGTGGAGAGGAGCCAAATTATACAGATGTTGGTGTTTCTTTCAGTCACATCCTCCATTCTATCACTTTGGTAAGTGGTAAGCAGTAGTTAGGTATTTTGCTACTTAAATGTCAGTTTCTATAGAAAAAGCATAACTGAAAGGACAACCACCATGTCCTGTGAGCCTGGGGGTCTCTCTGTCTCCATGTGGGGCCTCACCACAGCTCCCTGCCCCCGGTGCCATTTCAGGTCTCTTTAAAGGAGCAAAGCAGCCACTTCCCCGCTCATCTGGCAGTAAAGTGACAGCCAGATTCATGATCTTTCTCGTGCCCTTACTTGGTGACACGGTGCTGCCTCTCGGGCCTTACTCTCCCACCAGGCCACCCTTCCGTTTCACAACTCCTGTTATCTCGGCCATAAAATTTCTTTGCCTGGCATTAGTCCAAGATGTGCTATGAGAGGAGGCTGAAGACAGGATCTTCAGCCTGGGAAAGGGACAAAGGAGGACTGTCGCAGCCTCTCAAGGGCCATTATTCTTCCAAGGGCACTGACACTATGGCAGTTATGAGCCTGGGCTCTGGGGAAGGGCCGTCTTGGCTCTGCCCCATCTGTGTAGTGTGGGAGATGTTCTTTCTATAAAATAAGAGTAACAATGGCTAACATTTATGGAATGGTCAGGGACTGACTATTCTAAGCACCTACTAAGTGGTATTTCCCACAACCCTGTGAGGTCAGTGAGGGCTGAGCAGCCCTGGGCTCAGAGGTTAAGGGAGGCCAAGGGGCGTGGGGTGTTCCTCCTGGATTGAAGGCAGAAATTTCTCCACCTCGGAACATCTGACTTGCAGACAAAGCAACTTGTACTGGGGCGCATCTGTGTTAACTCTGCCGGCCTCCCACAGGGGCAGTGGCAGACCTTCGCAGGGTCCCTTTGGAATAGGGGGCAAAGGACCCAGGATCTGCCTTTGGGAAAGTGGCCTGGTTGGAAATGGAGGAACCTAGAAAAACCCAAAGAGCGTAGGACTTGGAGCCTGTCTTTCTTTTGATTTGTGTACAGCTCAGTGGATTTCTATAACTTCGACACGCCTTGGTTTCCTGCGCCCAGATCCAGAAATAGAACATTGCCCACACCCCCCAAAAGTCACCCTGTGTCCAGTTATGACCTTCCCCTAAATGTGCATATGTATTTTTAACTTATGTAAGTGGCTCTGAATTTTTCTATACATAACTTTATGGAAATTCATTGAGCTGCACACTTAGGGAGAGTGCACTTTTCTTCCACGTATGTTGCATTTCAATACAAGGTTTTTAGGTCATTCATACAAACTAACAATCCACATTTTATAGGATACGCAAATCAAGAGAGACAACAATCACATCGGAATAGAGTGGGCTCTGGAGACTCAGCTACTGGGAAAGTGTGAAGCCCTCGTGGCCTGGTGGCCAGCTCTCCCCACAGGTCACTCGCCCTCCCCCACTATAACTGCCACACCCACGCAGGCCCCTGCCCGGCACCTTGCAGCAGTTCCAACAGTCCTGCATGTTGACCCAGTAGTTCTTGTGGTTCCAGAGGCTCTCAATGCCCAGGAAGTTGTCATCCTGGTTGCTATAGCTGCGTGCCGTGAACGGGTCAATGAAGAAGCTCTCGGGCACCTCGCGCTTCCCCGACAACACCAGTACCCAGGAATGCACGCGCAGGCCATGCAGGGGGTCGGAGTTCTCGTTCTTTGCCTCCTGCACAGAAAAGGTGGGTGACTGTGGGCCACGTGGGTGGGAAGGGGGGGAGTCATCTCCCCAGGGCTGGGGAATGGGCAGGAGAGCTGAGTTCTGATCCAGGCTATACCATGGGCTTGAGAACATCACCCCACCTCTGAGCCTGTTTTCTTATCAGTAAAATGGGAGGGACTGACTCAATCTAGGGTTTATAAACTGGGCCCTTTGGAGCTCTAGGGTAGCTGGGATTTACTGGCTTTCTGTGTTGTGATTCTGGATAAGAGTTCATCCAAAGAAAGGTAGTGGGACACCATATGGCTTTCTTGTCTGCCTCCCTCTGGGACAAGGGTGACTATGTCACTTTCATTATTATATCTATAGTGCCCAAACCAGAGGAGATGGTAGATACCACATGGAAGGAAAGGAAATAAGGGAGGGAGGAAAAGAGGGTGGAAGGGAGGATGGGAGTGTGGATGGGTAGGAGAGATGGATAGATGGAGGGAGGGAGGGATGGATGGATGGATGGATGGATGGATGGATGGATGGATGGATGGGGAGATGAGAGGATGGATGGATGGATGGATGGATGGATGGATGGATGGATGGATGGATGGATGGATGAGGAGATGAGAAGATGGATGGATGGATGGATGGATGGATGGATGGATGGATGGATGGATGGATGGATGGGGAGATGGGAGGATAGATGGATGGATGAATGGATGGATGGAGGGAGAGATGGATGGAGAGAGGGACGGAGGGAGGGGTTGATGAAGAGCTAGAAGGATGGATGTTGGAAGGAGAGCTGGAAGGGCGGTTGGGAGGATGGATGGGAGAGTATATGCAGGTAGGTCTTTAAGTGAAAGAGTCTGGAATGAGGAGGACACCAAAACTGCCCAACATAAAATGGGTTGCCCCAGGCAACAGAGTTGACATGAGAAACCTATCACCAGAAGCTGACTGACCTCCAGGGGGAGATTCCCACATGGCCAGGCAGAGGTGGGGATGGTTGAGAGGAAGGAAGAGGGATTTGGACCTAGGGGTCCATAAACACATTTCTCCCATGACCTGTGTCTCTCTTCCATTCTTAGAAAGCCCTCCTCGGGAGCTGAGCTCAGGGGTTGGAGGCTGAGAACCAGGGACCTACCCCGAGGCGCTCCTCCTCCTCCTTCCGCAGCAGATCCTGCTCAGCTTTGATGGCTTTCTGCTTCTTTATCTCCTGCTCCTGCTCAAACCTGCTGGTCAGGTCTCTGGGGGGCTTGACGGCGTACTTCTTAGGTGGTTCCACTTCCTTCTCCTGGACTGCCTGTCACCCAGCGAGAGAAGATCATCAGCCATGAATCGCCACCCCTCAGACCAGGGGGTCACAGCTGCTCCTGGAGCCCAGGGGCTCTCGGGCCCTCGAAGCTCTGGGACCTTGGACAAGTCCCTCCACTTCCCTAAGCTCAGGCTCATCTGTTAATTAGAATGAGAGTAAGAATCTTCTCCAGGAAAGTGCCCGTGGGAGGTGCCCATCAGGGCTGGTGCTCAGAAGATGTGGTTTTCTCTTCTTTACCCCTGCTGCCCACATGAGCTATGATCCGGATCTGATCTGGAGAGTGGGGCAAATTGTGGGAAGCCAGATTTTCCAGATTTTGCCATTGGAGGGTTTCATATGTTGATGTAAAATAAGAGTTCCTGGGCAAGAAAGGAGAAGAAATGTGTGTGTGTGTGTGTGTGTGTGTGTGTGTAGGGGAAAGAGAGAGAGAGAACAGTGGCAAGAAACAAATCCAGGAGAAAACACTGCAGAGGCTACAGAAGTGGGCTTGTGGCAGTTAGGAGGGAAAAATAGTGACTCGCCATAGTTTAGTCACAGAGACGGGGCCTCAATCCCTGGGTTTCCGTTTACCAGCCGTGCTGCTCTGGTAACATGTAAAATTGAGTGACAATGCTTACCACACGGCACTGTCGTGAGGAACAACCAAATCAGGGGACCTGATTGTGGCTTGTACACTGGAAAGTCCTCTGCCTTTGTTAGCATCGGTATCATTTTAATAATTCAAATTTTGGCTGAGCTAAGAGGCCCATGTGTGAGCTCACAGGCCTTTGGAGCCAAAAGTGATGAGAGAAGATCCCATCTTCTTTGAGGCGGTGGGAATGAGAGAGCAAGGCTCTCACCTGGTGCCCCCTCCACCAGAGCACGGTCCAGGGCCCCCAGGTGCTCACCCAGGTGTAACACAGGTGCACATGTGTCCCCAGCCCTGAGCTGTAGATACCCACAGGATTTGACCCTGATCACTGAATTTTGGAACTGACACAGTTCATGAAAAGCATTTTCTGCCTGTAGTGTGGTTATTTTCCAAAGGCAAAGAGAGGCTTTTATTTCCTAAAAGGAAACCCACTTAAGAGTTTCTTGTGTTCACAGCAGCCTCTGGTCATTCTTGAGTCTCAGTCAACATATATAAAAACACAACCGCCCCCTGCTGTTAAAAAGGGGTCTTTTTACTTGGGAGGGCGGGGAAAAAGACAGGACTAAATGTCCATATGTCTGTTTCTTCCTTAGATGAAAATGGCTGGATGGACTTTTATCCAAAGGGCAGGGTAAATTTGGAAGAGTTTGACTTAAGGTAGAAGCCACGTGGCCTTCACAAAATTTACTTCATGGAGGGGAACACAGAAGCTGAAACTGAGTCACGTCAAGGGGAGAGGGACAGCCAGCGTGGGGTCCTGGGCTGAGTGCGTTAAGAAGCTGAGGTTAGAGAAATCACGGGCGGTTTGAAATACGAACTCCGTGGTGATGGAGCTGCGTTCCCGTGGCTGGGGCAGGGGGAGGCGCAGGGACACACTGCTTTAAGGGGGCCACATCTGGAGCCCGGCCTACCTCCCTGGGCTTCTTGGTGAGCGGGCACACCTCCCGGGTCAGGTCCATGAGGCACAAGTCCTTGGAGCCGTAGCCGTTGATGCAGTAGGCGTCGTAGCCGGAGCCAATGAGCATGGAGCAGAGCAGCGTGCTGAAGTCGAAGCAGTTGCCCTTCTGGTACTTGAGCACCGTGGTCGGGGAGTACAGGTGCGAGGGCTGGCCGTGGCCATGGCCGGGGTCAGCTCTGCCGGGCCCGCCACCCCTGGCCTGCCCCCTGTGCGCCAGGCCTGGGCACTAGCGCCCATGCAGGCTGGACCCCAACAGGGCTCCTCACCTTTGTGGGCTTGGGGAGCCTGCTAAGAATGGGGTGACCACCACAGAAAGAGCCATTCACGTTTGACTACAGTTCTCAGGGGCTGTGGACGTCCTGATGGGAAAGGCCCTGTGGCCTGGTGAAGCTTGTGGTCTGATGGGCAGTTTTATGGTTATATTTTAAAGTGCTCCTCATCTTCTCCCTGCCTACATGCTTTCCTCTTGTCCTTTCCTCAGTTCTCATTGTAGACCTATCCTTCCCTCCCTCTTTTCCTCCCTCCTTTCTCAATGAGAAGGCCATTGAGCTGGTTAGAAGCTCAAAGATGAGGCTGTGGGCCATGAGTAGCAGGGACCTCCTCTGCTACTCACTGTGAAAGGAAGGCCCTGAAGGCAGAGAGAGGCAAAGGAGGCAAAGAACTGGGAGTCTGATGACCAGGCTTGCTGTGTGACCTTAGGCAAGTGGCTACGTCTCTCTGGGCCTGTTCCCCTTCCCTCCCCAAAGAGACTGATGGGCTGAGCCTTTTTTTCCAGACTTGCCCAGCTTCCTATCCTAGGCCTCATGGGCCTAGAATGCAGCCCAGAGTGGCACTTACCGGCTTGAGAGGGTCGGACAGGGGCTCCATGGAGAGGAAGTCTGCAACAAACTGGGCACAGGTGTCCCAGTTGTAGAGCTCGGGGTAGGGCATCAGAGTGGGCCGGATGGTTGTGCTCACGAACTTCTGCAAGGGGAGAGACCAAAGGCCCTGGGAGGGCATCCCACCTGGGTGGAGAGTATGGCATTCCCAGGAAGCCAGAGACTTCAGGTTTGGGGCAGGGGATGCTTTCTAGGCCTCTCTGGGTTTTAGGCTCCTCCCTAGTGCCTTGGGCATTGGATACAGGGATTCCTCAAAGCCCTTCCAGCCCAGGCCCAGAGTAAGCTTGTGCTGTCCCCAGGTGCCAGTGAGAAATCAGTTCCCCCCTTGCCCCCCCGTTATCACTACTGTCCCACTGAGTGCCACCAGACCTGGCATCACCTCCCCAATCCCCAACGAGCCTGTGAGGAAGGTGCCATTGACAGAGGAGGAAACTGAGGCTCCAAGAGATGAGCTGACCAGCTCAGGTTCACAGTTCGCAGCAGATCTGGGTCTGTCTAGCTCTAAGCCGCCACCTAGTGTGGGGACCTAGTGCCACTAGATCCCTTCAGGGGCTGCTCTGCCACCTGCGGCCTGGGGTCCAGGCCTCCAGGGTCTCTATGGATTCAAGGAAGGCCCCACCAGCACCGGATCTCACATGGCCCCACCTAGAGTGCGGCCCCGGTGCAGACCCTGCTGACTGCTGCAGGGGGAGTGCAGGCCTGGGATTACCAGAGAAGGGAAGAGGGGATAGGGATCCATATGAGAACCACTGAGCCTCAAATGCTGGCAGCTCATACGTAGGTTAAAAATCACCACACCGGCCAAATAAAACAGTCTGCGAGTCTCTGCCAACCTGGGGGCTGCCCTTTTCCAGCCTTTGGATTCATCCTCTGCCATTCCATTTACAGATGGAGAAACTGAGGCCCAGAGAGACTTGGGGACATGCCCTGGGACATACGGCTGGAAGGAAGGAGTCCAGTGCTTGGGTCCTGGGACCTATCCTGGTCATTTTGTCTTATTTCTCTGCTCTTCCCTATCTATAAGCTCTAGGACAGGGCTGTGCCTGGGTCCACCTCCTTCAGCCCTCTGCTAGCGAGCCCCCCACCCTGTACTCCATGCCTTGGGTCTTACGGGCACTTCACACTCATTCAGTGGGTGCAGGAAGAGGGGCACGCGGTCTGGGCACAGGTGACTGTACTGGCGGGAGAAGTTGTCTGCCACCTGCAGCAGGTGCTCCTCCTTGGTGGTGTTGCTTTGATAGGAAAGGGGCAGCTTGGAGATGTCGATAGTGTCCTTGGTAATGACCCTGTGCCGTAGGAGGGATGGCATTAATTAGTCGGCATGAAGCTAGGCCTGGACACAGGGAACCCTCGATCCACCTTAGTTGCCATGGGCTCTATCCCATCCTTGTTTAATCCTCACAACTACCTAGGAGGGGAGTATCATTATTAGCATCTGCCCTATTAAACAGATAAGGGAACTGAGGAACAGAGAGGTTGAGTGACTTGCCCAGGGTCACACAGCTAGTGAGGGGCAGAGTGGAGACTTGGCCCAGCCAGTGTGAAAGCAGAGCCCTCACTCTTAACGGCCTCCCTCGATGCCCTGGCCTGGCCCCCCAGCCCAGGTGCCATCATTCTGCCTGGCTCCTACTTCGCCCAGCCCTGCTCTCACCCTCTCCAGGGCTTCAAGGCCTGAAGCCCTCACCCTGACACTCACGAGGGCTTATCCGGGACAGTGATCTCGATGTCCGACAGCTTCTTCTCCAGATCCCTGAGCATTTCCGGCGTCATGATGGTTTCCTCCTTCCGCACCTGCATCTCGGGCAGCCTCATGGTCTTCTCGCCCCTCTCCATCCGCTCGGCTGCCACCTCCCGCTCGGCCTCCTCCTCCTCCTCGATCTTCTCTCTCAGGACCTCCATCCTGGCGTGGCTCTGGCTGTCGGGAGACGCAGTCCCTGCAGGAGGGATCAGCACACTCAGGACGGTGGGCTTCAGACCAGGAGGGGGCCACCAAGACCACCTGTGTCCCTGGGTGGTGGTTTCTGGTGGCTTAGGCCACAGAGGGAGAGACTGAGTATCCCTTAAACTCCATCCCACGGAGGAGAAAGTCTCTGCTCGGCGCTGACGGGTCCATAACACCTTCCGAGTGTTCACAGGTCTCCCTTAACACAGGCGCTAGCAGGCCGCAGGCGGGAACCGGTGCCAGGGCAGGAGCGGGCAGCCCAAACCTTAACATCGCTTCCTTCCCGCCAACTTATTCCGGCCGCATCGTCTCTCTGCGGCGAATGATGCTATGCTGAAGGGATCACTGTCGTATTATAACATTTTCCATTTAAATATATTTAATAAGCCCAGTAAGTGAAACGGCTTAAAGGAATTATTCATAATAGTAAGGTGGTGATATGGAGTACGACCAAAAAAAAGGGAACATCACCAACATTGGAAGTGAGGCGCAGAGGGCAAGTCCCAGAAGGGTGGCGGCAGGTGGGGAGGGTGAGGAGAGAGAGAAGTAGGGTGGGGAGAGGCCAAGGTGTCCGTGGGCAGCAGGGGCTGACAACTGGGGCAGGCGCCCAGGTGGGCCCCGAGCCCAAGGTCACAGAGCACGTCCTCGGAGGTGGAGCTGGTGGCTCGGAAGGTGTTACAGGCCCGTCAGTGCCGAGCAGAGACTTTCTCCTCCGTGGAAGGGAGTTTAAGGGAGACTCAGTCTCTCCCTCTGTGGCCTAAGCCACTGGAAACCACCACCCAGGAACACAGGTGGTCTTGGTGGCGCCCTCCTGGTCTGAAGTCCACCGTTCTGAGTGTGCTGATCCCTCCTGCAGGGACTCTGTCTCCAGACAGCCACCAGAACCCATAAAACTTCCTTCCCCACATCAGGCGACCTCATCAGCTATAGTGCAGTCTGGGGAGGGCAGTCGGGCCTCAAAGTTCCCTGGGCCCTGCCCAGAGGCCCAGAGGCTTTCCCCACCCCACAGGTCATTTTTTGCACCCTCTTCCCCAGAAGCACCCTTTTCCTCCCCCGACACACACACACACACACACAGTGAAAATTTCCCTAGAAAGGTCAGGGCGGAAAGCCCCCAGGCAGAAGCCCCCTTACCACCAGCACCCTCCCTCTCCCCCTGCAGGGCAGGGTCCTGACACCCCGCAGTCCTCTACTGCGCCTCTCACCCTCTAAGGACAGCCTGTACCATCTGTTAGCCTGTCTCCATAGTAACGGCTTTCAGAAGCTGAGGGCCTCTAAAAGAGGAGGCTTCTGGGAAATGTAGTCTTCTGCCACTTCCCAGGTCTAGGCCCAGAGACCTAGGCTGCAGGTCCCTTGGCCAGTGGTGGGCTGGAGCCAGCTTATGCCAGATTGCTATAGATGATTGTTAAAATCTCAGGAATGTTAGTGCGTCAGTTGGAAAACACAGCCATTTAAATTATAAAAACATAAAAATAAATAGATTTTATTAAAAACAAAGGTAATAAACACCCCAAATGCACCCCTTCTTAATTGTTTTACTATGTTGTACTATTATCTTGAAGTTATTTATGCCCACTGTATCTGTATAATAAAATTGCTATACAATGGTGAGCTACTCTGCATCTTTCTCCAACTTCTGTTCAGTGATGTCATCTTGGTAAAAACTAGCTTAAAATTTGTCAAGGCATTATTTACACCATGGGAATTGGCAAATGCTATAGAACAGGACTTTTTCTCTCATTGAGCTATTTGTTAAGCATTTACCAGGACACTAATGCCCCTGCCCCATACACAGTCAAAGAGGCCTTCATCAGGACAGATGGAAACCAATGGGGGTCCTGGAGTGGCTGCCTGTCATGGTGGAAGTAGCCAGGTTGCCTGAGTCTTGGGTTCTAATCCAGACTGGGCCTCTGATTTAGGACAGATAAAACTTACCCATTAGGTTAGCAGCCCATGAAAATGTTTCATTTAAATATCTTTTAAATTCAGAAGAAAAAATGAATAGACTAACAATGAATATATATGAGTCCAATGTAGTCATAAAATGTAACTTTTTTTTTAAATTTTATTTTTGTTTAAAATATTACAGATGTCCCTTTTTCTCCCCAATGACCCGTTAAAATGTAACTTTTACTGTTTTGTTTTTGGAGAAAGGGACTCACAAAAGTCACAATGCTGCCCTGTGGAGGTTCGAGGGTGGAATACTGGAGAAACACTGCAGATGTCATGACAGGGTTATATAGTTGCTGGTACTGGTTGAAAGGTAGGAATCACCTCAATTCTCAGTAATAAAGAATGATTATTTTCTTCTGGTTGGGATATTATACAGTCATGAGAAATAACGTGTGATGGATAAATGGGACAGAGGGAAAGCTCATGAGACAGCGTGTGGACATCAGTTCTGGTGAGAACCCTGTGATTAGTTATGTAGGAAATTCACTGTGGTTAAAGCAGGAGGGATGAGGAAACAGGAAGCTGGTGACACATATGCTGGGCTAGTGGGATGGAGCATTTATTTATTTCCTTTTATCCCTACACCCACTCCCACTCTCTGCCCCCTATAGGCAACCTTTCTGATTGGTATTTGTTTCCAAAATGAGCATTGTTTTGCATGCTGCTGTAAGCGGTATTGTGTTCAGATTTCCTGTTTCTTTTATTTTCACTGTTTTTAAGATCCATCCATGTTGCTGTGTGTCCATGGCACAGATCCATACTAATGACCTCTCTGTTCTCCCAGGGATGGACATCCTGCTCTGCCACCAACTCCCTTCCACAACAGATGATGCCACACATGTCATCGGTCCTGTCCCTTTTAGACCTTAAGAGTGTTCCTTTGGGGTAAATAACCAGGGGCAGTATGGCTGGGTCAGCAGCAACACCCCGTTTTTTCCTAGGCAGTGAAACCTACCCTCTTCCCACCTGCAACACACGAGGGAGCTTAGAACCCCAGCCCCCCACCAGCACTTATTCTCTGGCTCCCGAACATATGCCAATTTCATGACTTAGCTAGTTGAAGCCTCCACGCCTCCAAATAAATTTTAGAATAATTTTTTGGAAAGTCTTAAAAAATCATTTGGAGTCTTTATTGAAATTGCATTGCATTCAAAGATTAATTTGTGAAGAATTTTTATCTTTTGATATTGTTATCTGAGAGCACAGGCAAGTAGGTCGTCTTATTTCCTATATACGTGTTATTTGTAATAAAAAAAATACTAGGAATGAAGAAAGGGGTAGAGCAGAGAGAACCAGGCAGCACACTGATGCCCAGGGCCTGATAAGGTGATGACCAAGGCGAAGCTCTGGCCCAGTCACATTCCTGCTGGGCGAGGTGGGTTGGGCACCGGGCAGCTCTCTCAGCTAATATCTCATTTAATCCGTCATCAACCCTGTGGTGCAGCTCCTGCCACACCTGCTTTACAGGTTCAGTGGGTGAGAAATTGGTCCAAGGTAGGTTGCAAAGGCAAAATTTGGACCAGGCAGATTGAGCCCAGAGTTCGTGCTCTTAACCATGGTGCTGCCCATTTCCTAGGTTGTTATCGTGATGGCTCAGTGACAGGGGAACCCTGTACATTTGCGCTGGGCCTTGGGGTGCATTTTTACCATGGCCCCGCCTGGCCTTAGCACATGTTCAGCTTGGTACTTGGAGCTGCGTTGGCATTGTCCCCAGGCAATGAGGGACCCCAGCCCCTCTGCCCTTGCCTGGCCCTGGGGTAGAGAACCAGCAGAAAAAGATCACGCCCCACTCCCATCACTAATGACACCTCCCACCTGCCCTCTCCGTCTGCACCAGGAAACCCAGCTCATCTGGGGCTTGTGATTCCCACTGGGCGTGTCTGGGAAAACTACAGCCCAGGGTTCAAGGGGTCAGGGAGGAGGTGATAATTCCTGAGGCCATAGAATGCTCTGGGTAAAGGCGTTAGCAGCCGAGGGAGACCCCAGTCCTCGTGTCAGCCCAGCTCACAGAGTGGCCTTGTGTGGTTTGCTGGTTCTCTAGGGGACTCCCTGCCTCGTCCCCACACAGGGCCGGTGAACTGCCCCTCTTAGTTCACACGCAGGTTGCACAGGGTCATGCTGTACACAAGGGCTCCATGTGGTTTCTCTTTAAGCCAAGGAAGGGGACCTCGGGAGCCAACAGTCTCCCTCTGAGTCGTGCTGGGCACTTGACTTTTGTCACCTCACATAACGGTCTCAAGATGAGACAGAGACTTGATCTCAATTTTACAGAGGGGGAAACTGAGCCTTGGAGAGGTGCGGTGACATGCGCAGGGTCACACAGTCCTTGGCAGCAGAGCCAGGATTTGAACCCAGACCTGTCAGACACTGCTGACTGTCCTTCCCGAGCACAGGTTGGTAACTGAGACTCTGGGGCAAGAAAGCTGAGAGCTTTCGCATGAGAAACATAGGTCCGTGAAGATAAGCCTCCAAGCCCACCAGGCGTGCACACAAACACAAGTCATGTGGCTCAACTGATATAATGTCCACACCCTAGGATTTCCCTTCCAGGAACACAGTGACTTGCTTAAAACAAAGGCCCCCGCCTTCCTGTCTTTCATCTGTTTGCTGGTCTGTCCGTGTCAGGACCTGGCATGTGGGGGGAGGTGGGCTGGCAGCCCAGGGGCTCTGGGGAGGATCTCATCATAGTAGCTTCTCATCTGCAGAAGGTGCTTGACTGTCTCCCATTGGGCAGGGTGGGGTTGGATAAGGGGTGAGGTTCCCCCCATGGTTAGTAAGTAAAGGCTGGAGTGGAAACATGAACGTGGGGGCGGGGCTTGGGGACAGAGGTCCAGCCATAGGAAGTGGGGTCTGGTCTGAGATGTGCCCCTGGCTCAGGGCCCTGTTAGGCTGCTGCCAAACTCCCATGGCCACCTATTAAGCCAGAATAGATTTGTTCAGGGCCCCACATGCAGCAGGGCTGGGCTGACGGTGAGTGAGGCCATCCAAGTGCCTGCTCTGTAGCTGTAGGTGCTCAGATTTGGGGGTTGGTGCAGCGCGTCCTCCCTCTATCTGCTCAGCCCAGACCCTCCCCTGCCCTGGCCCTTCGGTCCTCAAGTGTGCAGAGCCCTGGACCTCCAGCCCACCGTGACAGTTGATCAGAGTCAAGCCATCCACATGGCAGTCAGAATGGGAACGTGGGGGGCAGGAATTGCTTGAGGTCACACCCACTAAGTGGCATTCTCTGAAATTCAGTGTCTCAGACGCCTGGAGAGCTGGCAGCCCCCTAAATGGAGGCTCTTCTGTGAAAATAGGCCATGGTGGGTCTGAGGCCAGGGGCAGGTGGGCTGGGGACCAACTGCCAAAAATAAACCTCCAGTTCACAACTACCCTGGTACCTGAGGGGATAACACCTCCTGAATACCCCTCACTTCAAGCAGCCAGAGGGTAGAGAGGCAGTGACGAGGGAGGAAGGGAGAGGCTGGGGGTCCTTGGAGGGGCTGTGCCAACAACAGCCTTCCCTATTTGGGCTCAGGCCCTTACCGAGACCAGAAGGTGGGCAATGGAAGATAGACTGCATTGCTATGAAGGCAGGGGTTGGGCAGAGCTGTAGGGGTGAGGCTGTGGCTCTGTGCTGGCAGAGGTCCCAGGATTGTAGGAACTTTTGACTCCTGCAGTCCTGGATTGGTGGGCTCTTAGACCATAAGAGGAATCTGGGTGGGACCTTTGAGGTAAACATGGTTCGACCTTGGCTACATCCCCTCTCTCCCCAGCCACACTGTACAGACATGAGAACTGAGGCCCAGAGCGAGGCAAGGGGCTGTCCAAGTTCGCCCAGCAGGTCAGAGCTGGGTCCAGAGTGCAGGGCCGGGCCCCTGTTATTGTGACGTGGTGTGGGTCTGCTCAGCTCGGCCGGTGCCAGAAGAGGCCTCGGGGCTCTGGCTTGGGAAGTAGAGCACGATGAACCAGCAGAAGATGAAGACACCTGCAGGGGGAGAGGGCATGGCTGAGCCTGGGGGCCCCACAGGGAGCTGGGCGGCCTGGTTGGCGGCGGCCCAGAGCAGAAATAGGCCCACTGTAAAAGTCCAAGGATTTATGGGAAGATCGGGCAAAAATGGAACCTGCTCCTGAAAAAGAACCAAAGAGGCATCTTGGAGTTCAGGTTGAAATATGAGGGATGACCCCCGAAAGAATGACATCACCGACAGCTTCGAGGTCCGCTCTCTCCAACCTTGACCCTCTGGGATTTCCAGAGGCTGGCTCATGTTTCTTCCTCTGGGGATGGTCTCAGGCCGCCTAATAAGGATGACTCCTGTTGCTATTAACACCGTTTCCACGCACTGAAGGCCTCCTACACTCCCCACGTGCATCATCTCCATCATTCACCATAAGGTCTGTTGGGGGCGTGTGGGATTCTTGCAACTGTACAGAAGACTGGATCCGAGGAACTGAGGGACTTGCTGGGGTCGTGAGTGGAGCCGGGATGTGAACCCAGGCCTGCCCGTCCCCAGTGCTCCCAACCACGACACCAAGCAATTTCGCGAGGCATTGGGAGCCAGCCCTGTTTCGGTGGGCTTGCCCCTGCCGGATCCAGGACATGTGGGTTCCCAGGGACTCCCCTGGATGGGATGTGACTGTGAGCCAAAGCTTGGGTAGGGGGTGTTTCTCTCACAGACCTGCTGAGAGGCTTCTTTAAGCTCTGTTCTGGGATGTGAGGACCAAAGAGGACACACGTGCAGGGAAACCTTGACCCACATCCTGGGCACCTGCCCCTTTGCTGGGATATCAGAGGAAGGGGCCCGGGGTCGGGGGGGCAGGGGACAGGTGCATCAATCATTTTCTCCACTGGTCACTTCCTGCCTCCACAGCCCCTTGGGGACCCTGTCCATGTCATGTGTCCATCACATCGCATGACCCTCCCTTCCTGGTCACAGCTGATTGGACCAGAGATGGACACCTGACTAAGATGGCCCAGATCCTTGGCTCCCCTAAGACCTGGAAGACTGAATCAGACTGTAGTCACTGGACTTGG
Organism: Miniopterus natalensis; assembly: GCF_054644295.1. Classification (NCBI taxonomy): domain Eukaryota; kingdom Metazoa; phylum Chordata; class Mammalia; order Chiroptera; family Miniopteridae; genus Miniopterus; species Miniopterus natalensis. Next base: position 33,010,624 of record NC_142098.1, read on the forward strand.
AAGGTCATGTAGGGTCAAGGTGACCGTGTTGGGCAGACATTTGGGGCCCATGAGTAGAATGGGCTGGCGGAGGGAGAGGGATGGAGGGGGGAAGGTGAGAGGCTGCATGTGGCTCCAGAGAAAAAGGTGGAGAACGTATCTGCTTAGGTTTGGGTGGCTTTTCCTGAGCCTGGCAGCAGCTCCCATGAGGTCAGCCAGCCTTTCTGCCCTGGGGTTCTTGGGAGAGCTCTGGATATTGAAACTCAGTTGCCTTGATTTGAGCTGGTCAGCGGAATCCTGTTTCTTTGCAAACCACTCCCTCCTCACCTCCCAACACCCCTTGGTACAGAAGAGGCAGCCCACCCTGTCCTTGGTCCGGAGGCCTCACCTTGGAAGGAGTTGAACAGGGCAAAGATGTAGATGGTGGACAGGCCCAGGGGCGTGAGGATGGCCAGCCCCCATGTCATGCCCACCAGGCTCGAGAGGCCCAGCAAGGTGAGGACCCCCTTCCAGCTCTGCCGCTGCTCCTTGCCTGCCGTGGTGCTCGACAGAGTGAAGATCTTCCAGGCCACCAGGCCCAGGACCACAGCGCTGAAGAGGAAGGCGACCAGGAAGTAGCCGTGGACGGTGGCGTAGAGGGCAGAGATGCCATTTTTCTCATGGAACCAGCACCTGGTAGAGGTGGATGGCCATTGGGACGCCCTGGACTGTCTCCCCTGACTGACCTTCGATGATCAGGAAGATGCCCTTCCCTGTGTCCACCCATCAACCCCTGCCCTCCTGGGGAAGGAGCTCTCAAGAGGCTATGGGTGCAAAAAGGTCAATTTGGCCCCAAAGACATCTTTTGCTTGCCCCACATTATGTTGTAAAAAAAGTTAAAAATCGAATTCATGACCATCTTTTAAAAAGTAGGAGGTTTGGCATAAGCATCCAGATTTCTGCTTCTTTTGTAAAACCATATGCCTGGCAGCTGTCCATTAGATGGGTGTGTGATTGCCAGTCTACTGCAATCCCCACGTGGGCCATCCCATGCACTTATGTCATTGCCTACTGGAACCCTGTGGCCCCTGCATTTGAGGTCCGGGGACATGACCAGCCCCTCTTAGCATAGAGCCATGGGCCTGAGACAGACATCCTGGGCAGGGCTCAGGTCTGCTCCACCGCTCCCTGCACTGCAGGGGTGAAAGGCCCTAAAGAGCATGCCTATCATTCCTCCCCTACCCCATTGTACAGATGAGGAGACTGAGACCCAGAGACAGGATGGGTTCGCCCAAAGTCACACAGCAACTCAGAGGCAGAGCCTAGATAAGACCAGGGCTCCTGGGAATGTATGGGCAGGTTGTGTGCCCTGCACAAGGGCACCTGACTGAGGGGGCAGGTGGGGGCTGAAATCCATTTGAGCACCTGGCATGGCAGGTTGGGGATGGGGGACACTTTTAAAAATGTGTCCCAAAGTGCCATATGGGCTGGTAGTGGGCCAGGCTAGAGCAAGGCATCTTGCCTCCTGGCCTGGTTCTCTCTCCTCCTACTCAGGACCCCTCGCTCATTGCATTTCCTTTCTCCAAGCCTCAGTTTACCCCTGCGGATCTGAAGATCCTTTGCCTTGACTCACTCGCTCTCTCCTCCCAGAGTTCCCTCCTCTCCCCACCTCCCTCGGGCCTTGATACATGAAGCCAGGGACCCGACGCCACTCTTGCTCCCACAGCCGCCACTCACAGCTCCAGTGTGATCCTGCTGTCCTTGTCTCGTATGGTGTACAGGCCATAGCTGTTGGCACTCCCGGTGCCGATGACCATTAGGGCCGGCAGGCCTAGTTGGGGGAGGAGGTATGACATTGCTGGGACTCCTGTGGCATGTCCCCCTCCGCTGGCTACCTGTCCCTCAACCCCCAAGCCTTTCTGAAGGAGGGAGCCACCTCTCTCCCCTCCCTGCCCTTCAGGCCCAGCCTTCCCCTCCGCCCAGCAGGCACCACCTACCCCAGCCCACGAGGCTCAGCTTCAGAAAGTAGTGCCCGAAGTAGGTGTTGAAGACCCTGATGATGAGCAGGTAGAGGTGGAAGGCTTCTAGGACCATCCAGGTGAAGACACAGAGCAGGAAGTAGTGGAAGACGGCCCCCCGGACCCAGCAGGTGGCAGGGGATCCCTTTGGGCCACGCCCCACATTGATGAAGAAAGTTAGATTCAGGAGAAACAAGCTAATGCTCAGGGCCATGTGGATCTTGGGAGGATCTTCTGACTTGAATCTCTTCCGTGAGAACCTGGGGGAGAAGGGCCAGTGAGAGGCTGCAAAGGGCCGAAGCATCAGGGGCCTCTCCATCCCACCTCCTCTGTTCCACCCTTGCCATCCCAGAGTGGGTGCCCCCAGGAGTCCTCTCATGGCCTCAGACCCTGCTAGCCCCCCAGCTGCTGCTGGCCTCGTACCTCAACTCCATGCTTTAGCCAGACTGCATAACTTGCAATTCCCCGAATGCATTCTGCTTTCCCTGCCTGGTTTTGAAATCGTACTAGAGGTATAGAGTTACAGAAAATGTCATCTTTGGGGAAAGCTGGATAAAGAAAGCATGGGATTCTAGGCACTATTTTCACCACTTCCTGTTAGTCTACAATTATTAAAAAATATTTTAAAGACTTCAATTCTGGGACTCAGTTTAGGATATTAACTGCCTAGGCAGTTAAGAAACTATGATGCAAGCCTGGGGCTCCCCAAGGTCCCCAAGTATGGAGAAACTTCTGACATGACTGACAAAGGAGAGAGCAAAGCATGAGAAGCAGAGAGAGGCCAACTCCCAGACACATGGTCCTGGATCCAACCGCACCTGAAGTGAGCCCACCTTGGGTTTTTCAGTTCCATGACTCACACATTCCTTATTATGTTTAAGCCCATTTGAGTTGAGTTTCTGTCACTGGTAACTGAAATGGCCCCAACACATTTCAGCCTCAAAACCCATTTTATAGATGAGGAAACTAAGGTTTGGAGAGGATATCAATATAATGTTGCACAACCAAGGTGCCTTTGACCCTGCACCGCTGCTGCCTTTGAGGACAGGAGGGAGTGGGGATGGGTCACCCACCTCAGGGCAGCATAGAAGACAATGGTGAAGGCCAGAAAAATCATGGAGGCTCCACAGCCAACCTGGGAAATCCGTGTGAGGGCCTGCACGGTGACCTTGTCCAAGACCGGCCTCTGTGGGCAAATCCCCAACCAGGACCCCATCAGTTGGAGGCCAGGCCCACTTACCCCCAAAGGGCCTGGCTCCTGCCAGGAAGCCCCCCTCCCTGGGACAGGAGCCTGGGCACCTCCAGAACTGCTGGGATCAGGATGGGTGGGCTGTTACCAGCAGCAGCGCAAAGAAGGTCAGGTGGTCACAGCGGCAGACAGTCCCCTTGGCCCGGACCTCCGTGGAGCAGCCCTTGGAAGACCAGTCTCCTGCTGACCCTGGAGAGGAGGGGAGGAGATTGTAAGGGAGAGGAGGGAGGGCAAAAGGAAGAGAAAGGACCAGGGAGGAGGGGAGGGAACAAAGAGGAGGGAGGAGAGGGGAGGGGCCCTGCGGGTAGAGCCCTGCACCCCTGAGGGAGCCCATACCCTCCCGCCTGTCTTACAGAGAAGGTCCTCCAGGCCCTACCTTTAGTCACATCCCAGGATACACAGGTGAGGGTCATGTTCTGAAACCAGAGGACGGGAGTCAGGGGAGAGGCAGGGGGAGGTTGGGAGAGGGGAGAGGAGAGTGTGGGAGGGCAGAGGGAAGGGACAGCATGCTCTGTTGTCTTAGCAGGCGTGTGCATTAGGTAGAAACAAGGCTCACCCCGTGGTCACATAGGAACACCAAGCACACCATCTGATGGCCCCTGGGTCGGCGCGTGAGGGGCGCGGGTATGCTGAGGGCAGTGGGTGGGAGGGTCGCATGTCTGTGGGTGGATGTGTCATGCCAGGTGCATGCATGTGGGTGTGCCAGGTCCTGCGTCTGCCTCTGTGAGCATGTGAGTAGAATGGTTCCGGGGTCCTGTGGGCATATGTGCACAGAGTGGGCATGCGTCCCTGGGCACAGTTGTGTGGTGTGCATGGTCCTAATGGCTGCTCCTGGGTGGACGTGGAAGGTGGGCAGTGCAGAGTCCTGTGCATGTCTGTCCAGGGGCCCAGGGGTGCCCACTGAGTAATTGCCAGGCTGGGGTGGGGGACTCACAGGAGGCTGATGCTGGTGGGAGAAGGTGATCTCCAAAGGCTCTTTCAGCCCCGTGACACGCATGCGGCCCAAACTCAAGCCCACCAGGCGGTTGTTCAACACGTTGCCGTCATTTTCCAGGCTGAGCTGGGGGCCCTGTGGAGGGAGATGGGGGAGGCCTGGCTGTGGAAGGGGCTGTCCCAACTCAGTTGTGGCAAGGGTTCCCGGGAACTTCCAGGACCTGTGGCCCTTGCCTGGAGGGCAAAGTCTGAGACAAGGGAGCCAGGGGACCAAGGATTTAGGGTGACATCCTCTCTGCTGTTCCCTATAGTTTCTGGCCTGGGCTGGGCCAGAGCGGGTCCTACACTCCAGGCAAAGCCAGGCACCCAGCAGCTCTCCAGCCCTGTCCCCCAGGGCTCCTCTGCCCTCTTAAGTGGAGGGGCACAGGGCCAGGAGAAAAATCAGCCCGTAAATGGAGGGCGGTGGGTGCCTGCAGGGGGTGAGCACTTGGCTACACAAGCACTTAAGTGTACATATGTCTGCATAGGAGCAGATACATGCCTCTGGGACACACGTGGGATACATCTGAAGGGGCATGGGTACACCTGCTCATGTGGACTGTGTGCACCAGGAACAGGAAAGGACATGCATGCTTGTGCATGCGCAGGGACCCACCGGGACACAGGCTCACTTGGAATACACATGCAAGCCCAAGGGCGCTGGTGTGCAGGGTCCGAATATCTGGGTGCATGGACCCGTGTAAGTCTGAGGTCCACGAACTCTAGAGACCGGGGTCTGGGATGCCCTGGGCTGCTTGAGAAACACTCTCAAGCTCGTCCCCTCCTCCATCGCCCTCAGGCTCCACAGGAACAACTCCACAGAGGGGAAGCATTGCCCAGTCAACCTCAGGGCTGCCCTGAGCCTCCACCCGCTTCTCCTCACCTTGAACAGGTTCCCCTGCCCGATGTCCAGGACAGATACGGCCAAGCGGACCTCCGGCCTGCTGCCCTGCAGGGATGCAAACAGGCTCCTGGGCAGCCGGACTCTGTCAGGGAACTTGTGCTTGTCCTCCGTCACCTGCTCCGGAATCTGTAACCACAGACCCAGTGGCTCCTTCTTGACCAAAGGATTTCAGACCCCAACACATGTCCTGCCACTCCCTTGTGGGGAAGGGAAACTGAGGCACACCGGGTGGAGGGGTGGCACCTGAGGACCTTAGCTCTGAGAGGCAGGACATCCCGGAACACAGCACAAGCTCTGCTCTGTCCAGGCTGTGAGCTCCCGGACAAGTCACGGCACCCATGGAGCCTCAGTTTTCCCAGTATGGAGAATGGGGGTAGCAAGGTGCCTGCAGGGCCACCTGTGAGGCTGGAGGTGGGCTGAGAAGAGACGACACCTGGACGAGCTCAGTTTGCAGGTGTGAGGGAGGGGCAGCTGCACTGTGGCCAGGTCCCAACAACCCTGTGGTGCTACGTGATAGTGTCTGGCTTCTGACTCGGGAGGAAGTGGAAGGAATAAGTCCCCAGGACGGGAGGTGATGAGGGCTGCAATGGGGGACACGAGCAGTCACACTGAATGGGATTTCCACCCCTGCTCCCAGAAAACAAATTCTGTAAAAGTCAAGAAGGCTCAAAAAATGAAAGTCACTTTCACTGGGACTTGCAAAGCGTGTCTCGTTCATGCTCGGACCTCACTGCTCCCCGGGAGCTGCTGCCCAATCCCGCCAGGCCCTGCCTCCCAAGCATCCCACGCACAGAGGAGCAGGGGAGCCAAGAGTTGGAGCCGAGGGCTCCAGCTTTCTCCTTCCCAGTCCGGACCCTTGCCAGGAGGACACGTGGCTGATTTCTGGGGCCAGTGCGTACCCCACGCAGGGGGCTCTGCTGATTAGGTGGCATAACAAAGGGTGGAGAAAGGCCCTATCCATCTTCCATCTCCCCTTCTCCAGGCAGGCCTTAAAGTTCCTCTTGCCTGCTGCCTGACCTACTGCCCACGGCTTCGTTCCTTAAGGGGCTGTGCCCTCGCCATGCCAAGCATTCCCTGTGAATCATCTCATTTGCTCCTTTGATAACCTTGAAATTGGACAAATATTGCCATCGCTTTACTGAGGGGGAAACTGAGGCTAAGATCACAACAGTGCTCCTGGGTGGAAGAGCTCATGGGAAACTCAGACTTTGGAGAAGGTATAGAGTCCATTTGACAGATAAGGACTCCAGGGGCTCCCACTCTCGTGAGGTGGTGGGTGCCAAGGACTAGAACTCAATCTCCTCGCTCTCAATTCAATGATCTTCCAAACGCCTCACCCCAGAAACCTGGATAATCTGTTACCAGGATCTGCTCATCCGATTCACTCGCCAGCAAGGCGGCAGAGCCCTACCTAAAGGGACATAGGCGGGCTGTTTTGATGGGCACCAAGCACCCCCATGACTCTCTCAGAATTCTGAAAAGCACCCTGCCAGCCAGCAGGGACAGGGGACTCTTCACCTGAGAGGGGCTCAGAGAGAAGTGCAGGTCTTCTGAGATGTTGGTGCTGACGTTCTTGAGAGAAGTCTTCAGAAAAGGCAGATCCACTGGCTTGTTTGGACTGTTCTCCACCAGATAGGTCTCGTAGTTCAGCCAGTATCTGCAAGGGGCCAGGGGGTCAGGGGCAATGTAGGGCCTTGCAAGCTGAGTCCCCCACTCACCTGGCCCCCAGCCTGGATGAAAGGAGGAGAGAGACCATGGGCAGTGATCATCAGGCTCTTAGGGTAGGAGGAGTGACCCAGGATAGCTTCTCTTGGGAGCACCAAGGAGAAGAGGGGTGGCGCGGGGGCAATCCAAGCTTGTCCCGAGGGGTTCCAGCCAGCAGTCCCTCAGCATTTCACTCGTTCGTCTTTTTGTGATATAATCCATAGAACATAAAATGTACAATTCCTTTCCAAAAGGAAACCCTGTACCATTAAGCAGTCACTCCCTTCCCTCCTCCCCTAGACCCCTGGCAGCCACTAATCTGCTTTCTGTCTCTATACATTTGTCTATTCTGGATATTTTATGTAAGTGGAATTAGATCGCATCTGGTCTTTTGTGCCTGGCTTCTTTTACTTAGCATAGTGTTTTCAAGGGTCATCTGTGCTGTAGCATGTTTCAGTACGTCATTCCTTTTTATGGATGAGTAATATTCCATTGTAAGTGGGTATCACATCTTGGTTATCCATTCATCCATCGAGGGACATTTGGGTTGCTCCCATGTTTGGGCTATTGCCAATAGGGCTGCTATGAACACTCACATACAAGGTTTTTGTTTGAAGACCTGTTTTCAGTTCTTTTGGGTACATACCTAGGAGTGAGGTTGATGGGTCACGTGGTAATTCTACGTTTAACTTCTTGAGGAGCTGTCAGGCTGTTTTCCACAGCAGCGGCACCATTTACATTCCCATAAACAACGTATTTCTTCATATACTTGCCAATAGCTATTTTTCGCTTTGTTTTTCATTGTAGCCATCCTAGTGGGTGCACAGTGGCATCTCATTGTGGTTTTAATTTGCACTTACCTAATGTGTAATGATGTTGAGTGTATTTTTATACGCTTGTTTGTCTTTGTATGGAGTAATTCCTCTGAGTATTTAAAACTGTGGGATGATAATTGTGCGGCGTGAGTGAACACATCGTATTTGTTGAGTACTAACTGCATACTAGGAATTCAGTCTTTGGAGACTGAGCTGTATGGAAACTGACTTATGGGAACTGAGTCATCAAACCACACAGGACAGAGAAGTTCATTGGAATTAATTTTCCCGCAGCTCCCTTGCCTCAGCTAAAATATCAGGGTGAGGCAAGCCTGTGCGCTCTCCGTGGTCCTGAAACTTCACTGAGCACCAGGGTTTCCTTTCCTAAACCTGGGGTCCTAAGATCTGCTGGCCAGGTTAGGGCTGAGATAGCAATGGGGGGGGGGGGGGGGGGGGGCAGACACAGCCAGATCGAGGCTGTTGGAAAGGTGCAGCTGTGGAGAGCTTGCAGGGAAGACAACAGGGGGGTTTTATTTTGACATCATTTTTGAACCAAGGGAAAACCCCCCCAAAGAAACCACAGAAAAAATATTGTGTAACATAAGGAGTAAGCCATGCACATATATGCAGATGTGCTTCGGGGCCAATTAGAACATCATCAAGCCAGAAATAGTGGGGCGAGGTTCTCCAAATCCATTGATTGAACTGCGTCAAGTCTAGCTTTTATTTACCTATTAAAAAACCTAAACAAACAAGCATTGTGATTCATTGTTACCAAATAAAATAGTGAATTGTGTAATTTTATTTCATTATATATATATATATATATATATATATATATATATATATATTTTCACCTTATGCACTTAAATTCCTTGGCCTCATAAAACAGCTCATCTGGTTCTCAGAGCACTTTAAAAATTATTTTAGTTGTGAAATATAACACATTCAAAAAGTCTAAAGCATAGATATACCAATGAATTTTTAATTATGACATTGACACCCATTTAAGCATCATCTTCTTTGCCTGCTATTAATATAGTTACTCAGATTTCTTTTGTTTCATGTCTGCCTAATACATATCTTTCCACATTGTGCTTGTTTATTTTTCTCCCGTGGTAAGTGGTATGACATTAAACAACTTGTCTTTTACCTTGGAGGGGATATCTTGACATTCTCCAGACATCTGAATGCCCAGAAAATTCAATAAGGTGATGGGTCCCTGAATTCTTATGAGGTTTATCTCTCACGCTCTAGTTCACATATGTCTTCCTAAGGCATCTTAAATACATGCCACTTTCTGCTCATCAAATCTAATCAGCATAATGCTGTCAATATAGTGAACTAGTGATGCTTTCTGGAATGTCAAGATTAATAAGGTCTCTGTGAGCTATATGATGACAGCGATGAGAACCAACACAGCCCCGAGGAAACACTGGGACAGAATATCGTTGGCTCTGTCAAGTACAGATAAACTGCTTCGGTAGTTCTTGAAAATTGGTACGGAGAAAAAAGTATTAGCCATGGAAGAGCTGCATACAAATTGCCAGGGGCTGTGTTGATTTATTTAAGTAAACATATTCATCGGGTCAGCAGCTGCAATCGGACTCCCCATGTGGTTAAGTTTGTGATGGTCCACAGTCATGCTCCAAGGCCCACCTGACTCCTGGTGAGTTAAATGGAGCTGGGGTAGGTAGCACCACCCCCTGCTTCTTGCAGATCTCTCATGGTGGCATTAATCTCTGCCACCACGTAGTTTTGTTTCTGGGTTACTATCTTGGGAGAAGACATTCCGGGAGCTTCCACTTAGCTCTTCAGTGGAATGCCCTCCCAAAAGCAATCAATGGAGAAAGCATTGTGTTCAACAAATAGTGCCAACACAATTAGATATCCAGAGGTAAAAGTAGTAGTAATAATAATATAAAGTTAGACATTTATCTCACACTGTGCACAAAAAATTAACTCCAAGCGTATAACCTGGTTATAAGAGCTAACCCTATATACTTGTAGAAGAAAACTTAGGAGAAAATCTTTGTAACTGTGGGCTAGATAAAATTTTTTTTTGATATGACAGCAAATATACACACAAATTTAAATTGGATTTCATCAAAATTAAATGTTTTGAGCTTCAAAATATATCATTAGGAAAATAAAATACAAGACATACATGGGGAGAAAGTATTTGCAAAGTACACATCTGATTAAAAAAAATTGTATCCTAAATATTACAGAATTGTTAAAACTCAATGACAAGAAGACAACCCAATTTTTTTAAAGGAGGAAAAGATTTGAATAGTTATTTCACCAAGGAAAAGATATAAGTGGCTAATAAGCACATGACAAGAGGCTCAACATCATTAGTCATTTGTGGAGAGCAAATTAAAACAACACTGAGCTCTCACTTCACACCCACTGGAATGGCTATAACCAACAAGACTGCCAACATCGCAAGAATGTGCTGAAACCACAGCTCTCCTACACTGCCAATGAGAAAACAAATGACACAGCTGCTATGAGAAACGGTAGGGCAGTCCTTTATAAAGCTAAACATATCTTTACTATATACGCTAGCAATTCCGTTCCCGGGTATCTACCCAGAACAAATGAGAGATGTGAATTCAAACGTTCATGGCAGACTTATTTGTAATACCCCCAAACCGGGAACAACCCAAACTTCCAGCCATTGGTGAATGTACAAACAAAAGGTAGCATATCTCCATCTGGTGGAATATTACTCAGTAGTAAAAAGGAACAAGCTATTGATATGAGCTAAAATATGAATAAAAATAAGAAATGTTATGACAAGTTACAGGAGCCAGACTCAAAAGACACCACGTTGTATGGTTCTCTTATATAAAATGCCCAGAAAAAGCAAATCTCTGGAGTAGAAAGCAGATCAGTGGTTGATTGTGGCTGGATAAGGGAGGAGGGATGGATTGCAAATGGGCACAGGGCACTTCGTAAACTATACAAAGTCGGGTTTGTATTTGGTGGCCTTAGTGGTGGGGAGAGGAGTGAAGAAACAAACCTGGCCATGGGAAGGGCCTCAAATAAAAAGCTGATTTCCCCTCCAGCCATCTTCCAGAATACTAACACTGCATAGTCTGAGAGGCACTAGCTAAGCTGAAAACTCTGAAAAGCACAGCAGAGTTTTTTCCACAGCCTTTTACTTTCTTTTAGTGGGTGGTAGAGGTCAAGGTGAATGGTAAAGCAATAAAGCTTTGAGAAGAAAACATAGAAGAGTATATTCGTGATCTTGGGGTAGGCAGATGTTTCATAAAGAGACCCCAAAAGCATTAACCGAAAAGTAAAATTCTGATATTTTTGCATTATATTAAGAATGTCCATCCTTAGTCAAAAGATAGCACTAAGAGAATGAAAAGGGACCCCTCAGTAGGGAGAATATATTTGTGTGTGTATATTTGCTGAGACATGGATCCGGAATACATAAAGAACCCGTAAAACTCACTAAAAAAATTTCAAACAACCCCACAGAACAACCATCAAAAGATTTAAAAGGGCACTGCACAAAGGGGACATCGTAATGTCCGATAAAAGTACAAAAGGTATTAAACTTCAACAGTCATCAGGGAAATGTAATGAAAATCACTCCGCGTTATAGCACAAACCTGCCAGAATGGCTAAAATGAAAAAGCAGACAATACCAAGTGTTTGCAAGGATGTGGAGCCACTAGAACTAACTAATACTGATCATGGGGGTGAAATTGGAAAACTGCTTGGCAGTTTCTACTAAAACTAATCACATGTCTACCCTGTGACTCATGAACTCCACTCCTAGAAATACTGTAGTCCAATCGGATTGCTATCCTAACACCCAATCTAAGAACACACTCTTTTCATTCACTTTTTCAACAAATATGTGTTGAGTGACAACTATGACTCTGCCCTGAGTATCCCAGAAGAATTATGGGCAACTTTGATTGGAAGGGAGGAGAGGGGAGAGAGGCAAATAAATTTTTGGCGATGACTCTTGGAGATGTTTTATCCTAAGCCCTTTCCTCTCCCTCAGTGCAATGTCTCTTTGTCTCTTGGTCTCTTGGTTTTATTGAATCTACATCATATAATCTCTAATCCGTCCCTCCTTTTTAGGTGCACAGTGCCAATTGTTGTTGGTGGTGTTAGTGGTCCATCCCTCACTCTTACCCAGACTACTGTACTCCCATAATACCTGGTCACATCTCATCCTGCATCACCACCCTTGTATCCTTCCCTGAAGCCTGAGCAATCTTTCTAAAATGTAAATTGACCATGCTCTTCTATTGAAAATACAGCATGGCCCTGCTCCCTCTGACATTGGTGTAGCTTACACAACCCTTCATACTTATCTTTTCAGTTCTATCCCCACCCCACCCCACCTCCATCCCCAGCACTTTACTCTTTCACAGGTCAAAGTACTGTAGTTCTTTCTCAATACTCCCTGAAGTTCTGTTGCCTGTATTTCCTAACATTGCTTGGGTCCAGCTGGAGAACTCCTATGCAAACTTCAAAGCCCTTTCATGGCTTCCCTCCTCTATGAAGCCTTGGCAGACTTTTTTTCCTTTGAGCCAATGCGATACCTTGTCCCCCCTTTTGTAGGACCACACTCTAGAGTCATCATCATTTGGGCCACAACTCCCAATGGCGGGGACAGGAGCTGATTTATCTCTGTAGTCACTGAATCAGAGGAGTCTCAGGGTCAGGGACAATGTGAATGTCAAACAACAAGGTGGAAGGGCGAGATGGGAGCAGCATTTTCTGGGGTTATGGGGCTGATAGCTCCATTTTTCCCTCCTCCCCACCCTGGCAGGACCCCAGATTCCTGCTCCAGCTCAGAGGGCCGAGTTACCTCTGCAAGTTTCCCAGATCACAAGATTCTTTCTCCAGTTGCCCGCACTTTGTGAAACACTGAGCAGTGCTCACAAGGTCGAAGACTTCATAATGGCCCTCATTGATGAGCCCTCGGCAGACGTTTCTCGACTCCTCAGGGTGTGTTGTCTGCTTAGATTTGTTCTTGAAATCTTTCTCACCTAAGGGAAGGATGTAGAGTGTGAAGGGACAGCAAGGCTCCAGAGTCTGGCAGTGTGGGCTGGAATCCCAGCTGCGTCCATCCACACTGACTGCACTTCAGCTGGACTCATACCTTCCCTGGGGCTCGGGTCCAAGGTGAAAGGAGATACTACCCCCCGTTTTACAGGGCCAGTGGGATATTTTGGAGAAAGTGTGTACAAAGGGCTTGGCCATGTGGCTCTGTAGATAAGAGGTTTAATATGTTAGTAGTAGTACCCTTTACCACCTCTTCCAGGGAGTCTGCTTGGCTTTTTACAGTTGTTCTACATCAGACTTTCCAAAGCCCTTGCAACTGTGGCCTCATGGATGTATACTGGCCTTGGCTTGCTTCATTCTCCAGCATCCCCATTACAATCCTCACAGCTACCTGCTAGGTCAGTAGAGAGTACAGCAAACTGAGGCCCCTAGAACGCAGTGACTTGAGCAAGGTTCGATCCCTGGCTCTAGCTGGGGTGCGGGCGCAGGCGCAGGTGGGAGGCAACACATCAATGTTTCTTTCTCTCTCTTTCTCTCTCTCTCCCCCTCTCTCCCTCCCTCCCACTCTCTCTAAAAATCAAAGGAAAAAATATCCTCAGGTGAAGATTAACAACAACAACAACAACAACAATATTTTAGAGTGGGTTTTATGATGCTCAGATGGATGGATGTGTGACAATGCCATAGGTGGTTTATAAAGGAACTTTGAATTTCTGTTGGATTATAAAAATACTTGTGGTAGATGAGCATGTACCTAATATGATCCACATTTGCTTTTTAAATAGAAGAGGGAGAGAAAGAGAGAAAGAGGGAAGAAGGAAAAGTGAGGAGGGAAGGGGAAGGAGGTCAAAGGAGGGGAAGGAAGGGAGGGGAGGAAGTTGTCGGCTCCGGCTCCGTGGGAAATGCCGTTCTCTGCGGGCCAGGGGTTAGGAACGGTGCCGCGTGGGTGTTAACAGAGCCTCCCTGCTGGCCTGTGGTCAGCTGCAGTGCAATCATGTATGTGAGCCGTTGACAAGCATCTAATGCAGAGATTATTAAATAGCATTTTTTGTGATTATTTCTGGAAGGCATTGGAAGCATTTTGCCCACACAGGGAGACCTGAAGCAGGCCTGTGTGCGGAGGGGGCCACCTCACCCCTGCAGAACTGCCTGACACTTCTCTATTCTGCTCTGCCCCAGAGGCTGGCCTCGGAGGATCACCCCAATCTACATTCAAATGGGGAGTGGGCTGAAGGTCAGAGGGCAGGAGGAGGGCAGGTTGCTACTTGCCGCTCCTCCTGCCCCTACGGCCCCTCCCCACGGCTCTCCACCAGGGACCTGCTTTTCTTTCCCACAATCACAGCCTCCCTGGCCTGTAACCCCCTTCTTGGTTCCCCTACCCCTTCTCACACCTTTGTAAAGTGGCTCTTTATTAGAGTGTGTCTGCCTCCTGCTGGGCCCTCATCATGCCCTGGGCTCCTTCGAAGGCCCTCACCCCACCCCACCCCACCCCTAACCCCTGTCCCCACCCCCGCCCCGGTCTCACTGCTTGGCAGTTTCTACTAAAGCTAATCACGTCTACCCTGTGACTCACAAACTCCACTCGTAGAAACACTGTAGTTCATTCCTCCTCAAATACTGTAGTGAGCCCATTGAGGGCAGGGACCATGTGCTGTACCAGCCCAGGGCCTGGCACTGCGTAGAGGGCGCCATTGGTGCTTCAGGAATGAATGAACGAATGAGTGAATGAGCAAATGAGAGATTAGCCCATAAATATACACAAGGGAAGGAGTCTTACCTCTAGATATAAACCTCCTGAGGCTCCTCACTCTATTCCAAGGCTGGGCTTTGCCTGAACCAGACCACCCACGTCACCACAGGGTAAATTTTGCCACTTGGGGGAGCCTTGAAGGCCCAGCCAGAGAATTACAGCTTTGGTGAAGGGCCCAGGGTCCTTGGGATGCCCAGTGAGACCGCAGGACAGCCACCATTGGTTATTAAGTGAATTAACCCATCAAGGGTTGCCTGGCGGCCTCCTTGACAGCAGGCCCTCCCAGCCACCAGAAGGACAGCACTGCCGGTTTTCACCCTTTTTTGAGCTGGGGACTGGACTTAGCACTTCGCTGAATCTCCCAACATTTGAAAAGAAGAGGGTTCATTGAAGCCTAAAGCGGTTAATCCACGTGCCCAAAGCCACAGGACCCCATGTGAACAGACACAGCGGGGACAGGCACACGGGCCACTCACTGGCGAGTTGGCGAAGCACTGAGATGACGGCAGTGGGCGGGAAGCACCCCTCTGCCTGAGGGATTGCCACAGACTTCCCGGCGCAGCGAGAAAGTAAGTGAGAGCCGGCCAGGTGGACAGCTTTCCCGGGAGAAAGGCCAGCTGGAGAAGAGCTTGTCCGGGGCCCACCTGTGTCCCAGAGCCAGGCCTGTCAGGAGCCACAGTCCAGGTGGGAGAGTGGGGAGCACTGTCCACGCTCCTTCCATCTCCGGGGCACTGCGGGGAAGTAAAGGGGACCCAAGGCCCATGCGGACCAAAGTTTATCAGGATGGCGCCTGACTTAAGGACATTAGAGAAGGTGGCCAGACCTTCAGCGTGGGCTCCTTGACAGGCCCCAGGCGCCCCCACTCCTTACCCATCCTGTCCCTGTCACTGGGTCTCCCGGGCTTGGCGGGAGGGAATAAGGAGCCAGGTGCTTACCTGAAGCCAGGAGCAGGAGGAGTGGGAGAAGCAGGACCTCCAGGGCCCTGGGTGGCACCATCCTTCGCCAGCCTTGCCCGCACTGGTCAGAGCCTTGTGGCTATGTGTCCTCTGGTCCCAGACTCTGCACAGCCCTTCTGCCCCCACCCTCCGCTGCAGCTTCAGAGCTTCCTGTGGCCTCTTTGTAACTCTTCCTGCTCCATGGCGCCATCGGTTGGGTTGTGAAAGGTGTGGGGAACTGGGCTGTGCTCCCAGTCTCACCCTATTCTGCGACCACCTGCAGAGGGAGACAGACTCGGCAGGAGCTACTGAGCCCACCCAGGGACGCAGCTCCAGGCCCTGCCTGGGAGGGTGCAGTGGGGCTGGGGTCCAGTGGCCACAGAGGCCTCTCCCAGGAGCAGACCCCTGGGGCGTGGTGATGAACACAGGCTTTGGAGTCAGGCACACCTAGCTCAGGCCTTCCTCTTACAAGCTGGGGGCCTCTGTGAGCCTCTGTTTCCTCCTCTGTAAAGCATAGAGCAGTGGGCTGTCTCCCAGGACTGGGTCAGAGTTTGAGGAGACCCATAACACGCTGGGCACACAGCCTGGGGGCAGCAGTGAGGAGGGAGACACGGATGGCATTCATGCTCTCTTGCTCACGCCTCTGGTTTGAACAAGGCCAGGCTCAAATCCACGCCTGCCAGGGGCCTAGGAGAAGAGAAAGAGCTGGCCCAGGGACCCTGGCCCTTTCCCACCAGGCTGGGTAACAGGAGAGGCTGGATGGGAGGGGGCAGGGACAAGAGCACTGGCTCTGGGGATTGGCCAGGCCTGGCTGACGTCTGCCCTGGCCACTTCCTGGCTGGAGGAGCTTTCCCAGGCTGGAGGAGCTTTCCCAGGCTGGAGGAGCTTTCCCAGGCTGGAGGAGCTTTCCCTGGCTGGAGGAGCTTTCCCAGGCTGGAGGAGCTTTCCCAGGCTGGAGGAGCTCTCCCTGGCTGGAGGAGCTCTCCCAGGCTGGAGGAGCTCTCCCTGGCTGGAGGAGCTTTCCCTGGCTGGAGGAGCTTTCCCAGGCTGGAGGAGCTTTCCCCAGCTGGAGGAGCTTTCCCCAGCTGGCCCTTACTCTGAGCCTCTCAGAGGCATGTGGAGAACTCAGGAGATGGTGCCTGTGGAATTGCTCCAGTTAGTTTGCATGGCCATTATCGTCATGATCGTTTTATGATTATCAGTACTGTGAAATCGTTGTCATCATGGCCCAGCCAGTCACGGGGGCCCAGGCAGGAAGTCAGGGCAGCAACACACATGGGGTGTGGCATGAAGGAAGGGAGGGGCTAGCCACTTAGTCCCCAAATCTGGTGGCCCCAGGGAGGCTTGGCATGGTTCCACCGCCGCTTTGAGATCAGAAGGTAAAGGGCAACTCTCCCAGAAGGTGCGTGTCACCAGTATCCCCCTCCAGCTTACAGAGCTAGGCCTACTCTCCTCAAATGTGATTTCTTGGGCCAGTGAATTTTTTTGGATTGGCCAAATTTTTAAAATCAAAGGATTTGACATCACCACAATCTGGATTCCTCATTTCTCATAAAGGGCAGGTGGTCTGGCTACACGAACTCTCATCCTTGCAATGCAATGACTGGCTGGAGATGAGTAGCAGCTGCTCCCTCCGTGTGGGTTTGTCATTTCCAGTTCACCACAGACCCTACCGCTCCCCAACCAAGTTGCCATTTATCTTCCCCCTTGTCCTGATAAAGTTTCCTGCAGTAGATTTTTTTTCACACACATTCCTCTTCTCTCATTCATGTTTCCCAATCAGTGACTCTTACCAGAAGCAGAGAAGAAAACTTAGGAGGCAATCCTCCAAAATGTTTACATTGATTTGTTAGGTGATGACAACAGCTGATTTTTATTTTCTTTTTCACACTCTTCTACAGTTTCCAAATTCTCTACAATGAACATGTACTTATTTTTAACATCAAAGACAAATGAATTAGTAATCAAAAAGAAAATCCTCCTCCTCTTTAAGGCTGAGATCCAGATCAAATGCTGCCTCTTCCAGGAAGTCTTCTTGGATTCCCAGCCAGGAGGATGACTCCCCTGACCCCATGTCTGTAGCTCCAGGAGCTCTTGTCTCGTGCATGCCTCACACACTAGACTGAGAGCTCGCAAGGGGAGTGACCAGGTATGGCCATCTGTGTCCAGCAGAATTAACTGTGAAGGGCTCCAGGCCAGTGTCACCAGGGGAGATAACGTCTCAGTCTTCAGAGCGCTGGGGTGGAACCAAATTTAGTCTGCTACACTCCGCAGTTCTTGCCACCAGAGGGCTTTGGGAGAGGCAGAGGTCTCCTGAGAGGTATGGGCTTGGCAGTGGTGAACGGGGTGTGCAGCTTAGGTAGAGGCCCAGCTGGACAAATGGACCCAGCCCAGAACATATATACTAAGCCTGAGTCAGGGGCTGGCAAGGCCCGCGCAGGAGATAAAGGTTTACAGTAGGCACCAGGCAGCTCTTGGTAACCATGACCCAAAATACACCAATAGAATTGGGGACCCCGGGCTGCGACTGGAAGACAGGAGCAGGGAGAGAGTGGGCTGGGGAGGCTGATGGAGAAGAAGCCCTGAGCTCAGAGGCAGGGCAGCTGCTGCTGTGTGCTGGCGTGAGGGGAGGCCCTCCTCCCCTAGAGGTCTGAAGCTTGGCCCCAACCCCTTTTGCCCTGGGTGCCACCCTTGGGTTAAAATGACAGGGGCTGCAAAGTACCCTCCTGGTGGTCACCAGAAACAGAATAGCTATGGCACATTTCTGTCCTAGGTAGGGGTACAGGGCCAAAGATGTTGCCAGGCCTCCAAGGTCCATGACCTGACTCTGGGGCCTGCGCTTCCCAACCCCCAGCCACGGGGGCTGAGCCCAGGGCAGGCGAGTTAAGTCGCCTTCAGCTCCAGCTTAAACGGCTAGGAGGATGGTCCCACTCCTGAGCCCCTTGAGAGTGAACCTGAGGGTCCAGTGGTCCGCGGGCCAATTCAGAAGGCCCAGCCTGGGAGTCCGGCCGCCGTGGTGACAGCTCCCACCCTCTGAGGTCCTCGGGCCTCCTCAAGTCTCTGGCTAGCCTGCCGGTGGCCAGGCCCAGCTGCGGGGGCCGCAGGCTGTGGTGAGGAGAGGCCGCACTGCTGCTTCCTCACACGGGGTGGCTGGCGACCTAGATGCAGCTGGACGAGGTGCTGCCCGTGTTGATGGGGAGCCTGGAGCTGTCCGAGCTGCTCTTCAGAGGCGAGGGCCCGCCCTGCGCCTGCAGCCGCATGGACCAGTACCAGAGGAAGATGAGGAGGCCTGTGGGCACGGGGGACATGGGGCTCAGCGCCTGGCTCAGCAGCCCCCTCCCCGACTTCTTTCTCCCAGAGTCGCCTTGACTCAGATCTGCCCCCTGCTCCCTTCAGGACACAGGCTACTGGCACCGATGTGACCCAGGGGTCACCTCTGATGTGCCAGGCCCTGTGCAATTCACTATGTGCCACCTCACTTCGTTCTCTTGATGTTCCTACGAGATCAGGCCCATTCAATATATTTTGTGTTACAAATGAGGAAATTGAGGCCCAGGACAGTAAGGGGACTCGGCTGAGCCAGGAGTCAAACAGCAGTGGTTGGGCTCTGGAGCCCATGTGCTTAATCATTGCTCTTCTCCAAATAATTATACTATATTATAATAGGTGCTCAATAAACACTGTTGACTGTGGCCTGGATGCCCCCATCTTGTGAATGGGAAAACTTAGGCCCAGAGAAGGCCCTTCAGATTGCCCGGGTCATCTCTCCCCTGCCCTGTGCTCCACATATGGGCAACCCACCCAGGCCAAGGGTAGGGTCTTCTCCATGCCTACCTTGGAAGGAGGTGATGATGCTGAAGAAATAGAGGACAACAAGCTGGAAGGTGCCGGAAGCAAAGGAGAAGAAGACCAAGGCCCAGGGCAGGCCGAGGACCAGGCTGAGGCCCAGCAGCGTCAGCACGTGGGGCCACTTCGGGGTGTGCGGACGCAGCCGCAGGATCTGCACCACCATTGTGCCCAGCATGGCGGCGTTGAACAGAAACACCAGGCTGAA
The DNA here is from genome assembly GCF_054644295.1 of Miniopterus natalensis. Lineage (NCBI taxonomy): Eukaryota > Metazoa > Chordata > Mammalia > Chiroptera > Miniopteridae > Miniopterus > Miniopterus natalensis. The sequence continues at coordinate 33,030,026 of NC_142098.1, forward strand.
GAGGCCCAGGTTGGTGATGTGGCTGACCAGGGAGTCCCGGATCCAGCACCTGTGGGCCAGGCGTGAGGGCTCAGAGGGTGGCGGCTCAGCGCATGGCTGGGCGGGCACAGCGAGCTACAGGGGCACCGCTGCAACCACCATCGGCTCATAGGGTGAAAGACTCACCCTCTTCTCAATCTCTGTAGTCAAAGGAAAGGCTCTGTTTGGTGCTAACGTGTTTTTAATGCCTCTAACGTTGCTAGTCTCCCTTTTCAACCATGAGCCAGCCTCCGGTTCAGAGCCTTCAGCCAGCATTTAGTACCAGGGTTTCCTTGCTCCTGTGTTTATTTTTATGACTACTCACTGTTTCGGACAGTGATGCTTGTTTCCTACTTGTATTTGATATAATAATTTTTTAAAATATATTTAAATTGCCCAGCCAGCATCGCTCAGTAGTTGAGCATTGACCCATGAGCCTGGAGGTCACGGTTCGATTCCTGGTCAGGGCACATGTCTGGGTTGCGGGGTTGATCCCCAGTAGGCGGCGTGCAGGAGGCAGCTGATCAATGACTCTCATCATTGATGTTTCTCTCTCTCCCTCTCCCGTCCTCTCTCTGAAATCAGTAAAAATGTATTTTAAAATACATATATTTAAATTAACAAGTTAGACAATTTCAAGGAAAATATTAAGCAAGTAATAGTATAGATGGGACAAAAGTGAAGCACCTCAAGGCCCAAATTCCTACCCCCACCACACACAGCCACTCACATGGAAGGATAGATGACACTCTCTGGAGTCCTGTGCACAGATAGGATGATGGAGCCATAGTTGTTAATGTCCACCAGTGCCACCAGTGTCACCAGGAAGGTGGGGAAGCCTGTGGACAGCAAAGCATGAAGCTCCATCTCCCACCCTGTGAAGCTCACCCCTCCCCTGCCTTCTCTCAGGCCTGTGCTCCCAGAGCCCAACCAGTCCCATCTGGGGTAGGTCTTCCAAGCTCGTTCCCTCTGCTTCTCCACTCCAGTTTGGGTTTTCCATAGAGAAAGCCCATCTTTCCTGACCTTACCCCTGCCCCCTCACCATCCCAGGGGCTCCTGGGTGAAAGGGCCTGCAGGTCCTCACTGGGGGCTAGATGTCACAAAGAAAATGGGAAGAGCAAACCGGACACTGGTGGGGTGGAGGACAGCTCAAAGGGAAGTCCAGAGTTCTGCCCCCAGGGGATGTCTGCACTGGGTCTTGACCCAGCCAAGGTAAAGAACCCCTGAGCCCAGCTGGTGTCACTCAGTAGTTGAGTGTCGACCCACGTGCCAAGAGGTTGCCGGTTTGATTTCCCCTCAGGGCACATGCCCAGGTTGCAGCTCGATCCCCAGTAGGGAGAGCGCAGGAGGCACCCGACTGATGATGTTTCTCTCTCATCAATGTTTCTCTCTCTCTCTCCCTCTCCCTTCCTCTCTGTCTAAAATCAATAAAAACTTATTGAAAAAGAAGCCCCGAGGATGGGGGTAGGGGTGCAGGCAACAGCGAGGAAGCAGTGAGGGGGTGGGTGGAGACGCACAGGGAGGCGCCTGTGTTTGGCCAGACGCCGAGGCAGCCTGGGGGCCCATCGGCACCCTCCTCCAACTTACCCCAGCCCACAACGCTCAGCTTGAGCAGGTAGCCAGGGACATAGGTGCCGAAGACCTCGACCACCAGTCGGTAGAGGTTGTAGCCCTCGAGGCCCATCCAAGAGAGGCAGGCGAGCAGGGAGAAGTGTAGGAAGATGGCGCTGGCACGGCAGCCATCCTCAGAGCCTGTCAGGGCCACCGGCTCGCTGAGCAGGAAGCTCACATCCAGCAGGAAGACGGCCAGCAGCAGGTTCATGTGCACTTTGATGGTATAATCTCGAGTGTTCCTCCTGCAGGGGGTGGGGGGGACAAGGGGGAAGGGTTGCCCTGTGACCAGCATGGGAAGGGGTATTACCCACTCCTCCTCCTCCAGGCAGCCTTCCCAGGCTACACACACACACACACACACATCTCCAGGGCAGGTCTCCATGGTGGTGGGGTCCCAGGCTGGGGGCTTGGGATGGAGGGTCTCCCTCCCCTCTACCCACTCCCTCTCAGGTCCTACCTGGAGCAGAGATAGGCGGCAATGGTGAGGACGCAGGCCAGGGCAGAGATGACACAGCCCACATAGGAGAGGAGGGTCAGGTAGTGCTTGTGCACGGCGTCCACTTCCAAGGAGGCCACCTGGGTCCACAAGACAGGTCAGGGCTGGCCTCAGTGTCCCCTCTGGATGAGCCTGTGGTCCCTGGGTGGGCCTTGGGAGTCTATGAGCCACCTCCCCAGACTGAGCTGACTGCTGTCCCATGAGTGCATTTTTCTGGAGGCAGGTCTATAGGTTTCACCACGTTCTCCAAAGGCCAGGAGCCCTCACCAGATAACCCTCTCCTGTCCTGGCACTAATTCGTTTTCTACAACATTCAACACAAGAGTGTGTTCTCTGTGAGAGAGAAAGTACCCACCCCCAGGAAGCGCTGAAGGCCACTGTGGTCCCTCAGACACTGGGTCCTAAGATTCTGGGGACAAGGACCTTGGACACCAAGCTTCTGAGATCTCAGGGACACTGACACCCACCTCAAGGGTCTCCACACGGGGCCTCAGTACCCCCCTGGAAGACTCATTAGAAATATACTCCCTGGCCCCACCCCAGCCCTGTGGATTCAGAATTCTAGGTTAGGGCCAGGAATCTGCATTTTTATCATGCTCCAAAAGTTGGCAATAAGCAGCAAGGGCTGTAGAGACCAGCTCCTTTACTTATTAGCTGTGGCCTTGGGTAAATTGCTTAACATCTCTGAGCCGCAATTTTATTATCTATAAGATGGGACAACAGGAGCTACCTCGGGGTCGTTGTGAGGAATGGATGACACACTGTCTGAGAAGGGGCTGACTGTTGTAGGGCTGCAGGGCAGGAGGGCGACCACTCACCATCAGAACTGCAAAGTAGGTCAGGTGGTTGCAAAGGCAGGACGTCTGCGTCTCTTTCCTGATGGTCTCGCACCCCGCACTGCTCCAGCTCCCTGGGGTACTCACTGAGGAAGGGACAGTGTGGTGCTCTGATCAAGCCCGGTCCCCCAGGGCCTCACTGTGCCCCCTAATGCATGAATGTATCACTCTTCTGAGCCTTTGTTCCACCTGGCAGATCCCTCGTCAGCTATCACGCCCTCTTCAAAGCCCATCTTTCTCCAGGAAGCCCTCCCTGATTGATCCTATGTCCCCTACCAGCCAAGACTGCTTTCTCCTCCAGATATGTGCCCAATGCAGAGGACCCTCCACACTCACATGCCGGGTCTCCGACCCAGAAGACACACTGTAGAGTCACGTTCTTCTGTAGGGACAAGAAGGGAGAGTGGATCCCATTACAGTCCACCCCTTCATGGGCCAGACTGAGGAAGTTGGTGTCAGGCCACCACCCCACTGGACCCCACTGGCTGGTGCCCTCAGCCAGTCAATCATCTTGTTAAAGACCAATGATTCTGAAGAGAGGAGGAGGAGAGGAAAACCCAGCCAAAGGGAGCCCTTCCTCTCCTTGGTTGTTTTGCTCACACTCACCGGCTGCGGCTGGTGCTGGAACGTGAGTACCACGGGCTCTGAGAGGTTGGCTACTTTGGTGTTCGGCACAACAATGCCCAAGACCTTCTCACCCAAGACTTGGCTAAAATTCTTGTCCTAGATATTTGGGTGGGGAGAGAGTAGGGAGGGGACTTAGGGCTGAAAAGAAAGACCCAGAAGTCCCCTAGGCTCTCTAGGCTCCTGTCTCTGCCATGCCGGGTCTCCCTCTGAAAACAATTATTGCACATGTGGTCATTTACACTATAGTGAGAACAACGCCATTTAGACCTTCCCCGGGGAGGTTTGCATGTTGCAGTCCAATTTCTGACTTCACAAGGAAAGGCTCTGACTCCTGGAGGAGGGGGCTGGGCTCCATGCCTTCCTTCCATCTTTCTGTCAGACAGTTGCTGCTTCTCCCAGGGGAGGGCAGCAGATGAGGGCCCCGTACCTGGAATAGGGCTTGACTGCTGAAGTCCACCAGGAGGAGTCTCTTGGCAGACTCCTTCCTCCGGCCTTTGGTCTGGAAGAGCACGCGGGGCAGCAACACTGAGTACTCCAGGATCTCACTCTGCTCCTCCTGTAGACCAGAGCGCCCTTAGGGCTCAGCCAGAGATGGACCCCCGGACACCCTCCACCCCTCTTCCCCCACACACACCTTCCTGGATGCTGCTATCTCTACGCACACCTCCTTCAGGACGCATACCTGACTCACACCAGCCCTTCTCACCCCCTCCTTTGTCTGGCACCAGCATTAGTAGGCTTCAGACGCCAACTCTGCCTATAGCATCCTGGTGTGGTAGGATGTGGGTGGCTCCCAGCTCACCAGGCCCATTCGAGAGGCCATCTCAAGACTGGGGTGCATGCACAGGCATTTTGGGGTTAGGCTTCTGTTGACATAGGGGTGCCACAGGAGCAGGGAGCAGACCCTCTCTGTCCCCCCCTCACTGTGCCAGCAAGGGTCCTCAGTGCCACAGGGTAGCCCCTGACTGAGGATATTCCTTGAGCCTGGCTCCTGCCGCATCAGCACACATCTGGCCCCCGGAGGCCGGCAGGGGCGTGCTCAAGGCCTCCACACCTGCTTCCTGCCCTGGCCTGCCAAATCCCGAGCCCTGACCTCCTGCCTGGAGTGGATGTGCAGGTCCTGGAGGCCGGCTGTGGGCTGGAGCTTCCACACTGTGGCGTTGACCTGATCCTCCTCAAAGGACACCGTGTCCCCTGTGAACCTCAGGGAGGTCAGCTTCGACTCCAGGCTCTGCAGCTGCCTGGCAGGGGGGAGAGAGGGTGGGTGACTACTGGGGAGAGGATCCGGGCCAGCAAGCAGGGAGCCAAAGGGAGATACAAAGGAAAGAGACCCATGGAGAGAGGGGAAAGAGGGTCAGGAGAGAAAAACAGCCTGACGAGTGTGGGACAGACAATGGCTTGCGGGAAGGAGAGGGGAAGAGGGAACATCCCGGCAAACAGGAAAGGAGAGGGTGGGGTGGGAGCTATCCTGGTCCGGTTCTGCCTGGCCCCAGCCACTCTGCAGCCATGGAGCAGCCCTGCCATCTCTGGGCTGCAGGCTGTAAATGGGCCCATCATTTCTCCTTTCCTGCTGGGGAGGGGGTCCGCATACTGTCCTGGGACAGCGGGAGTGATACCTGTCTGCACCGACTCAGGGCTGGGGCTTGGCCTGCAGGCTGTGTCCAGGCTCCTCCAGGAGGAGACGGGAAGATGGGAATGGTCCAGCCCCAGGGGACATCTCCACCCCGGCCTCCTACCCCAGGTCCCTGGCCTGCCCAGGTCCAAGTCCAGGTCCAGGGGATGCCCCTCCCCAACCGCCCCACGCTGAGGGCCACACTCACTGGCTGGCGAGGCTCGGGGTGGACGAGGGCCTCCTTGAGTTCTTATGAGGAGTCTTCAGAAGCTGGCTGAGCAGCTGGAGGTCCCGTTTCAGCTCACATATGTCCACCGAGGCATTGTGGGAGGCCTTCTGGGGAGGATCTGGGGGACAGGCAGACCCACCTGAGGCTATGGCGGAGGTCCATGCTACACTCATGATCCTCTCAACCCTCCCACGACTCTGAAAGATTCAGTCCCACTTTATGGAAGAGGAAACTCAGGCTCCACCAGGTGGGGTGGGTTCCCCAAAGTCACTCAGAGATGAGGCCAGCGAGACAGGAACCTCCAGCAACTGCAGCCCCAGCAAGGTGACATGGGACACAACCACCCAGGTGCCCTTCTTGGTGGTTCTGGGGACTGCATACCCCCAGCCTCCCTGACCCTAGGTTCCAGGCCCTCCACTTGGGTACACTGCACCCCAGTGCTGCAGACTTTGGTGTTTCTAGTGGTCAGATGGGCCTAAGATGAGGTAGGTAGATGGAGCTGGGAATATGTTGGGGGTGGAGGGCATGCCCTGTGCCATCAAGGAAGGTAGGCCCTGGGTGGCCTCATCTGAATTTATAAGGAGAAAGCCTAATTTTTAGGTGATTCGAAACCTGTGGCTCATATTTTTAAAAAGCCTCTCTATAGGCCAGATAAAACCAGGCAAGATCTGTTCTTCAGGATGCTGATTTACAGCTGGGCCTGACTGTCCTACACCCTCCCAGGAGGGGGCAGAATCCCAGCCTGGTGGTTAGGTACCCCATTGACTACCTGGCCCCATCTGCTGCACTGGACAGCACCTGGGCCAGAAGCCAGCTCACTCCTGCCACCCCCAGCATTTTCATGGCCTGGAGCTGCTAATATCTTCCAAGTACTGTGCCCCCCACCCCCTATTCCCAGGAACCCCCAACCCAAACCAGAACTGCCTGGAAGGAACAGAATCAGGTAAATCCTAGACCCTGCCCAATAAGGCCTCCAGCTCCTCTGGCTACCCTCTCCTCCCTGACTCCATCCAGCACTTAATGGGAGATGGGGCCACATCACACCTGTCACACCCCAGGTGGCACATGCAGTCTCCACCCCTCAGAGTCAGTCTCACTGCTTTCTCCACCCACCCTCAAGCCAATCAGCTGCTGGGTTCCCATCTTGGCTTCCTCACTTACTAACTGTACAACTTTGTGCCTCTCTGTGCCTCAGTTTCGCCCTCTATGAAATGGGGACAAACACTCTATAATGTTGCTGATGAAGCTGAATTTTCCCTCTGGATCTTGACAGCCAGTCCCTTCTTTTCATTCGCTCTGTTCCCACCACCTTCCTTCACCTGGACCTTTCCTATAGCCTCTGGATGGGACTTTTCCCCCTCCACCCTCACTCCTACCCTCCCACAAACCTCCTGAAGCACACACCTTGGATCACACTCTCCCCCTCCTCACACACCTTCAATGGCTCCCCACTGCCTGTGAACAAAGCCCAAGCTCCACAAGCCAACCTTCAGACCCTGTCCACTCTCAAGCCTGCCTTGTGCTCTTCTTCCCTGTCTCAGGGCCTTTGCCCAAGCTGCTCCTGCTTGGCTTACTGTGGAAGGAGAAGGTGAAGCCAGCAGCACTGGGCAAGCTGGTGTTCTGGGGGCTCCACCAGGATCTGACAGAGGTGGCGAACATCGGGGGGCCCTGGGCCAGGATCTCCTCCTGGTTCCCGAAGCACAGGAGGCCAGAGGCTTGGTCACTCAGCAAGAAGTCTTTCTTGCCGTAAAGAAGGTGCAATTTCCCAGCGTGGCGGTTCCAGGAGAGGCAGAAATGGTAGAGGCCCCTGGGCTCAGGGAAGACTTGGGAAGCCGAGGAAACTGCGGGGAAGGGGGCATGGATGGTGAGGGCCCCCTCGGAGTTCTCGATGGAGATGCGCAGCTGTGTCCATGGCTCATAACGGAGGCTGCTCCTCTGCGTCTGGTTCCTCTGGCCGCAGAAGCGAAAGTCTTCCCTTTGGCCCCCATCACGGGCACCTGAGGAGGCAGAGGCCACAGATGGGACTCAGGGCAGGGGCCAGGCCCTGGGCCCAGAACACAGGAGCCCAGCGCCTGGGGCCCACACACACTCCCAAGGCCTATACCTCAAAGGATCTACAAAAATTGTGCCATCCCTGTTGAAAACTTACTGGTTTCAAAATATGAAAAGAGTAAACTCAAAATTCATAATAATTTCAAAGACAAAATACTTGAAAATGGCAATAGGGCCTTTGATGAGGCCGGGCCTGCTCTAGGGAGCTGTGCAAGTGGATGCTGCACACAGATGCTCCGGCTCCAGAAGCGAGTGGGGCCGAAGCCCAGCCCATGTTCCCGCCCCAAGCTGTACACTGGGCAACCTCGTCTGCCACAGAGGAGTACCTTTCTCTTTTCTCCCAGGTATCATCCACTTGCTAAGCTGCGTCTGCAGGCCTGTGCCTGCCCAAAGGGCTTAGTAGATGTACTGGGATTTGTGCTACACATGGGGGCATTTTAATGCAAGTCACAACCGTCCCGGAAAAGCCTACCTTGAACCAGGAGGAGCAGACTCAGCAGGAGTGGCACTGTCTGCACCAGCATTTGGGCAGCCATCTTCCTCCTCAGAAGTCCCCCTGAGAAGTCACCGCCTGAAAAACACCAGAGGTGTTAGCCAGGGGCCTGGCCCACAGGGTGGCCGGGCCAGCCCTGCAGAGGGGGAGGACAGTGTAGCATGTGGGATGTAAGGAGGGGAGGCAAGTGTGGAAACAGTCCGTGGACCACCCCAGACCGGCCTGAAACTGAGCAACAAGAGGCTATGGCTGTCCAGAGCCGGGCCAAGTTCAAGGCCTGGCTCCGCCTCTTGCTTGCCACAGGACCCTGGATAAGTCACCGAAAATGGGGCCAATAATGGTACCTCCCGCTGGCCCCAGCAGTGGTAGGGTCATCTCAGCTAGAAACTGATGGGGAAGGCTCCACAGCACCACCTGGAACAACCTGGAGGAGACACAGGAAAAAGGGGGCTCTCAGAGTTCTCCCCCAGGCACCTCACCATCACCATCCCTGAGACCCAGCTCAGAGGACACCAGCTTCAGGGAGCCATCCTCAGCTCCCTCTGCTGGCGGCCCCTCCTCAGCCAGCCAGGGAGCTCCTCCCTAATCCATCTCTGTGGACAGGGCCCAGGAGGTTGCTGGGCCAGGGCTGGGTGGGTGAACAAGGGAAGGAAAAGAGTGAAGAACCAGCGTGCCCATGGCGCCCTCTACAGGGGTCGGAGGGGAAAGGTGCTTCCCATCATGACCATCAGGGAGAGCCCTTTTCCAGGGCTCCAGGCAACTGGAACCCAGGTGGGACATCCCAACCTGAAGGGTAGACACTCAACCTTATGGCTCGAGTTGGGGATGGCCCAGCTACACTCACCTCTACCTACACCCTGACTTACAGGGGGCACTTCTGACCCACTATGGCCTCTATTAGCTGAGCATCTACTACCTGCCAGCCTGTGCTGATCCATCCCACCCTCAAACCTATATGTGTGTGTGTGTGTGTGTGTATTTATATATATATTGTTGTTGTTGTTAATCTTCACCCTAGGATATTTTTTCCATCGATCTTTAGAGACAGAGGGAGGGAGGAGAAAGAGAGAGAGAACGAGAGAGAAACATCAAAGTGAGAGAGACACATCAATTGGTTGCCTCCTGCAAAAGCCCTGATTGGGGTAGGGATCAAACCAGTAACCCAGGTACATGCCCTTCACGGGGAACTGAACCCAAGACCCTTCGGTGCACAGGCCGATGCTCCAACCACTGAGTCACACTGGCCAGGGCCCTGTTACCTATGTTAATCTTCGCTCCAACCCTGTGAAGTGGGCCATAGTGAGGTCCAAGGGGTTAAATGACTTACTCCAGAGGCCAGGAGCTTTTCCTGCCTGGTCAGAACTGCAGTGCCTGGCAGGGAACCTGTGTGCCTGGCATGCATAGAGAGATGCCAGGTGGCTTGGTCTTCCCCACTGCCATCTGGCACTGTGACCAAATTGGGTGGTGCCAGACACAGACAGGCACCCTCCTCTCCTACAGGGAATAGCATATGGTCATGGTGACAAATGCAATCACCTGCCACAAGTTGGGCAAAGGGGAGCCTGGCAACCTAGGGGCACATGAGGAATCTGAGTTTGAGAGAAACCAAGGAGGGCTCCCAGGAAGAGGTGGCTTCTGGATGGACTATTTGAGGGTAGTGTTAAAGGGAGGGGTGGCCCAGGCAGGAGCTCACTGTCTCCAGCTTGGGCTGGGCCTTCTTCTAACTAGCCTGGCCCCCTCAAGTTAGAGCGAGTCTCCTATGTCCTACCATGTGTAATGGAATCCTAATTTCTTGGGCCTTATCAGTCCAATCATGGGCCAATCAGGCTCATCATCCTGCTCTGATGGCATCACAGGACCCCTTAGAAGAAGGATGTGAAAGTGGCTTAAGAACGGCCGCTGTTTCGTAGGTTGTGATATTTAAGGCTTCACTCTGCTGCCTCTCTGAGCATTTTGACTCTTTGCCACCCCAGACCAGCGGAAGGAAGCCCAGCATCTGGGACAGAAATATGTCCCTTCTGGACCCCATCTTTCCTTCTCCTTCCTGCCAGTCTCTGTCACTGCCTACCTCTGACTCCCAATCCAAATGTCACCTCTTCCAGGCAGCCTTCCTTGCTGTGACCTCTGCTCTACACTTGTAAACTCGTAGGTCACAGATCCCTTTGAGAATCTGGCCCAAATTCTCCATGTTATGGCTTTTAGATTTGAGGCCTAGAGAGGGCCAATGACTTCCGGACATCGCACAGCAAGTAAAGATGGAGCTGGCCGGAAGGTCTGTATCTCTCTAGCATGCTGATCTTCAATGTGAATTACCACTGTCAGTAGACAAGATCCCAGGAAAGGGTAGAATCATCCACTTTGCATCAACCCTCCTGCATTGGCCCTTGAGACAGAGAGTGAGCTCCCCATCAACGGAGGGACACAAGAGAGGCTATACAACCATGGTGTACATGAAAGGGATTCAAATACAGACAAGGAAGGGACCAACCACATGACCCTGACAATTCCTCGCACATCCCCACTCTACCCTGACTGAACAGCAGCTCCAAGGTGGACAACTCTGTCCCCATTGACATTCTTGGGATTTGAGGGGAAGGGGCTGCCTGGCTTCCTTTAAGCCACTGTTAGTGGGGTAGGCTCTGGAGTCAGACCGCCTGGGTTCAAATCCCAGTTCCCCCAGTCACTAACTGTGTGTCCCTGGACTAGTTCCTCACCCTCTCTGGGTCTGTTTCCTCATCTGTAAATAAGACTAAAAATTGAGCCTGCTTCAACAGTCACTGAGAGAATTAAATGAATTGATGCCCGGAAAGGGCTTAGAACAGGGCCATGCATGAGGTCAGCTAAACATCTCTGTATACTTTCTGACCAGCTCATGCCTGCCCTAGGCTGTCACAGGCTCTCACTGCTTCACGCAGCCCCCCCAGAGCCCCCCCATGCCCTGCCCTCTGGCCTCCAGGGCCAGCTCAACCTCTATAGCACCTTTCAGGAAATTCTTAGAGCATGAAACTTCCTTTCCGGGAGCGCAATGGGAAGACTGAAACCCCACCCAGAAAAGTTCCCTCCTTACTGCCGGGGCCTGAGGCTGCCCATAGAACCCTCTGAGGAACAGGAGAGCAGACCAGGGACCAGGAGAAGGTCCCAACTCAGATCGGGCAGAGGGAGGGCACTGTCCTGCTTGTGCACTGGGCACTACCCCCTCCCCACCCCCCACTACAGCCCTTCCCCCTGCCCGGCTCACCTGCCACCCCATGCAGCCCACTCAGAGGGTGCAGTCAGTACCATGACAAGGGTCACACAGTCCCAGCACCTCCAGCAGGGCTGCAGAATGCCCCACTCCCCACTCCGGGTGCCCCCCCCCCACTCAGCCAGGAAGGAGGGGGCCTGTGCTCTGAAGGCCGAAACTGCATGAACCTCCACACCGACCACATGGCCAGAACCTTGTCCCTGGTCTCTGGAGCTGTGGACTCACAGAGCTGGGCAGGCCTGGGCCGTCAAATACTCTTAGAGCCAAACCCTGATCCCCAGGCTGGATACCCATCTACCCTCACACATCACAGGACAGAGCCCGGGGGTGGCTGAGACAGAGATTCTCACAATGATACCTAAATGATAACAGCCGTAGCACCCTCTACACTAGCACGTGAAATCCTCCGAGCCCCCCTGAGAGGCGGGTCCTCCTGCTTTGCCATTTTGCGGATGGGCAAACTGAGGCTCCCCCAGAGAGCCCCCACCCCCAGCTCCCTTCCAGAGCAGCTGCCCTTGACCTCTGGCTTTCTGTAAATGCATGCAGAGCTTGACGCACGGGAGCCACCATCACAGGGTCCCCAAGCACCCAGGCAGAGCAGCAGGTAGCCAGGGTTTGTCTGGGCCCAGGAGAGGGGGTTCTGGTTCCAATTCAGGCGCAGCCCTGCCCATCCTCGCAGTGCGGGGCGGGCCCTCCCCCCCACAATGGGCAGGAGACCCACTGCTCACTTTCTCCCCCGGGGGTCTGAGTCACTTCCTCTGCCAGCCGTGTCCAGCCACGAGTCCCCGCTAGCCCAGTCCAGGCTCCTGGAAAACCCATTTCCTCAGAGGATAGAGGAGGAAGTTGAGTGGACAAGACCTGGGGTTAACCCTTCCCCGGCGGGCGCCTCTCCATTAAGATGCCCAAGGCCTGGTCCCCACTCCTTTCCTTCTCCTTCCCTTTATGTACACTGTGGACCACACCTCACCTTCAGTGTCCCCTTGCCTATCCCTGCGGCAATTCAACTCATTTTTTGTCACTTAAGACACACCCTCTCCTTGAAGCTTTACCTAACCCCTCATCCCCCATCAGAATTAACTTCTGAATTCTTGAGGGGGGGTTACCATGGTCCACACTGAACCCTGTATGTCCCCCATTGTCACAAGAGTTCACACTGGAAGTGTTCAAACCTGCCTGTGATCTGGGTCAGAACCCTCCCCAGCACCCTGCTCCCTGGGAGTTGACTAAAATGCATTTTCATAGCCCCACACACTGAGGTTAGGACTTAGCAGGTCTGGGGTGGGACTGGGGAGCTGGCTTTAACAAGCGTCCCATTGATTGACACTCCACAGGCTTGGGAACCACTGGTGACAAGTCTGGGATAAAACCAGGAGCCCTGTTTTATAGAGAAAGTCAGAGAGGGGTGGGGCCTGGCCTCAGATCACTCAACTGGTAAATGGCAGAGCCGGGACTGGGGACCAGGCAGCCCATGTCCAGGCAGGACTTCTTCTCAACCCGGTGTCACACTTTCTGAGACCTAGAAGAGGTTTCCCAAAAGATAGCTGGCAGAGTGAGGGTGTGGGCGGTGAGAAGGAGCCAAGGCAGGAGGGACCCCCAGTGGGTTTTCAGGTATGAGTCTGGTCTTGCCCCCCTGAGGTTGGCCCTGAGGAGGGGGAGGGAGGCTCCTCAGACAGGCCTCCAAGGCCAGCTGGAGACAGGAGTTAGATCAGAGTAGGGTGGGTCACCCTTGCAGGTGTTTCCTTAGTGGGGGGTGGGGCAGGGGGCTGAGAGGACCCTCCACCAGCAGTTTCCAACTATTTTATAAGTCAATCTGACTTAGAAACACCTGCACCCAGCACATCAAAGGAGGTACCCCCATCACCCTGTGGGATCCAGGGCCACACCCCACTCCCAGCCCATCCCCCAGCCCAGGGCTACCGGGAGCACAGCCCCAGGACACGGAGCCCCTCTGTCCTCTTTCTATTCTCGCTCCTGAGAAGGGTAGCTGAGGCCCAGGCTAGGTGATCACACAGAGCCTCCCCCCAGGAAGGGTGACCAGGCATTGCTGCGGGAAACAGTGATTTCAGGTTTCAGGAATTTTTCTACAGTAAAGGGGAATAAAACTGAAGCGAACAGCCTTCCCCAGGGACTGGCAAATGTCACAGCCTGGTACACTCATTGCCCAGGGCAAGTCCCACATTCTTGCATGGACCTGCTGGACAGCTGTCCCTGCCCAGGTCCTACCTCCCCTCGGCTTCCAGTCCAGCCAAGTCCCAGGGCCAGGACTCCCTCTGCATGCCCAGATGGGCCTGGCCCTGTGAGAGACAAGGGAGGGGAGAAGGGGGACACCCCCTGCCAATCCTGAGACTCTGAGTTCTCCCAGGAGCCAGTTATCCAGGGCTGCCCACCCTGTAGCCTGCTCTGTCTGGAACTGGAGCATTTGCTTAAGAGACCCAGAGAGGCTGACATACAGTCAGTCACCTAGCCAGAGAGGAGCCTGGGCTGCGTGTTCCCACCTCTGAGCCTTTGCACGCACTGGGATACCAGCCTCAAAACGCATCTGTGCAGGTCCCGATGCCCTGAGCCTCCGGCCTCCACACTCCCACCTGACAACCTCCAGCCACCGGACAGAACAACGGGTGGCGATGGGAGTGAACAGGGCTCTCTCTGGCACAGTGACAAGGACCCTGGCATCCCAGAAGAGGAGGAGAGGGCAGCTCCCTCTGGGCAAGCGCTCACATCGTGCCTAGTGGTTGTGCAAAGCACTCCCACAGATTAGCAGTCAATCCTCATGACAACTTGGTGAAGCAAATGCTATTATATCCCTGTTTTAAAGATAAGGAAACTGACGTTCAAAGAGTTGGAGTGATGCCCAAGATCTCACAGCCAGTAAGTAGCCAAAACAGGACTCAAGGCCAAGTGCATTCAGTCTTAAAACTTGTGCTTTTAGCCACTGGGGTCTCCAGAGTCCCCTCCCTTCTCCGGACCGTCTCCCTGACTTTACCATGAAGTAACTCCACCAGAGCACTTTCTAAGGACTACTTCCAAGTCAGAGAACTACTGCAGGCCCCATGGTCTCGTATATTATTAGCATATGAAAGATTTCGATGAGTCCTGCGGGAAGAACATCCACAGAGCTCGGTGGGCCTTAGTTTCCGGGCCCTCTGTGGTAGTGCATGGTCAGCCATCATCAACATGAAAATAAGCTCTCAGAAATCTTGTCACCACGCAGCTATGAGGCCTGTCGGCATGCCCCCTCCCAGCATCCAGCCCCCTCCCCTCCCCTCCCCTCCCCTCCCCTCCCCTCCCCTCCCCTCCCCTCCCCTCCCCTCCCCTCCCCTCCCCTCTGAGCTGTCCCCAAGGCCGTTAGCTAGCACTGGATGGGCTGCAGGAGCCAGTTAGGCTCTGATGGTCCCCAGGGCAACTCATCATCACCCTTGACACTTCCAGGCACGAGGTCCCGGGGGGAGCCTGGGGTACACTCGGCCCCACCCCACCCGCCTTCAGTCGGCATGACCAGCTCTTGGGAAAAGGGCACTGCCAGCCCTGTCCCTGGGTTGGCTCTTCCATTAAAGTCAACCACAGCCAGCTGAGCTCTTTGAACGCTGGAATTGAGAAGGAGGGAAAGAGGGAGGGGAGGAGAGAGGGAGGGGAGGAGGGAGGCAGGGGGAGGAAAAAAGAGAGAAAAAAAGAAAGAGAGACTATGAAGATGAGAGAGATTTTGGGAGCTGGGAATCAAAGCCTTAGAACCTTATAGCTGAGTCAGGAGACAGACCGTAAGTGAGGAGGAATTAGGAGGGGTCCCAGGTCTGGTGGAGCCTGAGGTGGGGCTGGGGCACGAGGGGTTTTCACGAGCAGGGATTGGGTGCCAGCCCTGGTCAGCTCCATGCTCTAAGCCAGTCTGCAGCCCACGGCCAAGTCTCCCCAAGCCCTCTCCCCGAGGGGCCTCTGCAGCTGGACTCCAGGCCCCCAGGGCACACACCAGTTGGCACCTGCCCCGGGAATGCCCACTCCCAGAGCAGGGGCGGCAAGAGTGAGACACACAAGGTCCCAAACTAGCTCTGCAGCTAACTGTCCCTGGCCCTTTGGACCACTCTGTGCCCTGTCTGGGCCTCCTTTCCTTCTCTGTTGAGTTAGTAAGTATGATCTCTCTCCAGGGACAAGCAGGTCTTACCTCCCAGCTGGCAGCTAGGGCAGAGGGCGCATGGTCATCTCCTCCTCCCTCCTGGCCAGACTCCCTTCTCTGTGGAACCACAGTCAGACCTCAGCTGTCTGGCTCAAGTTCCCCTTCCCCATCTGTGCTCCCACACTGCCCAAGGCCAGGCCCACAGGGTGGCCCCAGTTACCTCCCTGCTCCCTTTCCGGACGCTGCAGTCTGGCTGCCCTGGGCCCGGCAGAGCACCTGTCCCTGGAGCACAGAACCCTTCATGTTCCCAAGGCCACTGTCAGCCCTCCCTTTCCATTCTCCTCTCCCAGGTTCCTGGTCCTTGGCTGAGGGGCAGACAGGATACACAGCCAGGCATCCTCCCCCACAAGGCCTGGGGGCCTGGGCCAGGCTAGGGCCCCTCCAGGGAAGGGCAGACCAAGATCCCATCCAGCTCACTGAGTACACAGCACAGCCTCACTGGGTCCACCACTGTTTGCACACCCCATGGGCAGGGTGCTCACTACCTTCAGTAGCACAGCTAACATCAATTAAGTTCTTTGAAAACACAAGGCTCGATTCTAAGCTCTTTATACAAGCTGACACATTTAATCTTCCCCAAACCTTATGAGACAAGTGCCATTATAGCCATTTAATAAATAAGGAGCTGAGGCCCCAGAGGGTCAAGTTACCTGCTAGAGGTCACACAGCTAGCAAGAGGTAGAGATGAGATGTGACCCCTGGGCCCGACTTCAGAGCTCATGCCCTTGATCTTCTGCTCGTTTCCCCTTGACCTTACCTGACTGTAAAGAGCTTCTCTTTAAAATTCACAGTAAAAGATGCCATGAATTTCATAGGAAAATATTGCAAAAAAATGTGTTTCCTTGGGGTTAGCTGAAGACCACCCCCGGGCCCTGGTCCTAGGGGCTGTCAGAACCTCCAGGTGACTCCATCCCAGCTCCACTACTATGTTCTGTCATCTGCAGACCCTGGACCCTCCGTTACTTGTCTTTATCATGGGTACACCAGGGGACAGAAAAAATAATTTTAGCTGAAAGGTGTCTGGTGTGAGGGCCTCACTTCAACCACTTCCGAGGTGTTCTTGAGGTTCTTTAATAAACTAAGTCCCTTTAGAGTAGCTTCTATGATGCCCCCAGGGTCTTTATGCCATCTGACCCCACCCCCAGCTACACTATGGGTGTTGAGGAGAAGAGGGAGGAGGGAAGGGGGATGGAGGGGGAATGGCAGAAAGAGGAGGAAGGGGGAGGGGGAAAGGGGGATGGAAGGGGGAATGGAGGGATGAAGAGAAGAGATGGAAGGGGAGAAAGATAGAGGGGGAGGGGAGAGGGGAGGAATGAAAAAGAAAGGATGTGGGGAGTGGTTTGGGGGAGGAGAGGGGAGCAGGACCAGGAGTGAGCGGGATGGAGGGAGGAGGGGAGGAGGGCTGCAGGGAGCACTGTACCTGGCCTCCTGTGCGGAATCAGGTGGGCTGTAAATATAGAAAGAGCTTGAATGGGCGAGCCAAGGGCTCACCTTGCTTGCAGGCTGCAGCCGCTGGGGTTTGCAGGCTGCACCTCAGCCCCCGGCCTCTCACCCTCACAGAGCTTCAAACAAAGGGGGTAGCGAGGGAAGATGGGGCTGTGAGCCGCCAGCCCGCCAGCCAGCGCCAGCGCGGGAGAAGGGGCGCAGGTGACAGCAGCTCCTGGCAACCGTTCCCCTGGCAACCGTTGGCAGCTTCAGGAACTACGTCACTGCCCGGCTCTGACCCAACACAGGGCAGGCCCCCTAACTTGTCTCTACCCAAGTCCCTTGACTAGGATGTTGGCCAGGCCAGGCTGGGAGCTGGCAGGAGGAAGGGCAGGGTTTAGGACAGCAGGTTACAGGGAGCATTTGCTAAAGTTTGTCACCATTCACTTTAAACCCAAATCTTTTTAGAACCCAGTGAAGGGCTAACCCTGTGACCAAAAATGCCCATTGTCAGCTGCATTCCCCCTCTAGAGGCTGCCAGCCTGTGGCCTTGACCTCAACCCAGGCTGGACACTTCTCTAACCCCCTCCATTGGCTGCCATGAGTGCAGAATGTGCACCATACTTTCCTAGAAGCTTCTTAAAGGGCCACTTCCTCCAGGATGCCTTCCCAGATTGCCATGGCCCACCAGGAATCTTCCTTCTAAGTCAGTCCTGGGGCTGGGGATTCCCCCTTGTTTTTTTCCAGAGCTTTCTGGGAGCCAGGAGTGGGTCAGACCCTCTTCTCTGTGTCCCAGAGTAAACACCAGTCCTGGGAGGGAGGAAGACATAGGCCAAGCTTCCAAAACCCCATCTGTGTGCCAGGCACTGAGCACTTTGGAGGTCCATTTTTACCACTCTGCAAAAGTTAGCCCTGTTGAACCCATCTTACAAATGGGGAAACAGGGGCTCGGGGAGGTGATGTGACTTGCTCAAGGCCACCTAGCGGGTAAGAGAGGGGTATGGAATTAAAAACAAGATCTCCTCTGAGATAGGACGACATCAAGACTAAATGTTCATCCAATGCTTGACTAATCCTGGCCCCCATCCAGTGCACAAACTTTATTTGATCACCTTTGTGACAAGGAGCTCACTTCCTCCCCAGAGGTCACATCCCTTTGACCTCTAAAAAATCCCATTGAGTCAAAAGGAAGACAACATCGGAGCCGTGAGGTGGCCTCCATGTGCCAGACAGGGCACGGAAGAGAACCAGGGGCGGGCACCCCCACCGAGACCTTTGGTTCCAAACCAGCAGCAGATTGGGAGACAGGGTGGGTCGCTCAGAGGGCTAAGGGTCCAGGGTTTCAGCCAAGCGGTTACAAGCACCTTCCCAGAACAAGAGGGAAAACGCTTTGGCTGTCACACTCCGAGGGAATGAAGGGGATTTGGGAAGATTTCTGGCAGAGGTCATGGGAAAGACAGCAGGAGCTTGGGGCCGTGGGGCCGGAGTGCCCATGCGCCCCCACACCTCGGTCCCTCCCCATGGACCCGAGCCAGGAGGCCTGCTTTGGTCAGGAGGCAGCTATTGTCTCCCTACTGGCCGGAGCTGTGTCCCATTCACGCACTATTTTTGGCCCCCGGAGGAAGCGGAAGAGAAAGCAAAGAAAGAAGTTGCTGTTCTCGGTACAACCTTTCCTGGAAAAGATTCCAAGGCCTGCTGGGCCCGAGGAGGCGGCTGCTGCAGGATCAGAAGACCCTGTGCGTGAAAGGAGCCGGAGCGGGCTGAGGTTCAGGGGAGCCCGGGGAGGGCACACATGGGACACCCCTGTCTTTTACACACACTCGGTGCTTGCAAACTGCAGCAACACACGAAGAAACCGAGGCACGCACCTCGGGTCCCACCCACAGTCACTAAGCTCTTGCAATAGGAAAAACATCTACAATAGCTCATAGCTCACGGCTGCCCAGAGCCAAGTCTCTGCCACAGAGACTGACAATCCTCGCTGAACACCCAGGACACAGCTGACCGGAGCGGGGGTGGGGGACAAGATGAGGAGGCTCATTGTTTGTCAGATAACAGGCTCGGGGCAGCAGGACTCCCAAAATTACAAGCTAGTGACCCCACTTCACTCCCTGCACCTCCTGCCCCCCTCCTCCCTCGGGTTCACCAGCTCCAGGTGCCAGCCTTCTTTCCAGCCTCAGGGAGATGGACGGCAGGTCCCAGAGGCCCAGGAACGGGCCAGGTCCCCTCCCCCCACATTCCCATTCTGCCTGGACAGCAGTTACTGCAGCTTCCCGCTCTGCTTCCCCAAACCCATGTTGGGGAGCAGAGGCGGGACTTCCAGGCATGCCGGCACCTGCTGCAGGGTCTTTGTAGGGATGTACTGCGGTCCCCCGCACCACAGCTGGCAATGGGTGCTGCACCGGCTCCCCCTACCCAGGCCGGGCACCAGAACCTGGGCATGCCTGAATCCCAGCCAGGAGCTGGAGAACAGACACTGCCCATCTGGTCTGGGGTGTGAGCACAAGTGGCAGAGCCCAGGAGGGAGCGGCAGGCACAGTCACGGACATAGGATAAGTGGAGCTTTCAGAAAAGCACACAAGGATTCCTTCTGGCCCTGCCCACTGCTGTGGCTCTCCAAAGGCAACGTCACTATGCAGGTGGGAGGGAGGGGGAGGTGCCTCAAGGTTAGGGGTGCCCCTGCCCAGGCACAGGCCCATTGGATCAGGGAGAGCAAGGGGCAGCATCGGCTCCCTGATGCTTTAGGAGGTGGGTGTCCCCTCTTCCCTACTCCTCCCTCAGACCCTCCAGCCTCACTCTAGAACCATTCCCCTGAGGCCCTCTCTCCCTCTAAGCTTCTCATCCAGCTCCCTGAGCTATTAGCAGGCTAGTAGGGGCCCCTGGAGATGCAATCGAGTGGTGCTAGTGGTGCAAGGCCGGGCATGGACAGGCGAGGCTATGGAGAGGGTTTCCAGATGGGGCACCACCTGCCCACAAACACTGCCTGATGCTGCTCGAATGACTGGTACACTGTCAGGGCCTTAACTCCTGGGGAGAATGTGATGATAGGGTACCTCTCTTCCAGGGCCAGAGAAGCTCAGGGCTGGAAGGGGCGATGAAGAACCCCACATGATGCCCAGGTTCCCTCTACAACTTCCCTGCCAAGCTTAAATACCCGCAGACATGGTGAACTCACCACCTCAATGGAGAATACCATCTGTGGTGTTACGGGAAAAAGGTCCAGGCTCAGAGGCAGGAGACCCGGATTCAGGCCCCAGGATCTCTGACTGGCCTGATGACCTGGGACCTGCTTCCCCAGCTGTAATAACGATAAAAATTTAAATCTCTGAGGACTAACAGCACCCAGGACTGAATGAGGGTCTTTGTTGGCAGTGCACCAGGGGGAGGGGGTTGGGTTATGAGTTGCCCAAGGGTTTGACACATGCCCTGATGATGACATAGCCAGAGAAGCAGTGGACAGAGGGCACCAAGCTGAGCATGACTCAGCTGCCCCAGCCAGCCCCTGGGGTTCACCCCTTGCATTTGTCACCAACAAGGCAGGTGGGTCTGGGCAGTTGTCCCCCCTGCCATAGGGTCAGAGCCCCAGGATGCTAGCCACAGAGCCACACCCTGAAGGCCAGACTTGGCCAGGGAGCCAGAAGGGGTTGGCCCTCAAGAGCCAGGGGAACTCAGCCCAGCAGAGAAGTGATCACAGAGTGCTACCCCAGGAAATCAGCTCTACTTGAACTCAGGCCTCCCCTGCAGGCCCAGGACAGTGGCCAAGCCTGTCAGGCCTTGGGTCTCAGGCAGCAGGAGGCAGGTCCAGTCTCAGAAAACAACTCAGGCCAGCAGATCAAGACCACATTGGATGAGAGTGCTCATGGCAGCAGGTTCTCTGATGCCTTTCCCAGTGACATCATGGGCCATTGCTCTGGGATACACTCACTGCTGCTCTCTCACAGAAGGGCTTGGGGCTGGCCCAGAACGGTAGCAATGACAACATCGTTTACGGTGTGCCAGGTCCTATACTCAGCACTTAAGATTTAGTGGCTCACTTAACCCTCTCAAGGTGCATTACCACCCTCATTTTAAAGATGAGGAAAACAAGACACAGAGAGGCTAATACACCTGTCCAAGTTCACACAGCTGACGGATCTGGGACAGAACCAAGCAGCCCCAAGTTCCCTCTGCCTTGTGCTGCCCCTCCCAGAGAAACAGCTGAGCTCTGGGACAGCAGGGGGGGAAGGCTCTTCGGACCCCTGAGGCCCTGCCCATGAGCCCCTACCGCATGTGGCTGTCACAGTTAATCCCCACAGGTCTCCTTTACTAATGGAGGTTCAGGTCTCTTCATGCCCATTTTACATCCTAAGCAATGAGACTGAGAGATTTTAAGCGACTTGCTGAACATCAGTTTTCAAGGATTTGAACTTTCTTACTCAACCACTCCACTGTTTTGAAGACAATACCTTCAGCTAAGTAAGTCCATTCTTTGCAACTTATTGCCCCAAATCCCAGCAACAACCCTGCCAGGGGTGATAATGTCATCCCTGTGTGCAGGTAAGGACACTGAGGTCCAGGAGGCTGGGACCTTGGGCAGCAGCCTCCGAGCCCCTGCTAACTCCTGTGGGCCTGGAGAGATGAGGCCAGCACTGCTGGGAGGAGGAAGGCAGAGCCCTGCCTGAGGACAGGAGGGGAGGGACTGAGAGATGGCAGAAGCGGCTCTGGTCTCTCATTGTTGCTTCCTTGGAGTTCGGTTAAGTGGCCTTGAGCTTGCGGAGCCGCACTGGAGCCATTAGCAGCAGAACCTCCAGACATTTAGGGGACTGGAGCTGGGCTGGCTTCCCGACAGCCAGTGCCCCACCCCAAGGCCATCTCGGTCTAATGCAGAGGACTGTCAGTTCTGCCAGCTCCTCCAGGGTTCAGCTTTAATCTCTGCCTGCCTGGAGCTGCCAAGCTCACCACAAATTTCCTGAGCCGATGTCAGCCCAGGAGCACGTGCCCACACCCACAGGCCTCCCCACCAAGGCACAAGTTAGGCTCCCCACTAAAGTCAGGTTCGAAGGCAGGGGCTTCTTCCCATAGCCCAGGTGGCCCCAGTTCTCTTAGATAACAGGCAGGAATAAGTCCCCGAGCTCTTACAAGATATCCCTGGGCCTCAGTGCCCCCATCTGCCTAATCAGGAGATCATGGTAAGGCTCACACTTATATAGGCCAGGGGCTGTTCTAAACCCTTCACCACAGTACCCCTTCATCCTCACACAGACCCCCCCCATGTAGATACTATTGTCATCCACGTTTCCAGATTAGGAAACTGAGGCACACGTCCAAGTTCACACAACCAGAGAGGAACAAAGCCAGGGCTCTCCCCAGGGAAGCAGTCCTGCTCTCTCTGTGGGACCTAGAGGATTTGGGCAGCAGCAGGGATGGGGTTTGAGACAAGGGCCCCCAGCACAGAGTCTGGCCTGGCCGAGGAGCCCCCTCCTCACCCAGGGAGCAGGAGAGCTTTGTAGACAAGAGAGCAGACTCTAGAGCCACAAACATGCGAGGTCACTCACAGCTAAGCCTCCTGTGCCTCGGTGTCCTCACTGACACCTGCCTCACAGGAATAAAGGTGCGTGCAAAGCACTGAGCCCAGGGCTGATAAACTCTGAGGGCAGGAAGGATGGTTCTAGACCAGGCTGAGCCACCAGGGATCCAGGGAGAGTTTGGGGCTTGAGGGGCCTGGGAGGTGCCTCAGTTCACCTGTGCCTGGGCAGGCTGGAACTGAGCAGGGGTCAGCAATTGTGTGTCCCAAGCTCCTCCCCAACCCATGGCCCCTCTGCCCAGCAGCCCAGCCCTGACCCCAGAATCCACAGGGCTCCCAGGAATCTCAGGAACTCCCCATGGGACATGAGGACCAGAAAGGCAGAGGGCAACCTGGGGAGGCTGAGCTCAGCCACGATCCACCCCACCTCGAGGGTTTGAGAGGCCCCTTTGTGCCAACGCTGCCCCTACCCCTGACCATCTGCCTATTCCCTGGGGTCCTGGTCCCCCCAGCTGCCAGGTTTGCTCACGTGATGCCCCCATCTGCCCTGACTCAGAAGGAGGGGTCCACAGAGATAACCCAGTTGGGGTTGGGGGTGCAGAGCCTGCTCAAGCTCTGAGGGTGGGGTGGTACCGGGGTTTGGAGCTATGTTGCCACACTCCCCCACCAGCTCTGCCCCTGACTCTTCACCCTGCCATGTAGAAGCCCTGAAATGGGCACAGCTCCCACCACCCACACAGTCCCCCAAGCATGAGCCTTGAGCCCCACACCACAAGTCCTGCCCTCCCCATCCTGCTGGGGCCACAGCTGGGCACTGCCTACAGTGCTGCCCAAGTCTCCTACCAGCCCTTCCCCCGCAGAGCAGATCAGGACCTGCGGACCTGCACTCCAGCCCCCACAGAATGACCCACGCCAGGTCTCCAGTGCCATCGCCTGCCTCATTCTCCCAGGCTCTCCCCATTCCCAAACCTTTCCTCACGCAGTATCCTCTGCCAGGAATGACCCCCACCCCAGTCCTCACACATACACTTAAACCCTCCTCTCCCTCTTTACCAGTCCCCAAGCCCAGCCTAGACGCTCTCTGCTGAGCCTCCCAGTCCTTCTAGGTCAGAGAGTTCTCTCTGCCTCCACCAGCAAGCTTATCTCACTCCTCAGCCTCAGATCCCGTCTTGTTTGTGTCCTTGACAAGATTTGGGTGTCCCAACCAGGCGTCGGGGACAATGTAGGCTGCCTCGCCGTGCTCCTCCCTCACAGACCATGCCTGCAGGGGTGCCCCTCATGGCCTGACATTCTCAGAGCCAGGCCCCAGGACCACAGGAGGCAGGGCGGCTGTTATCACCTTACACACCCATTTAGCAGCCACAGCCACTAAGGCTCAGAGAGAGAGGCAAGGCAAGGTGGCCACGGGGCTTCTATGACAGAGGTCAGTCTGTATGTCAGAGTCCCTGCAACAAAGGAGGTCAGGTCTGGCCCCAAGAACTAGTCCCACCTCTAGACTCCCAGCCCCTCTCCAGCAGGGACCCTGGCCTCAGCTCTAGAAACCAACTCAGCAGCCAGTGGCTCACAGATGTCTTCCTACTGAGTCGTCTCCTCAAGGAACCAACCCTCTGCCCTCAGGGTCCCCACAGGGCTCTGGGTCAGGGCTATGAGTTCTAAGACACCTTATTTATCTCATTCACTGCCTTATCACCCACCCCTAGGACAGTGCTTAGCACACAGCAGGTATTCAATAAATATTCATATGTATAACTTCCTTGGCCCTGGGGAGCCACGAAAGCTATTTGTACCCACCAGGCCTCCCCCAAGCCAGAGCTGCTCCAGGCCAGGTGACAGTGGGGTGAGTGGGTGGGGGCAAGAGTGTCCTTGCCTGGACTCATGCCCCCCCCCAACCCTCCTCAGTAAAATGAGCACCAGTCCCCTCCTGTAGGGCCCTGGAGACCCCAGCTCAGCACCACAGGAAGGAGGTTGGTGGGGGAGGCAGGGAGGACAGGAATTAGCAGTTTCCCCAGGGTGGAAAGGGTAGCTGGGGGGTGGGGGGGAGGCCCTATCGGTGCCCAGCAGGAGGGAGCCCTGGGGTCTGGTGGTTAGGTTAGCCGGCTCTGCTTCCCCATCTATCTGCCCCTGGTTCCCAGAGCATTCTCTCACCCCAGGTCCGCCCCCCCCACCCCCCCCCCCCGTTCAAACCCTTCAGCCAAGACCACCCCCTCCTCAAGGATGCCTGTGTGAAGAGCCAGACAGCCCCTGGCTTACTTGGGGCCCAGCCCCAGCCCCAGGGCAGATTCAGGTGAAGCTCCCTCAGGTGGTGGGTGCCCAGCCCCCTGCAGCAGCCTGTCTTCCCCAAGGCTGGACCCTGGTTTTCCCCCAATTTTTGTTATGTGACTGCAGGTAAGCCACCTGCCCTCTCAGGGCTGTGGCTCTCCCATCTGTGCAGCAGAGCAGGAGTGAATGATATCTCACTGCCCAGGGAGCACAGCCCAGCTTACTGTGCCCAGTGAATATACCACTCTGAGCCTCAGTTTCCCCAGCTAATAAATGACTAGTGGTTCTGAGAAGTTTCACCCTCTTGGGGCCTGTCCCCTTCTCAGGCATCTCCCAGTCCATCTACCCCCAACTCTAGAGACGGCCCTACAGCAATGCTCCTCTGAGCCAGCTCCCACCAAGATACCAAGACCCCCCCAACTCCCCAATCTACCACCACCCCGCCCACAGCCACTCCCCCCACCCCTCCTCCCTCCTTGATCTGGTACCTGGTGCCAGGTGAAGGGTCTGGTGGAGGGTCAGGCAGCTGATCCGCTTTTCAAGAGCCACTTCCACAGCTCACCCTGCCAGCGCGGTCCCCCTCAGGAGGGAGCAGCAGCGTGCAGCCGGCTCCCAGCCCCGCTCCTGCGCAGGGCAGGCAGGCAGGCAGCCAGGGGGGAGGAGGAGGAGCCCGGGGAAGTTCTGGGGTGTGTTTGGTGGGGGGATGCCTCCTCCTGCCCCAGATGGACTCCTCCCTCCTAGCTCGCTGGGGATGACAGACCGTAAGTGAGTCATGGATTTCTCAGAGGGAGGCTGAGGGGGCAGGGCTGAGAGCTGAGGCGGTGACCCTGGGGGGATGCCTATGACTCAGCACTGGACAAGGGGGCACCTCAGCCTCACCCCTCATTCGGGCAGACAGGTGCCAGACTTCCCGGGCAGACACTGGCCGGGGATAACACCGCCTCCCCGCCCTCCATCTGTCGCTTCCCCGGGGCTGCTCTCCCCAATGTTCCCGCAGAGGCCAGGGTTGCCAGGGTAACAGGCGCTTTGATGCTGCCCCCACCCCCCTGGCCCAGGCGACAACTGCCCCTTCCTGAAGGAGCGTCCAGCCTCCTTGGCAGCCAACAGGAGCCGGAGCTGAGCTGAGCTGAGGGACAGAGCGGCAGAGCGGAAGGCACTGGGGGAGGGGGTGTCCAGCGCCTGGCGTGCAGCCAGCCAGTCCACGCACTACTGGCTACCTGACCTTGAGGACTCAGTCCTCGCAGCCAAGGGACCCATCTCGGTGCTCCCCAAGCACACAGTTTTAACATCCCAAGACTCAAGTTCTGGGTTCTGACACCCCTGGGGTTCCTGGGAATGGCATCCTTTAGTCCGTCTGCTAGGCCAAAGAGGACACTGAGGTCGAGGTGAAGGACCATTCCTGGTGGCTCCAAGAGCTCAGAGAGAAAGCCGATGCCCCATCCCCTTTTGGGTCACCGGCCTCTGTCAGCAGCTTGCACCACTGCTGAGGCTCTGGGAGCCAGGAGGCTTCAGATGGCTCCAGTATGTGGCTGGGCTTCCTGATGTGCGGGCTCTAACCAGCACCTACTAGGTGCCAGGTCACTCTAAGTTTTTCATATTTATCACCTCCTCTGGTTCTCACAAGAGTCACTATCCCCACTTCACAGAAGAGGGGCAGAGGCACAGAGAGGGTGCGGGGCTTGTCCGTGCCTTTCAGGGATAGAGCCAAGGTTTGAACCAAGTGTGTTGGCCCCAGAGCCCTGGCATATGCCTTGCCAGGAACTGAACTGGCGACCTTTTGGTGCATGGGACTATGCCCAACCAACTGAGCCACACCAGCCAGGGCCCGGCTGGGTCTTCAAGGAGGGGTTTCAATAAACAGAGGCCAGCTGGAAGGGCATTCCAGGTGGAGGGAACAGCATCAGCAGAGGTGGAGAGGAGAAATGGGACATAGGAGCCGTTCTAGGGTGGAAGTAGGATCTAATTAGAGGAGTAAGGGCAGATTCTGGAAGATTTTGAAAGCATGGAGTTTGCTTTAAAAGGGATTTCATCCAACACACTGGGAAACTAGGGAAGGTATTTGGTAGAGAGGGGTGTGATGAGGACACAAAAGGTGGTCCACAGGCCTGTAGCATGGCCCGAGAACTTGTTGGAAATCCAGGATCTCAGGTGTGCCCCAGACCTGCTGAATGAGAATATGTACTTGAACCAGATGCCCAGGGCATTGGCAGTGGGTAAAGCAGGAGATGCCCTGGTCTAGACTCCAGGGGCTTGTACCAGCAGTGGTGGGTCAGGATGGGTGGAGGGTCCAGCCGGGCCACTGGAGAATATGGAAGCAGAGGGAGGTACTGAGGAAAAATCTTAGGTCCAAAAAGCCAGAGCAGGGCTAGAACCCTCACCCCACATGTACAGGTGAGAGGAAAAGATGTCAGAAACTGCCCTGAAGCGTGTGGGGGGGGGGGGGGGCGCAGGATGAGGTGTGATCTGAGAGGCAGGGAAGTAGCTGCCCTGCAGCCCAGTGGAATGGGGATGCGCCTGTGACATGTGGGGTGGCCTTCCAACAGGCAGCTCAAAACACATTGCTGGGGCTCAGGGTGAAGGGCTGGGGTCCCCCAGGACCAGGGGAGGCCATGAGCATTACTGGAGGTAACAGTGGCCAGAGACAGAGTGGGGAGTGAAGAAAGGCCTTCATTCTAAAGGACAGAGGAGAGGGGGCCGTGCTGTCACTGAGAGAGGTTGCAAGCCCAGACTCTAGGCTCAGGTCAGATGGCTTCTACTCCCGGCTCTGCCAGCTGGGTGACTCAACTGGGGACAATAGCAGAACCACCAGTAATAATAAACGAGGTCATGTATGAAAAGCTCACATCCCAGGCACGAATTAGCACCCCTGATGTATCTGTGAGGGTTTTACCATTTAGAGCAGTATGCAAAGGAGACAGAAATGGGCCATCAGAGAGGTGGGACATCTGGGAGCACGTGTGGACCCCAGGAGAAGGATAAGAGAATGGAGACCCATGGTGCCCACTGTGACAGAGGCCTGAGCAAGGGAGAGGACACAGCTTTGTTCCTGGAGGCCTCACCCCTCTCCATCTCTAAGCTTCCATTCAGGGCCGTGTGAGCCAGCCTTGCAAACAGTGCGGAGCTATGCCACCCGTGGGAAGGGTCACAGGCAGCCACTGCCTCCTTGGAGGTGAGTTCTTATTGGACAAGAGCAGTTCAAGTCCAAGTTCTCTCCTTGTGAGCTGAGTGATCTTATAAATTATTGAGCACCACGCTGGGCACACAGGAGATGCTCAACAAATGTTGAGCAAATGTCATTATGATTATCATAAAGTCAACACAGATGCCCAAAAGCCCAGCACTGCACAGTTTACAAAGCTCTTTCACGTCCAGTATTTGTTCTACTAAACAAGGATGCTTGTTCCCATTTCACAGAGATGGAAACCAAGGTTCAGAGAGAGAACCTTTTCAAAGCTTCACAGCCCGTCATCAGCAGCCAGCACTCGAACACAGGTCCTGGGATCCAGACCACTTGCTTTTCAACCAATGCTCCCAGACACCTCCCTGTTCATTCCCGTGGGAAAGCTTCCTGGCCACAGGCATGGGGGCAGCCACAGCCCCACAATAACGCCATCTCCCATCACACCCGCCCCAGGGCCCAGGGGGATGGCATTGCCCATGTGACTCAGCCACAGTCACAAAGGGAGCTGTGTGCCCTGTGCCCTAGGCCTGCCTCCCCCACCCTCTGCTCATCCCCCAGCGGGAGAAGCAGGGCTCCTGACAAACCCAAGATGTGGGGAGAGCAGGAGGAACTGTCGCCCATTAAAATGGGACAAGTCTAATGGAGATTCAAGCCCAGGCTTGGGGTGCGAGAAGCTGGCGCAGCTCCAATGATGTACTATAAGGCCCAGGTCCAAGCCTGCGTTCTGAGACCTTATTTGGAGTTCCAAGGACAGGCTCAGCCTCATTGGCTCTCTCTGGGGTGGAGCCCAGGCAGGGGCCCTGCCCACTTTTACCTGGATCAGGTTTCAAAAGCACGGGCTTGTGAGAGATAAAGTCACCTCTTTGTGCCAGCCAGGCTCCTGTGTCCACACCTGTCCCCAGCATTGACTTCTCGCCACCCCTTCCCCTGAAGTGTTCAGACCCCGAGTCCATGTGCCCCTATTAAGCGTTGACTGTGTGGAAGGCAAATGACTTGGTATTTTCTCCTACACTCTGTCTAGGATCCCTTGCCCTATTTGCTCAGAGGGGGAAGGGGGCCAGCCCCAGGTCACCCAGGATTTGAGCCAGGATCTGACTTTAAGGCCGGTTTCCTCCCCCTTCCTGGTTCCAGTGGCATCTTGACCACTTGCCAACAAGAAGTGACCTTAGGCCCAGCCCAGAGAGGCAGGCAGGCAGACATCTCCCCCGCCGTAGGAACCCTATGCCTGTCCTGCTGGAAGGGGGGCACTACAGACTACAAGCCCTTAGGTAGAGTTCAGGCTGGCTGGGCCTCCCAGGGCCACCCCTGCTGATTTCCCAGGAGGTGGGCACGCCTGGGTGCCCAGCTGCCCGAGGGAGAAGGTACACAGGGCAGCCGCCCCCTCTTCCCAGGCATGACGCCCCCTCTTCCCAGGCATGACGGAATGTCTGACCTCAGCCCAACCCCCCACACGCACTTGGCAGGAGGGTTGGATCCAGCCAGAACAGGCCTGGGAGGTCACTGTGGCCACCCTCCTGCCTCCCAGCCTTCCGAAGTCCCTGAGATGGAGCCCCCAAAGAGGGCCACAAGCCCTCTCACCATTCCCATGCCAGTCAGCCTGGCCACTCCTGCCGTGGGAAGCAGGTACAGGGCCGAGCATCCAGAGGCCTGGGGAGCCTCGGCCATAGTAAGTGTCAGGAGATTGGAGCTGGGTGAGCTCGGTCCCCGCAGCCAGAAATGCAGCCCTTCCTGGGGGTATGACAAAGGCAGGACTGGTCTTCCCAAGGGGACCCTTGGCACCCTGCTCAGCCCTAAGGGAGACCGGCGACTGTGAGGCTCCAAACTGCCCCTCGCCCCATCTAGACTCCTCCTAGCATTTCCCCAAAGCCCTTAAAATAGCACAGCATGAAATTGTCCAGATCCGAGCAGTCTGTGCCTCAGTACCCGCAGGTGCAAGCGAAGACACCAGGCCTTTCTGGCAGGTGGACAATAACAGGTGCCTGCCACTATCCTGGGATTTCTTTTAAATGCAAATTCCCCCAATGCAGGAAGTGTAGGGGGGTTTCTAACTCCTTCACTGGAGGCTCCCTTCTGGGCCAGGAGGTCCAGACAGGCCATCCCAGCTGCTGCTCGTGTCCCCATGGTTGTGCCCCTGTCAGCAGTTCCTGGGCCCTGGCCTGTGAGGTTTTGGCGGCAGCTGCTCAGATGTCTAAGACTAGGTCCAGGTGTCTGTGGTAGGCAGTGGGGCATTGTCACTCCCATGCCAAGGGAAGCAAATGTGGCCCAGACAGGTTTATGGACCAGCCTCTCTGTGTGCAGATGGCAGCCTTTGCTTCATTGTCTTGAGGGTGGCAGTGTGCCATCTCATTTGACTGCCACAGGGTCCGCAGGGCCCAGGATCTTGACTTTGACCTCCCCATGTGCCCATCCCTACTCCTACACACACACCGATTGGTGCCCAGCAAAGATCACTGTTTAGGTGTGGCTGCAGGAAATCACATGGGGCGTCATAAAGAAGGTGCCTCAGTTTCCTCACATGAAAACCTGGGCTGCCACCATGCCTCTTTTGGTAAATAAAGAATTGGAGTTGGGTGTACTTTGCGGAAACCCGTGGAGCACCCAGCCTTGCCCCGGGAGACACCCCTGATACCACCAGGAGCACCCCGGCAGCCAGGGCGCCCCCAGGTCTCCCACTAAGTGCTGGGGCGCAGATGGCTCAGGAGGTGTAATGGAGAAAGGATGACAGCTACTCATTAGCAGGGGTGGTCTAATTAACAGAGGGACCGTAGGGGGACATTCTGCTGCTCATACACTCCAGGGAGCCACACTGCGGGGGCAGAGCTGGTCCAGCGCCAGGGCTCCGCGGCCGACACTCCAACCTCCCTCTGTCTGGCTGACGCGCGTGGGGCCAGGAGCCGGTTTGCAGGGGTGGGGGCTGGAGGTGCGGGGCTGCTGCTCCAGGCTGTTTTCAGAGCACTGCCCCTGCCCACCTCCCTTGTGGGAAATGAGGAAGCAGCCCAGAAAAGCAAGGCCTGGCCCGGGGTCCCACAGCAGCCACCGGCAGGGGGGCCTTTTCCACCAGAATGGCCCCTGTCTTGGAGTGTCCTCACTCACTGTTTAGGAGTCTCGTCACAGCGGCCTGGCCCAGGGACCGTGAGCGGCCAGTCGGGAAGCAGTTTTACTCTCACCTCCTGCCCCTTGCAGCCAGGGCGGGAAGGGTTGTGCTGCTGGAAGAGGCCGGAGGACCCCAGGCTGGCCAGACCGGGCAGGCACAACCCCAGGCCTTGCCCCTGCCCCTTCCACTCAGCTCACCAGGGGAGGCTGCCTTCGTCTTCCTTGTCAAGATTAAACAACCCGGGCCAACCTGCTCCCAAACCGGTTTACCATGGGATCTGAGCAGGAAACAGGCTCTGGGCACTGGGGGCGAAAGCAGGCACAGGCTCTGCCTCCCCATCCAAATTTCAGGGTGCACAGCCTCCCCCTGGCTCTTAGCCGCTTGCAATCCCCCCAGCTGGGCACTGGGAGCACACCCTGCACCCTGCCAGCTTCCATGCGCCACAATGACCACCACAGGAGCATGCCCAGCTTACACTCGGAGCCGCAGGGGCCACCCTAGGACAGCCAGGGCCCCCAAATCAGCCCAGAACCCTGAGCAGCCTCAGGATCAGGCCTCATACATACCTTCAGGCCATTGAACTAGACCTCGGGCCAGCCAAGGTCAAGTGGAACAGGTGGAGAAGTCACACCCTGCTGACCTTTCTGTCCCCCATACCGAAAGCCGCAGCTTCTTACCTTGATGTTGAAGCAGAAGCTGCCTCCTCCCCTTCTACCTCCTCCCAGGGCTCCCAGCTCCCAGACGGAGCTTGTCTGGGCAGGTGGCCACAGGTGAGGCTCCGCCTGTCCATCTGGCACCATTTCCGGCTGGCCCGCAGCCGTGGCCGCCACCTCCCTCTCACTCCTAGGTTTCCGTGCAGGGGCTGACCTGGCCCCTTGGGTGCTGAGCACCCCCCTCCCATCACCTCAGACCTCCACGAGCTTTTGGCACCACTACCCAGGGACACACGGGCTATGGACCCATCGATGGCCCCTGGATGAGGCTGGTGGGGGGGAGGTGTCATTGAATGTCTCTGAGCCTCAGTAGCACCCCCAGGGCAGCATGCTGTTCCCCATATGTAATGACTAACTGCGAGTTCCTTCTTGCCTCTTCCCTGAGTTCAGGACCCACCTGAAGTCTGAGCCCAGACTAACCTACCTGCAATAAAAACAAGACAACAGCCCACAGATGGCTGGAGGCAAGAGGCATGGGGTTCAGGGGAGTGGGGAGTGGGGGGTGGGGCACAGTGCCTGCTTTCAGAGCATCCAGCCTTCTGCGGGACACAAAGCGAGAATGAGACACAGGGTGGGGGCAGCTGCTCTCGGTATCCCAGGGGGTACAAAGGGGAGTGGTCCAGGCAGGTTCTGCCCCATCCAAGAGGTCCCCACAGAGATGCTGGCCACAGCCTTCCCAGACTCCTCCTGGACCACTGGCTCCAGCCCTGCCTGGCCAGCCCCCGCACAACCCTTCACATCGCCCTTTCACCCCTCTTCCTCCTGGCAAACTTTCAACTGCCGATGCTATCTCTGCTCGGCCTGTGGGCATGCATGCCTGCTCTGCTCAGCATGAAGCTGTGTCCCCCACCCCCACAAGCGGGGCACAGATGAGGGGGCACCAGGAGAGACAGTGTCTGAGAGCAAAGGGGGTCAGCAGGAAGACAGCTTGCCTCCTAAAACCGCGGAGTTTCCCCAGGGCCCTGGGAGCTTCGCCCAGAGATGCCACCCACCCCGATAAGGACACCAGGGGAGTCCCTGTGATTACCCCACTCCCGACACCCACACTCCATTCCCCTACCTCACCTCATTCTGCCCTCAAGGCCCCTGGCATGTGGTGCAATCACTAAGCCCTGCCAAGCAAGCAGCAGTGGCTATGGCTGGAGCCCTGGGCTCCAGCCCTCACTCGCTGGGTACACTTGGGAAGGTCGCTTAACCTCTCTGTACCTCAGGTCACCCATTACATTGAGAAACACGTGCTTTGCCCTGCTTGCCCTTCAGAGGAAAAGGGAAGAGTAGGGGGGTGGTCAGGAAGGTGCCTTGACAGAGCAGGGATCTGAGGAGCACCTGTGGGGTTGGGAGGTTGGTCTCTAGGTCCCCTCATCCAGGACCTCGACTCCTCACTACACCCTAGGAGGCAGGAGCCCCTTTTTAATGCAGGTTTTACTGATAAAAGTGGAGGTGGGAGCTTGGGAGGGGTGGGGAATGTTAAGTAACACATCTGAGGTCATACCCAGGCAGTCTGATCCAGGCCTCCCTCTGCTCACCCTCCGCCACTCAGTGGGGAGTCTCAGGAAATGCAGAGCCCCTTACTCATCTGGGTATGAGGGGAGTGTGGAGGGGCATGAAGGGCCCCCATCTCTGACATCTCATCCTCTCACAGGACCTCAGGCTCAGTCTCCACACTCCCTTTGAGAGCTAATGCTGCCCACAAAGTCAGAGAGTGAGCTCCCTGTTTCTAGGGAAAACCAAGGAGGCACTCAGGCAGAGTGTTCCAGAGAAGACACCTGCCACATTCACAAGAGGACTAAATGGGCTCTAACATCATTTCTGTTCAGGTAGGCCAATTTTTATTAATTCACATCTTGGTTCACTGAACTGATATTTGCAGAACAACTACCAGCTGCCAGGACCTTGTGTTTTAAGAAACAAACTGCCCACAGGGCAAGCAGCAGAGCTATGACTGGGAGTGGGGATCCCAGCTCCACTTGCCAGACAATTTAGCTCCCTTGGCCTGGGTTTGCTTTTCTGCACAGTGGGGGTAATAGCGTATCTCTCCATAACGTGTGAGGTTAAATGAGAAAATGCTGAAGTGCTTCCAATTGTGGCCGGTTCAAGGTGAGGACCCAGTGAGTGTTTGCCATCCATGTCCAAATGCAGAGGGGGATTTCAATCACTGATCTTTTTGTAAAAAATATGTTTTCATTGATTTTTGGAATAGAGAGAAAGAAACATCAATGAGAGAGAAACATCATCAATTGGCTGCCTCCTGCACACCCTCCCCCAAGGGATTGAGCCCGAAACCCCGGCATGTGCGCTGACCGGGATCCTGCCTGGGAATCAAACCAGTGACCTCTTGGTTCCTGGGTCAACCCTCAACCGCTGAGCCATACCAGCTGGGCTCAATCACTGATCTTTTGAAGCTCCTCTGGTCTTCGGTGTTCCTCTCTGTTAAATGGAATTGGCCCCTGCTCCTTCCTTTCCTTCATTTGGGCCACATCTGGAAGAAGGTGATCTCCATGGCCAGATGTGGACGTACAAGCCCACAGCCCCAGAGCCAGACCTAAGATCAGCCCCAGCATCCTCACTGTGCTGGGATGGGCTTCCCCTCTTCAGAAAAGAGGGGAGCCCGGCCGGGCATGGTTCGGCAGTGGAGCATCGACCTAGGATCCAGGAGATTGGGGTTCAATTCCCAGTCAGGACACAGGCCCGGGTTGCGGGCTAGGCAGCCGATAAATGACTCTCTCGTCATTGATGTTTCTGTCTGTCTCTCTCTCTCCCCCTCCTTTCCTCTCTCTGAAATCAATAAAGATATGTTT
Source organism: Miniopterus natalensis (assembly GCF_054644295.1). NCBI lineage: Eukaryota > Metazoa > Chordata > Mammalia > Chiroptera > Miniopteridae > Miniopterus > Miniopterus natalensis. The sequence goes on from NC_142098.1 coordinate 33,064,385, forward strand.
AAAAAAAAAAAAAAAAAAAAGAAAAGAAAAGAAAAGAAAAGAAAAGAAAAGAAAAGAAAAGAAAAGAAAAGAAAAGAAAAGAAAAGAAAAGAGGGAAGAGAGAGCCACTGGCATTCCCCTGCTTCCCACAATGAGTTCCCTCCACCATCTGCACACTTGGTCACACTCACCTGGTTCCGGTCCTGGGTCTGCCACTCACTGGCTGGGTGGAGCTGAGTGGGTCAGGGCCCTTCTCTGAGCCTCAGCGTTCCCCATCTGTGGAATGAGGATAATAAGAGGACCCATTCTGCCATGTTTTCAATGAACCACATGAGGAGATGAGGGGCAGGAAACCACTCTGAAGCGCACTGTGCCAACCACAGGACTCATTTCACCATCCCAACAACGTGGAGGCGTATCTCTCCCCATTTTACGGATGAGAACAACACCCCACAGAAGCAGAGCAGCTCGCCCAAGCCCACGTGAGTCAGTGGCACTAGGCCACACACTTAGCATTCCGTGACACCATGGAGCTGGCCTCGTATGATACCAGGGGCCCCCTCCAGGTTTGCCCCTTTTAGAGTCAACTGAGTTCTGCCAGGGTTGGGATCAGTGCAACTGAGTGGCCTCCTTCTGGGGCATTTTCAGCTGATTCGATTCTCCCCATGTCTCCTGAGTCAGCAACTAAACACGGGAACAGAAAATGGGTGCAAGCCTGGGGACAGGAGTCCGCGGGCCTAGAAGAAAGAGAAGCACTGAGAGCAATCCAGCACAGCCCAGTGCAGGCCTGCCTGGCCCCTGGGTCTCTATTGGGACCAGGTGTGCCCCTCTCTGAGCCTGAAGAAACAGGCAGCTACTGAGCGTGGCTATTGGCCAAGGCTGGGCCAAGCTGCCTCTCCTCCCCTGCATCACAGGCCAGGCCTGGTCAGGAAATCAGCTGTTAACACCACAGGGTCCCGTAGACAGAGGTGACTGGGGCCCCAAGCAGGAGCCCTGTAAAAGTCCCCAAGGCAGAGAGTGGGCCAGCCTCCCACCTCTTCCAGTGGGAGACACTCTAGTTCACCCACAGTAGCTGGTTCCCACAGAGCTGGAAGGCAGGCGTCCATCCTTCCATCAGGCAGCCTGTCTGTCCATCCACCCATCAACCCTCGTAGCCTGGAGCCCCTCTGTCGAGCGTAGGCCAGCTGCTAAAGGGTAACAGTGGGCTGTAGACTTCGTCCCTCCGGGTCTAGCCTAAAGGTGGCAGGGGTGTGGGGACAGAGAGGCCATCCTGAGGAGCACGTAAACGTGGGACACTGGAGTTGGTTCAAGTTCTAGCTCTACCACACAGCAGCTGCGTGACCTTGAGGAGGTGACCTAACAGCTCCGTGCCTCAGTTTCCCCATCTGTAACCTGTTCCTACCTCGGGGGGGGGGGGCGGGTTGTGCGATCAACCCCAGGAAGCACAGGGCCTGGCTTCGTGTAACAAGCACTTAAGCGATGCTATTAGAAAGCAAAGCCAGCTGGCGGGATTGTGGGTGTTTCTTTCCATTTCAGAATTATTTCCATTGTGGCTGTTCTAATGTCATTTGTTCAATAAAAACAAAACAAAACTAACCCGTAAGTATCTGTGTACGTGATGTATATAAATAGAGCCCCAAACCAATATAGGGCTGCGGTGCAGCGCAGTGCCGTGCGGGCTGCTCCCAGACGCTGTGGCCGGCCCGAAGCATGGCAGGCTGAGCGCTGTCTCTTTAGAAAGCTCACGGGGACCGAGCGGGATGCCCTCTGAGGTTATGCCACTCATATCAGAACTAAAACCTGAGCCAGAGCTCCCGCTAAGGAAATAGGGGGCGGGCAGGCCAGGCTCCTGAGTCAGAGAGGGTGTCTGTGTTTCCAGGTCAGCCCAGCACAGGCAGGGCTCAGGCACGGCTCACGCTCGCCTCTCCCTCTGGCAGACTCATTTCCCTCAGTGCTCACCCTGCCCCGCCACAGCCCCAAGGGACGAGAGTCTCACGGAAGAGGCAGCCACACCTTCCCAATTTGCTTTTCCGTTGGTCCCTGAGCTCCTGGGACCCTGAATTTTGCATTTATTCTCCAGTTACTCTATGAGTCAGGCTCTGTTCTCATCTTATCTCACAGTCAAGTCAAAACAGCCCTGGCTGGGGTTGCTCAGTGGTTAGAGCACTGGCCTGTGCCCCAAAGGGTGTCAGGTTTGAATCCCAGTCAAGGGCACATACCTGGGTTGCAGGTTCGATCCCCGGCCCCAGTCAGGTGCATGAGGAAGGCAACCAATGGATGTGTCTCTATCACATCAACGTTTCTCTCTCTCTCTCCTTTCTTCCCTCCTTTTCACTCTCTAAAAATCAATGGAAAAAATATCCTCAGGTGAGGATTAGCGAGAAACGAAACAAAAAACCCCCACAAAACTCAGATAGCAGGTATTACTTGCTCTGGAAAGTGGCAGAGCCAAAATTTGAACCCAGGCTCATCAGGCTCCAGTGTCTACTCTCTTGAGCACTGGGCCACCCATCCCCCCTGGGCCCCTAGGCGCCTGACTGACCCTCAGATGACTGGTGTGGCAGAAAGCACACAAGCTGAGTTTGCAGGCTGGAGCTGGGGTCCCAACTCTGGTCCAGGCTCACTGGGTGACCTTGGACAAGTTTCTTCTTTTCTCCATGCCTCGGTTTCCCTGTTTGTGGAAGCTGGTGGCTGTTCTAGAGTAGAAGCTACAAACTTCAGTGCCCACCGGGGACCAGGCCAAGCTAGTGAGAGCAAGAGAGAAGTGGGGTGAGGGGGGGCAGGGACACAATAGAGATGGGGAGAGAGCTGGGGGGAGATGGAGAGTAGGAGCCATCTTGGGGAGCACTGCCCAGCTCTAGCCAACTGTCACTTGAGGGGATCTGGGCCCAATGTGGCCTGACCTTCAGTTTTTCAAAAGAAGCCAGAAATCTGATTTTATGTGACAATTTGAATCATTAAAAGTTGAGAATTAACTTAAATGGACCTAAAACCCTTTAAGAATCAATCGAAGCCTGTATAGGGTCAGACAACACCCATGGGCCTCAGCTGGCAACCTCTGGACCCAAGTCACATGCGTTGGGTGTGCTCTAATATCTACTTCTTGTAGAGGATTAGAACCCCAGGTTTTAGCTGGGCTCATAGCCTCCAAAGTAGACACACCATCTTCGATTTCCACTGCAGTGAAGTGTGGCCACGTGACCCCATGCCCCCATCTGCTCCAGGGGAGATCGCGGTAAGGTTCACACTTATAGGGGCCAGGGGCTGTTCTAAACCCTTCACCACAGTACCCCTTCATCCTCACACAGGCCCCCCATGTAGATACTATTGTCATCCACGTTTCCAGATTAGGAAACTGAGGCACACGTCCAAGTTCACACAACCAGAGAGGAACAAAGCCAGGGCTCTCCCCAGGGAAGCAGCCCTGCTCTCTCTGTGGGACCTAGAGGATTTGGGCAGCAGCAGGGATGGGGTTTGAGACAAGGGCCCCCAGCACAGAGTCTGGCCTGGCTGAGGAGCTCCCTCCCCACCCAGGGGGCAGGAGAGCTTTGTAGACAAGAGAGCAGACTCTAGAGCCACAAACATGCGAGGTGTCCTTGGTGTCCTCACTGACACCTGCCTCACAGGAATAAAGGTGCGTGCAAAGCACTGAGCCCAGGGCTGATAAACTCTGAGGGCAGGAAGGATGGTTCTAGCCCAGGCTGAACCACCAGGGATCCAGGGAGAGTTTGGGGCTGGAGGGGCCTGGGAGGTGCCTTAGTTCACCTGTGCCTGGGCAGGCTGGAACTGAGCAAGGGTCAGAAATTATGTGTCCCAAGCTCCTCCCCAACCCATGGCCCCTCTGCTCAGCAGCCCAGTCCTGACCCCAGAATCTGCAAGGCTCCCAGGAACCTCAGGAGCTCCCCATGGAGCATGAGGACTAGACAGGCAGAGGGCAACCTGGGGAGGCTGAGCCCAGCCAAGACCCCTTCACCCCAGGGGGCTTAAGAGGCCCCTTTGTGCCAACCCTGCCCCCCCATCTGCCTATTACCTGGGGTTGAGCTGCCAGGTTTGCTTACGTGATGCTTCCATCTGCTGTGAGTCAGGAGGCGTCCCCAGAGCTGCCCCAGTTGGGGTTGGAGGTGCAGAGCCTGCTAAGTTCTGGTTCAGGGGAAAGGGCTGCCCAGGGCTTGGGAGCTGTGTTGTCACACATTTCCATCCCCTGCCTGCACCCCTAACAAGCCCGCTACCTCCTCCACGCCTTCCCTCAGAGCCCTGCCCTCAGCCTCTCCACCCGGCCATGTAGAAGCCCACCTCCCTCCCTGAAAGGGCGCAGCCCCTTCCCACCCACATGCGGCTTTTGCTAAGGATTGAGTGACCCGGGGTGGGGCTCGGCTGGAGCACGGTCTGGGACCCCTGCATGGCTGTTCCTGCTCTCTCTTCCTGTCTTTGTCGTGCTAGGTCCTGCTGGAAAGGCCATCCCCACAACCCACAGACCAGGGCCACAGCTCTGCCACCTCCTTCATGTGTCATTCCCTCCCGCTCTGTACCCACAGCCGTGAGGCTGCCCCAGCCCCACATTTCCTCATTGCCCCCACTCAGCCTGCCCTCACTGTGCTGAACAGGCCTTCAGGCCCAGACTCCCATGCACTCGTCCCATGGCTGCTGTGTGACTGCCAGCAAATCACTGTCCTCTCTGGGCTCCTCTCCATCTAGATTCATGGCCTCCCCCAACGTCTCTGATTTAATTGGGGCGGTGCCCAACTTTGATGATTTGTTTCCAAGCTTCTCCCACCAGGTGACTCCAAGGTCCGGAAAGGCAGCAGGTGGGGCTTTCTTTCCAAGGGTCTTGGGTGTCAGGCACCCAACTCCCCATCGGCCTGTCAGTGGCTCAGGCTTCCCCTGGAGGTGTAGGGTATGTGGGAGCAGTCATCTGGAAGGCAGAGGCCCCAGAGGGTCAAAGTCTGGGCCCATCAGTGGTGGAGATGAAACCCTCGGCTGGCCAAACACCACGAGGCTGCACCAGCAGCTCTGCAAACAGCCTGCTGCTGCCACCAAGCAACAAGAGGCCTCAGGCCAGCATCCTGCGGGCACTCAGCCAAGGCCACCCCACCCAGGCCATGCCGGGCCTCTGCCAGGGTGATAGAGGTGGGCCACAGGGTGTCCCAGAAACAGCCGGTCCCTGGAGACTCACAGACCAAGAGCCTGGTCCCCCTTCCATCCGACTCGCAGCGACCTTGGGCAAGTCTTTTTTCGACTCTGAGCCTCGGTGGGCCATGTCCTAGCAACAAAACGGTAAAATACCCAGCCCGGGGTCCAGCCTAGAGTCAGAGCAACAAACAGCGCAACAGGAAAAGAAAAAGAAAAAAAAACCTAAGCTGCTTTTTCTTTTTTCCAGAGCTTACAGAAGTCAGTAGAGAATGTCCAGAGTTAATAAATCAAGAGACAGTAGTAGAAGCGTGTTATTTATCGCTCTGAACATAACCACCACATGAACTAAAACTGTTCGAGTGGCTGCCTCTGAGGAGGGGGTTTGCAGGAAACTGGACCTTTTGATAAGTTCTTTTTACCACTTCAGGTTGATTAATGTCTCTTTATTAAAAGTATTTATTTAAAAAGTGGCTTCAGCCTCTCCAGCGTTGTTTTGAGAGGCCACCATTGTTAACAGAAGTATTTTTGGCTTGTGAAGCCCAAATAACATCAAGTGTTCTGGTTTGGAGACAGGCTGCTGGGGTTCAACTCCCTGCTCTGCAACTGACGAGCTGTGCCACTTGGGGCAAGTTACTTAACCACTCTGGGCTCAGTTTCTTCATCAATAGAATAGAAATAGTAATTCTATTTATTAAATAGTAATTTCAATTACACAAGTGCTGGCATGTGTAATTGTGAGATATTATTATTACATATACCTGTACCTCATACATGCATTTGTACAAAAATAGGGTTATCCGGCTATATATAGTTTGTGCTATTTGCCTTTCTTCTTGCCAAGATATTATGGTGATTGTTCCAGATCCGTACATAGAGTTCTGTTTCATTCTAATTGATGCAAGAATTCCACTGCACAGAATGTAAAATTTATGTATCCATAACCTCCTAGTGAAGGAAATGCAGGCAGTTTTCCCTCGCCCCCTCTCTCTCAAATCAATTATAAAAACTTTCATAAGATATTGCTCAACTGCCCTCCTTAAAAAGTCGTACGAATTTAGATTCCCACCAATACTGTACCGAAGAGCCCATTTTCTCATAGCCATGCTGTAACCGGAACCCGGGTTCTGCTGCCTGTCGCCACAAAAACCAAACTCATTAGACAGATGCTGGGGGGGAAGGACGGAGGTTTTATTCAAGTTCCCGTCACCCGAGGAGATGGGGGACTCTTGGCACAAAACCCAGCTCTACATCTCAGGGCAGGCAGAGGTTTTTATGAGGAGGGGGAGGCAAAGCAGGACAAAGAAATCAAGGGGGGGAAGTTGACAAGGCCTCTGTGTGCAGCCAGCACAGTCCATTCCAATGGACCTCGAAACGGGTCAAGCGATGGCCTCGGGTGGGCCATCCTGGTCTTCCTCACCCTGGTTCTATGGCTGGAAGTCAGCAAATCTCCTGGAGCTGGGCTGACTGAAGGTCAGAGTCTGTATCTTCTGAATTTAGTTCCCAGGATTCTTATACAAACGTGTTGTTTATCTACAAGCTACATACTAGTCAGAGTCAGCATTTACAGAAACAATGTCAAAAGAATGGTGGGGTGGGTTACAATTTCCACTGTTACAGTTCCCCATTGTCAATTTTTCTTCCAATTCCATGGAAGGTAGGGGGTTGTGGCCAACTATTTCAGACTAGAAAACTAAGAATCCAGTCTAGTTCATAGGTGAAAAATAAAATTTTACAGACAACTGAACTAGATTCTAATATTCATAACTGTGTATTATAGATTCTATTGAAACACAGTTTTTCTCCTAAAATCACCCTCATTTTTATCAAAGAGCCAAGTCAAGACTAATTCATTTACTGTAGTAAGTCCAGTTTCGATTTGGCATGATTTTTGCATAAACACAACAGGAATAGCAATTGATCATACAGACTTTTTCAGTCTGCTTTGCTGGACTCTCAAGAGAAAGTTTCCTCTCAGGGCAAAGAAGCCAAGCCACACAGTTGCCATCAGGTTTTGCCTGCAATACCTATAGGTTTGGGTAAATTCCTCAAGTTCTCAGGGGTCCCCCAAATGTCTTGAGGCTCTTTCCTTGCCATCTCCCAGGAAAGCAGCCTTCGCTCCTTACCTGGAAAGGCTGCCATGAACCATAGCAATAAGCGAGGCACCAGGCCATTTCTCCAAGGGCCTTTTATGGACTTCTAAGTCAGTGTTCGTTCCTGAAAGCTTTTTGCTGACATCCGGAGTCTTGGCATGTCCTTCTCAAGCATGGCATTCCAATCAAAGTCTTGGCTAATAAAACAACAGTTGGAAACTGGCTTTATGTGCCCTGTTTTGAAAAAAATCAGATTCCTATTGGATTCATGTGATAAACATATCACCATGAACTTAATAATACTCATCAAGAGCTTCCAAATTCTGGAGGGATCAAGTAGGAAGAAAAATATAAATGCTTTTATATTGCTTATCAAGGTATAATTTATCAAATTGCTTTAAGAAAACAAACAAGTTTTTTAAATTCAGCAATATCTGGAACAAAGTCATAAGAATAAAAATTATCCTCAGTTCATGCTGTCCCACAACTAATTCTTATTTATTCTAATGATTTGCCAGTATTTCTATGAATACAGTTACTCCTTAGACTTCTATATAATTTTAATCTATTTTAAAGGTAAAATATGAACATTTATTCTCAGAAATTCATATTTCACACTAAGTCAGAAGATGTAACATTTTTGCAAATGTGTCAGAGTAACACAATGACTATAGATAAATGACAAAAAAAATACTTAAAATTTTGATTATAATGCAGTTGACAAAGGAATTTGCTTATTTTGTAACATTTTAAGATAACATTCAGAATTACAAATGAAAGCCTATCAGACTAAGAATTCAATTAATTTGTCCCTGGATGTCATTTGTACCTGGGGTTCCTGTAGGAGAATTACTATTGGTTTGAGAAATCAAAGGGAGCGCCCTGGCCTTTTCGCTTATCGTTAACATCACCACTCCACTTTACTTTCTTTTTCTTATTTTTCCCCCATTTCCATGGCCCTTCTTGAGTATTCCTCTTTCTCCCTCTACACAATTCTTCTTCAACTTACACGAACCCTCTTCAGCTTTCCTAGTTCCTTTCTGTTTATTTCTTCTTAATTCATTCTGAAATAACCAGCTTTAGAACAACACACTTTCAAGTCTACGTTACCAAAGCCGTATCGTTTCTTTTTGACTTAATTAGAATTCTCAGGTCTTGGAAACCTTAATTTTTAGTGACAACTAAAAGCAAGTAATTACCATGCTTCGGATTGGCAAATTTATGAACACATTTCATAACTTTCAGACACAGGCTTTTTTTCCGTTGGAAAACACACTTACATTTCTAAGAGGAGAAACAGAGATAATGTGACCTTGACAACTCCTAGGAGTAGCAGGTTCCTCAGCTTGCTCTGGGGCCTGCAGCAGCTCCTGGGCCTCCAGGGGCTTGGGTTTAACAGCACTATTTTCTTCCCTTTATATTGAGGTGGGGCACTATCCCTTGCTGCTTCCACAGCCTGCACGAGTTTCGGGGTGGTCTTAATTTCCCCATTGTTCCTGGGACCTCTAGGAGGAGGATTCAGAGTGTTTTAAAAGACTTATTTCATCACATTTTTCTCTTACTCTCTGGGAGGGGAGTGAGACCTCTTCCCCTCTTTGAAACATCAGTTTAGATCTGAGTAGAATTTGTATGAAGTAACAGCATGAAAGTTTGCACGTAGGAGATCTTATCCTATTTTCCAGACCTTTGGCAAAACAACTCCAATTGCAAAATAGCAACAATTAAACAGGAAGGCGCAAGCTTCTATAGAGCAGTATGAGTCCTATGCAAATGTCTCTGAGCAACAATATTCCAAATTAAAAATACATCTATTAAGATAACCCACAGATATAGGCAACAGGAAAAGCAAACAGTATCCAAAAATCCAAATATCAAAACCAAAAGAGCACTTCAACCAAATCCCACACTGGAGAACTGGAATTTTTCTTAGTCACTTAGACTCCTATAGAATCCCAAATGGCTCAAAGAACTCCAGAGGGGGAGGGGAGAGGGGCTCCTTGTCATCACACCAGAGACTGCCCAGTTTTGGAGTCTGTGGACACCCCAAAGACCTGTTTCCTTTCACCGGCTAGGCATTGCAGGCAACCAGCACCAAGAGAGAGCGAAGGACAGTCCCCAAGTAAAATCATTTGGCAGCTGTTAGGGACTCCTGTTTTCTCATGAGGCCCGTCAGCCACAGGCAGCCTGGGGAACCCCCTCCAAAGTCCAGGGCCTTACTGAGGGGGACTCCTACGACCTCCTGGCTGGCTCACCAAAACTAGAACCGGAACCCAAGTTCTGCTGCCTGCTGCCGCAGAAGCCACACTCATTAGACAGATGCTGGGGGGGAAGGACAGAGGTTTCATTCAAGAGCCAGTCACCTGAGGAGATGGGGGCCTCTTGGCACAAAACCCATCTCTACATCTCAGGGCAGGCAGAGGTTTTTACAAGGAGGGGGAGGCAAAGCAGGACAAAGAAATCAAGGGGGGGAGGTTGAAAAGTCCTCTATGTGCAGCCAGCACAGTCCATTCCAATGGACCTCGAAACGGGTCAAGTTTTGGTCTCATGTGGGCCATCCTGGTCTTCATCACCCTGGTTCTATGGCTGAAAGTCAACAAATCTCCTGGTACTGGGCTGACTGAAGGTCAGAGTCTGTATCTTCTGAATTTAGTTCCTAAGATTCTTATACAAACATGCTGTTTATGTACAAGCTACATACTAGTCAGAGTCAGCACTTACAGGAACGATGTCAAAAGAATGGTGGGTGGGTTACAATTCCCGCTGCTGCAGTCCCACGGACGTTTAACTCTTGCTCACCTGCAGAGGAGAGATGTCACTGTTTCAATGTGCCCACGTGTAATTGTGAAGGACACCCAACACCTTTTCATAACCTCATCCATTTTTCTTTGTTCTTGGGTGAAACAAACGTTTAGATCCTTGACCCACTTTTAATTTGGCTCTTTGTCACTCATTTAACATTTTCTTGCTGATTCATAGGACTTCTTTTCATATTAAAATCCTTCATTTTTTAATACATGTGACTCAGTATTTTCCAGCAGTCTGCTGCATGCCTTTGAGTCAGTTTCTTGGTGTAGTTGGTCATAGAAAGTTTTACATTATTATATAACCAAATGTCACATTCCTTTGTGAGTTATGGCTCCCATGGCTTAGCTTTCTCTGGTTGGCATTTATTTTTTTTAAAATCTCTTATATTTTCTTTTAAAACTTTTATTGTTGTGTTTAACATTAATCTACCCATCTTTAATCCATCTGGAATGTTCACATATATGTATAGGATGTGAGGTAGGGATCTAATTGTATTTTCTCTTAAGTAGAGAGCCAATCGTCCCAACATTTATTGATTAATCCATCATTTCCTTGATGACTTGTGATGTCCTTTTGCTAAATGTAATACTCTGACATTTTAAGCAGCCTTCTTGTGACTGGCACATGGCAGAACTGTAAATGTTGATTTTGGGAGCAGTTGAAATGACTCTAAATGGGAGTTAGAATATACTACAGGGCAGCAAAGCACAGGTCTCAGAACTCAGGACTGACAACGAATCTGAGTGGTTCCTGACATAAATAAATATGTGTGGCTTTGGCTTTGATTTTGTTTCCAAATCAGCTTTTTATACCTACAATAGAATTTCCACATTTTAAGCGTACAGGTGGATGACTTGACAAACGTGCACTTGTGCAACAAACACCCCAACCAAGATATACAACATTTTTATCTTTCCAGAAAGTATCTTTGTGCCCCTTTGCTGTCAACCTCCCCTTCACTCCCACCCCAGGCAACCACAATTCTTTTTGAACTGTGTGCATGTAGTACGTTGATAACGTTTTCACAGGAGTAAATAACCCAGCTGCCGCATGAGCCCGTTGGGTGAGAAGGAAGGCCAACTTCCCCTCCAGAAAAGGACTTCTCTCTTGGGGCTGCCAAACACCTCCCTGGACCTGTTTGTTTAAAAGAAGGTGGGTAACCCATGCCAGGTCTCTCCAACTTCAGGCAGGCAAGTTCATGCTCACATTTTTCCCCCAAGTCTACGAACCAAATCTGCCAAAGATTTACTTAATATGGTCTTTTAAATCTTTGGATCTTTTTTAATTGAATGCAAAATGACTGTTTTTAAAAGAAAACCTAACATCCCTGTGTTAAAATAACCTGAGGCACATGCCATAATTAATGAAAAGTCTATTAATGAGACTAAAATTAAAAACTAATCTCCCTGTCTCATCTCAGATCACAATGATATTGCCTTTTGGGGGGAACCACAGATACAGAAGAGGTAAGTGAGCAGCCAAGGAAGGATCCAGAACTTAATGATGGAGGCTTGTGCCAGGAGAGCCGCTAGACAAGCCAGCCTCAGGGTGTCTGAGAGCCTGGGTGCTTCCTTCACCCCTAAAGCAATGAAGTTGCTTTGGGAACAAACCTAAGTCCACACACACCCCTTCCTACAACAGCCCCCTAGCTCATAGGTTCTAGGAACTTCCATCCATAAAAGAAAAAAAATTTGAAGGGCCACTCAAGGGGAAAATACCTTTGGAGTCAGACAGACCGGGATCCATTTGTACTTAGTTCTGGGTCCTTGGGGGAAAAAATAACCTTTCTGAGTCTCAATTTCCTTACCTGAAAAATGGGCAGAATAATAATACCTTATTATAAGGACTGTGTGGGATGGGATTTGTAAACCACAGCTCTTGACACAGCCTTGGCTCTGTGTCGATGACAGCCAGTAACCTTTTATCTCCCCAAGGATCTTGGAAGATGCAAACCACAGATACCAGCCTTTGTCCTAGTGACACAGTAGTTAATAACATCAGTTCATACTAAAAGAAGTGGTTCTAGCTCTAGCCGGTTTGGTTCAGTGGTTAAAGTGTCAGCCCGTGGACTGAAAGGTCTTGGGTTTGATTTTGGCCAAGGGCACGTGCCTCGGTTGCAGGCTCAATCCCCAGCCCTGGTCAGGGCGTGTGCAGGAGGCAACCAATTGGTGTGTCTCTCTCACATCGATGCTTCTCTCTCTCTTCCATTCTCTGGGAAGAGAGAAAAAAGCAAGGGAGAAAAATATCCTCGGTGAGAATAAAAAAAGTAAAAGAAGTGGCTCTGCAGTCACCAGTTTTATTAATTAATTGCTCATTAAAGTCATCCTATTTTACTAATAAGAGCAATGAACTGCCTGCAGGCTGCTGGTCCTCACTAAATGATAACTAAGTAGGGGGCTGGCCTGGAGGCAGGGCAGGAGTTGGGTGTATGAAGGCCCCTGTTCTGGAACCACCACAGCTAGCCTCTCTCTGGGGGTAGATCCCTGGGCTCAAGAAGGGCCTGGGAGATGACTCGAGCCCCTGAGGCCTGGCAGGGGCAGGGAGGGGGCCTTGGTGGGTGGGAATTACTTTTTGCACTCCTGAGCACTTCCCTTGTGCCAGGCCCTGGCTGGGTTATCTCCTGCAGTCCTACCAGCCCGCATGTAGGTGCTGCTGCAGCTCCAGACATGGGAGAGAAGCCCTGAGGCTTGGAGAAGACAAATAATAGGTGGTTGGGGCCCAGATGCCCGCGCTAACACTCAGCATTGCCTTTCCCCAGCAGTGGGAGAGGTGGAGGTCTGGGCCACACACTAGGAAGGACGTTCACACACTTGCCTGATGGGCAGGGTAGGTGGGGGCCTTGAGACTTCTCTGCACTGTTCCCCACCCCATTTCACTGATGGGGGAGACTGAGGCCCAGAATGGGATGGGGACTGGTTTAAAGTGCAGAGTTGGAGGCCAGTACCTGCCTCAGCTCAGAGAAGGCAGGACTGAGTATGGCTCAGAAACCAAGAAAAAGGCCTGCCTGCCTGAGGCCACCCAGCCACACTCTGCAGCAAATTGTCCCGTCCCCCCCCAACCTAAACTCACCCCTCTCCTGTGAGAAGCTGCTTACCCAAGCCAGCTGTTAGGTAACACCTCTTCAAGAGCTCTAGGTGTGATTGCACTTGGTTTGGGGCTCCGAAGTTCTCGAGTTTGTGGGTTCTGCAAGCAGCTTCAGCTCATTTCATTGCACGTTCCCTGACCCTTTTGGGGGAATCTCAACAACAATACCCTTTAAACCTCCCAATGCAGACCATGGTGCTCAGTCATAACACCCTCACCCCCAAAGGTCAGATGGAGCTGGAGGCAGACAGAGAGATGACTGGCTCTCCTTCTTGGTTCACCAATGGGGAAACTGACGCCCAGAGAGGAAAAACACCAGGCCATAGTCCCACAGCCAGTCAGTGGTGGCAGAGCTGGGACTAGAACCCTGGAGTGCAGGTCTCTAGGTCAGGGAGCCAGTGGCCTGCTGGGTGGCATTGGCCGAGTCCCTGCCCTCTCTGGGTCTGCTTCTCATCTATAAGATGAAGGGATTGCACTAGATGAAAAGAGCACACACAATAGGACTATTGTGTCCATGATTTCAGCTGACTTGGAGAGGAGCAGGAGGATTACTTTATAATCCCATTTCTTAAAACAGATTTTCTTTAAACCCTGCGCATTACAATGGTTAAATATTCTACTATCGTCTCTGTGAGGCGGTTACTATTATGATCATCCCCATACTGCAGATCTGGAAACTGAGACCTGGAAAGGTTAGGTAGCTTCCCAAGGGTCGCATAACTCCTGCATAAGGGAGCTGGGATTTCCACCCAGCCAGCCTGGCTTCAGGGTCCATGCTCTTAACCAGCCCACCACACTGCCCCATTTCATAAACCATCCATGGAGGAAGAAAAACAAGGTCTTTTGGACAGCTGTTTGGTCTCTTAGGAGAGGACCCTGAAAGACATGCTAGTAGTTGGGGAGTTGAGCTCCATTCATCTGCCTCCCCAAGGAAAGAAAGTCATCTGATTTCCCCTGAGCTCTGCCCGCCGTGTCTAATTCATTTCTGCTCAAAGCATCTCAGAGAACATAGATTCCTAGCAATGGTGACACCAAAATGGTGACAAGCTATAGGTTGGACATGTGTAGGAACTAGCGTTATAAGAAGAATATTTTCTTTTATGCAATTCAACATAATATGGCCACTGGACAGATATGTGCCCTTAGATCCTCAGACTCAGTGAATCTAAAATAGATCTTGAGGTTTCCATTGCCAGTGAGAGCAGACTTGCATTTCCTATGGAACACAGTTGAAAATGCTGAGTTAAATATTTTCAAGTGTTGAAAAGTTAAAAAGATCGTGGGGAAACAGCAGGCTCATTCAAGGAGAAAATGTAAACCCAGAGATGTAGACAAAAGAACAGAAGCACCAAAGCCACTTCCTCATTAAGGGGACTTGCAGATGCCACATGCATGGGCTTAGGTTTGGAGGCTTCAGGATGAGCAGGATGGAAGTGAAAGCCAAGGGCCAGAAAGGGAGGAGAGTCTTAAAGCAAAACCTCTCCATGTAGATTGGGATCCCCACCTGAGGAGAAGAGTAAACCAGAACTAAATCATGGCCCCCCTCTGACCCCAGAGAGGCTGGAAAGAGCAAGAGCAAAGGGGAAGGGGAAGAAGTCCATTCTGAGAACTGGTAGCTACACACTGACACTCAAGCACTTTGCCACCTCAAGTACAATTGTCCGAGGCAAACAAACAGCCTCAAGCTGTGAACTCGACCTGAAATGTTTCCACTTATAAGTGTCCCAGCTGCCCATCAGAAACAGATGCAGGTTGAAGGGAACCACACCCATTTCAGACACTGGGGAAGCCCCACAAATAATTTTTCAAGGCCAGTGACCATAACAAAGTCAAAGATGACAGAGTACAAGAAGAAAGGGGGAATGTAAGCCAGAACCAGCAGAAGTAGGTCCGTGGTTATTGCGCATATTATAATTATTGGATATAGGATAAAATAACTATTCTTACTATGTTTTAAAAAGTGAACAAGCTGAAAATATCTGCAGGGAATAGTAAACAATAAAAAGTGGCATGGCATATTTTAAAAAGAACCAAAGGAGACTTTTAGAAATAAAAAAAAAAAAAAAAATTGTCAATCAAAATAGAAATGCTGTGTATACAGACTAAACTCTATGTGTTCAATTTTACATCAAAGGGAATAAGCCACACAGGCTGTTCCACAATCTGCTTTTCCCCTCACCTGTGTGATAGGGGCATCTTTCCATGACTATAGATTTTCACACGGGAACATGTGAACAGCTGATGATGACCCTGGACATACAGACAGAGAGGGGGAGAAGGACCCTGGACATATGCACGATGCTGGGTGTTGGGGGTAAAGATTTAAGAAGACACTGAAGGACTGAAAGTTTATTTTTTAAATGGCTTATTCTGAGTACTGGTGATGATGTGAGCATTTATGGCCATTATTCAGACCAAAATCTACATCTAAGTGATGTTTCCTTGGTGTTCAACCTCAGACATGGGAGAGGCAAATAGCAGTTTCCACTCAAACCATTCCTATCCTTAGGCTTCTTTGGTTAGGATACATTAATTATCAGAGAGAGTCGTCAAATATAAAGGACTTCCCATCTTTATTAATCTTATCTGTCTGCTTTCCAGAAACATTGAATGTTCATAGTAGAAAATATAGAGAATTTTCAAAAAGAGAAGAAACTTAGCTCATTTGTCATTCTACCATCCAGAGATAACCTCTAATCATTACTGTGTTGGTATATATCTTGCCACTCTTTTTTCTAAGAATATTTTTCCCTTTACAAATAGAGCAATCATATTGTACAAACTGTTTTATATTTTAATATACCATAAACATTGTTCTAGATCATTAAATATTCTCCTTCATTTCAAATGGTCTGCTAGTATCTATTGAATGGGACCATCATTTATTCAACTAGTCCCCAGTCAGTGGAAAATTAGGCTGTTTGAAATTATTTGCTGTTATAAACCACTGTGATGAGCATCTTTACAGGTAAATGCTTGCATTGCCATGTTAAGATTTCATAGCCCCTATCTATTCTTCCAGCCCCACCCTATGTCACATCAAAATTGTAAAATGTACCTCCAGTTTACATTAAATATCATTGTTTAGCCATAAAAAATAAATTAAAATGCTGGGTGTTGGGGGTGGAGTGGTTGAGGAAAAAAAGAGAGAGAGAACTCATGGACATAGACAACAATGTAGAGATGGTGGCAGGGAGGGCGGTTGGTGGAGATGGAAGAGGGCATAGAGGGAATAAATGGTGTTGAAAGTAAATAAGTAATAAAATAAAAGAATTTAAAATAGAAATGCAATGGACACATTTACCAGCAGACTAGACATAGTAGAAGAGAGAATTAGCAAACTTGAAGGTTGATCAGAATAAATGATCTGAAATATACTCCATAAAGACGCAAAGATAGAAAATACTGATGAGTGTAGGAAACACGGAAGATACAGTGAGAGGAAATCTAACATATATTTAATCAGAATCCCAAGGAAAGAGATGAATAAGCCAGAAGAAATATCTGAAGAGGCAGTGGCTAAATACTTTGAGTATTTTCCACAAAGGATGCAAGATATCCAGTCTCAAACTCAAGTGGCCCAGAAAATCTCAACCAGAATATATAAAAAGATATTGATACTTAACAGAAAGACAAAAACAATGAGAGAATATTAAAACCAGCCAGAGGGGAAAGACAATTTATTTTGAAAGGAATAGCTAGTAGACTTACAGATTGTCCTCAACAGCAAGGATGGAAACCAGAGAACAGTAGAATAAAATCTTTAATCTTATGAAACAAAATAACTGCCATCTATAGTCAGCTAAAATATCTTTCAAGAATGAAGGCAAAATAAAGGTATTTTCTGGCAAAAATAAACAAACAACAACAAAAACCCTTGAAAGTTCATCACCAGCACTAAAGAAAGTTCTGAAACATGAACTTGAAGCAGAAGGAAAATTAGCTAGATGGAAGGTTAAAGGTACAAAAAAAGAATAGAGTAGGTAAAGTGTTAAATTTAACATTAGAAAAAAAAAATAACGTAATTCATAACCTTTAATAGATAAAGGTGAATATTCAAATGATCATCAAAATATGCACAAAAGAGATGCTCAGCAAAATTCAATATCCACTCATGATATAAAAAGAAGAAAAAAAGCCCTAGCTTCTTTGGCTCAGTGGTTAGAGTGTCGGCCCATGGACTGAAGGGTTCTGGGTTTGATTCCGGCCAAGGGCAACGGCCTTGGTTGCAGGCTGGCAACCAATCAATGTGTCTCTCTCACATCAATGTTTCTCTCTCTCTCTCTCTCTCTCTCTCCCTTCCACTCTCTCTGAAAAGGAGTAGAAAAAAATATCCTCAGGTAAGGATTTTAAAAAAGAAGAAAAAAGAACACAACCTTAGAGAACTAGAAATAAAAGGAACTTCCTAAATCTGATAAAGGGTGTGTTTTGTTTTGGCTTTGTTAGTGGGCACGAGTCTGTTTAGTTCACACATACACACTGTATTTGTTATTTTTACTGCTGCCCTAAGAATTACTACTTAATGTCTTCAGACAACGCCCATCTGTTAGTTCACAGTCCTGGAAGCCCATTGGGCTCGGTATGGCTCAGCTGGCTCTCTGCCTAGGTGGAAATCATGGTCCCGCTCAGCAGGGCTTCGAGGCTTTCTATGGGCTCTGGGAACAAGTCTTCATTGAAGCTCTTGTCTAAATTCAGTTCCATTCTGTTTGTTGTAGACCAAGGCCCCGTTTTCTTGCTGGCTCTCAACCAAGGCTGATCTTTGCTCCAAGAGGCTGCCCACATCCCTTCTCGTGCTTTCCTTGCAGCCCCTCCTTCAACAGCAGGTCAAGTCCCTGAAACACTCTGCATCTCTGAGTCCAGCTAGAGAAAGCGCTGTGCCTTTTTTAGCACCCATGTGATTAGGCTGGGCATGCACAGATAATCCTGAATAATATTGCCATGTAAAAGTCTGTAACCTTAATTACACCTGCAAAGTCCTTTGGGCCACCTCCTGTTATGTCATCCTTTGTTTTTACCTGCCTTCCTACCCATTCTTCATCATTTGAAGA
Source organism: Miniopterus natalensis (assembly GCF_054644295.1). Classification (NCBI taxonomy): domain Eukaryota; kingdom Metazoa; phylum Chordata; class Mammalia; order Chiroptera; family Miniopteridae; genus Miniopterus; species Miniopterus natalensis. Next base: position 33,082,521 of record NC_142098.1, read on the forward strand.
AAAATTCAGGGAGCCATCTATTTTTGCAGGAGTAAAGAAAACAGATGGGATGAACTCCAGCCATAAGGGAGGCAGCAGGTTATCAAGGGCAGGGATGTTTATAGCAACTTTGTTCATAATCACCAAGACTAGGAGGCAATCAAGATGTCCTTCATAGGGTGAATGGATACATAAATTGGGGTCCATCAGATGCCAGGGAAGAAAAATTACCCTCTACCTTCAAGGTTCTTCTGGCTGGACTAGTCTCTCCAGGCTGCCATCAAAGGGGAACACAGACTTCCTGGGGCCCACGCTGTGTCTGAGCAGAGGGATTTGCGGGCCTGCAGGGATGGTGTGCCCGGAGGACGTGCTCCAGGAGCACCTGGAATGGAGCTGCCTGGAGACCTCTCATAACCGAGAGGAGAGGTGTGGTGGTCTTCAGGGGAGCGCCAGGCCGGGCTCACAACCCACCTGCTCACAGCAGCAGGCCGGCTGTGGTGTCCCCTGGCCGCCTCAAAGCACCTCCTCCCAGGCCCTGGGTGCTGCACCAATGGTGTGTTTTTAAAACAAAAAAAATGAACAAAAAACCCTATAGCAAATCTTATACTTTAAGGTGAAACTGTCAAAAACTTTCCCTTTGAAATTGGTAGCAAGATGAGGAAGCCCGTTTTTACTACAGCTGTTTGATGTTGTTATGTAAGACCCAGCCCGTACAGTAAGGAAAGGAGAAGAAAAGAAACACACAAGAATTGGAAAGAAAAAGAAACTTTATCACTCATAGATGATATGATAAGTACATAAAAATTTTTTACAGATACACTAGAATTTACTAAGAGTAAATTAGAGTTTACTAAGGTTGGATACAAAAATCAATATTAAAATATCATTATGCAATACTATATAGTAGCCACAATTAGAAAATAAAATTTTTTAAAAATCATTGGAAAAGACCCTATTCACTATAAGCTGGTCCCAAATGCCTCCCAAGTCCTGGTGGTCATGCCTTTCTGTAGCCCCCTACCCTTGTGTGGGCTGTATTGACCAACTCACTTCTAATGAATAGAATATGGCAGAAATCATAAGATGTCATTTCTGATATTAGGTTATTAAAAAACTCTGGCTTCCCTCTTGGGTCCTCTGTCTCCTTCTCTCTCAGATCCCTTGCTCTGGAGGAAGCCAGCTGCCACATCATGAAGCAGCCCTGTTAGTCCCTTCCACAGTCAAGCCTTCAGGTGAGACCACAGCCCTAGCCATCAACTTGACTACAACCTGATGAAAGACTTAAGCCACAGCCGCCCAGCTGGGTACACTAGCAATGAGATACCACTACACACTCAGCAGATTACCAGAAATTAGCAGTACCAAGTGTGGCACCAAGGAGCCATGGGAACAGTCGCTCAGGCTGGGTGGGACTCTGTTTTACCACTTCAGAAAACTGGCATCATCTAGTGAAGTCAAAGATACCTACGACCTGTAGCCTGGAAATTCTGCTCCCAGATATACAGCATGGAGAAGCCTATATATATATATATATGTGTGTGTGTATATATATATACATACACACACTCTCTTACATATGAGAATACTCTTGGAGCATTGCTTCCAATAATGGCTCGATCTGCAGATGTCCAGCAGCAGCAGAATGGGCTATAACTTGTAGTGTGGTCCTTACTGGAATAGCATACAGCAATGAACACAGATACACAATATCTACACATGACACCCCAGATGACTCTGGCAAACAGAATGGTGAGTTGAAGGAAGGGTTCTGTTTACACCGTCTTCCAAAACAGGCAAAACCAGAACTCTATTGTTTAGTGGTGCAGATTCAGGTGGTAAAACTATCAAAAGGGAGGAAGTGGTTCCTGTAACATAAGGATGTCTCCCTCTCCGGAGCAGGGAGCTGTGGAATGGAGGCTGGGGGTTGGGGGCTTCTGGGCTGGCAGTGACATGGGGATTTGCTCTATAATTTGTGTTAAATTGTGTGTATATCCTGTGCCTGCTCTATAGTTCACAATCTTTTTAATGCTTAAAAGTAAATAATTAAATCAATAAAACCGACACACACACCACTTGTCCTTCCTTCTTGGGCTCCCCATTCAACTTAGAGACAGGCCACCCCAACGACCCAGGAGCCCAAGAATCAGCTTTGATGACTCCCCAATACCCAGGCATTCCACCTGGTGGGTTCCACCTCCCAACACCTCTCAGAGCCTGGTCCCTCCTTCGGTCCCTTCTCACCCTTCCGATTTCTCTCTTGTCCCTCCCACTGACATCCTACCCACCAAGCCCAGTTGTTTGCCCTCTCTCTCTCTCTCCCTCTCCTCTTCACACCCCAACCCCAAGCCTTTGCCGAAACACTTATCTCCCTCCCCCTTCCCCTGTCCTATCCTATTCAACATTAAGGTCTCAGCTAGACACCTTCTTGCCAGGCCGGGTGACACCCCTCACCCTGCCCTAACACCCCCGCCTAAGGAAACAGCCAGCCCCAGGCTGCAGGCTGCAGGCTCCAGGTTCCAGGCTCCGGCTCTGGGGAGGTTGGTGTTCCTGCATCCTGGGTGCCTGGGGCGAGGGAACGAAGCCAGGACCTGCCTAAGACTAGAGGTCCCCACAGTGGGGGACAGCTGGAAGGAAGGTCTGAGGTGTCTCTGAGAGGCAGCTTCTCAGCCTCAGCAAAGCTTCCCCTGGACCAGGAAGCCTGGAAGGGGCAAGGCAGGAGCCAGCATGAGAGAACCCTCCCCCCGTGGTCTTGAATAGGACATCAGCAGTGACCATGAGGGCTGACGTTTCCCCTCCTTCCAGGAGGAACACGCGTTTCCCAGGTTGTCATTTAACTCAAGGGCCTTCTCCACAACGACTTGCTGAATGTCCTGCTCATGCAGGGGATGGGGGTGTTAGAGTCTATTGTGATGTACAAATTAACAATGAAATGTGACATGTTTGCACCCCCAATTTTGTTCACACACATCACACTGTTTCCATTGCCTGGTTCCTGAGTATATTGTAAAGCAGCGACTCCATTGCACACTTTCCCTCAAGCACGACCAATTTTACCTGTTCCATGTACCAAACAGCCCCTCCTGCCCGCTGGTCTGCAAACTTCCACCATCAAATATGCCCCCATCTGTTCCCAGACTCTTTCCTGTTCCTTTGGTCAATCTGTTTATCCTTGTGACAAATTTCTAAGTATACAGGATTTTAAAAATTATTTTTTGTTATTACCATCTAACTTCATTGAATTGAGATCAAAGAATGTGCCCTGTATAATGTCTATTCTTTGAGATTTTTTGGAGCTTGCTTTCTAAGCTAGTATGCAATCAATTTTTAAAAAATGGTCCATAAGTGGTTGGGAACAGCCTGACTGTGGGATGCAGAATTCAATCAATGTCCATTAGGTTGAGCTTTGTACTCATGTTGTTCAAATCTTCTATATCTGGTCCATTTTTTTCAGCTTTACGGTCAACAATTAAGAGAAGCATTTGAAATATCCTATGTTGATGGTAGATTGGTCAGTTTCTCTTCATTCTATCATGTTTTTAAATGCCAGTTTTATTGAAGTAAATTTCCACGGAATAAAATTCACTCATCCCTGCCCCCATGTCCGGTGAAGCATTTCCTGGAAGTAGTCCCATCCCAGAGCCTGGACCCGAATGGGGCTCAGGGCCACATACCTGAGGCCAATTCCTGGAAGTACCAGACCCATTCTGTGTCACCCTGGCCACATCCTCTCTTGAGTAGCCCTAGGCTTAGACCCTTAGCGGGGTCTAAGAGGCCAGGCCTGAGCTGGGGGTGAAAAGAGAGGTCCCAGGCAAGGCCCCGCTTCACCAGGCTGCCAACCCAGCCTGGGTCACCACTCCCCAGAGCTGCCCAAGAGAAGGGCCGGGGGTTCCTATGATCCCTTAGCACCTTATTAACATTGGAGCCACCCCAAGGCCTAGGGAGCCCTGTACAAGTCAAGGCTGGGCTAAACCAGGGGGGCTAGAATGGGGACTCACATCACCCTGATAGAGATGGGGTTCACTTTGCTTGGAGTCAGAACAGGAAAGACAGTTTCTCTGCAGGGCAATTGGAGAGATTCCTTGGAAGAAGTGTTTCGTGAGCCACCAAGTATTTAAATAGAGCAGAGGATTGGAGAATGGAAGGGTGGGGTTGGGGGGACATGTGGTTACAGCAGGGGGGCTGCATTGTGTGGGGAATATTCCTAAAACAGCCGAAGGCCACCGAGGCTGGAGCAAAGGCCACTCTGGGAGGTGGCCCAGCCAAGGGGCCGCAGAATGTGCTCAGTGAGGAGCTGGGACTGTGATGTTGAGCAGGCCTGGGCCTGGGGCTTAGACAGGTTGGCCTCTGAGACTTAGCTGACACTGTTAAAAATAATAGCAAAAATACTAATGAGAACACTAATAATCATTTGTTGAGCAGTTACTCTGTGCTAAGCCTCTTTACATGGACTGTTTTATTTAACCTTCAAAACAAGTCCTACTTATGTTCCCACCTATTTACAGGTGAGAAAACTAAGGCACAGAGAGGTTGAGTGGCTTGTCCACAGTCACTTAGTTAGCAAGTGGCAGAGCTGGCCTTTAAGCCCAGGCCGGCTAGCTCCGGAGCCCGCACCACTTACCACCTAGTGAAGGGTTCTTTGCATCAGGAAATGAACAAAGGGCAAAACGAAAGGGATCCAGCTGCAGTTCCTCCCCTGTGCCATTCAAAGTCATTAAAACCCACTTGATGGCCTGGAGCAGGGCCCTGAGGGCCTACCCCAGCCCACTGAGCGCGAGACCCCAGGAGCCGGAGTGGGCAGCTGTGTTGGGTGAAGCAAGAAATGGCTATGTGAACAGTGCTGACACTCCTCCTCCTGGTCTCTCAGCAGGCGCAGTCTTGGAGGCAGGACCTCTCCCTCTGCTTGGTCATGTTCACAGGTGACCTCAGCATTTCCAGAGCGGTTTGGGTGCCAACGGTCTCTGCACACAGGCCAATATCGCCCCCTGGTGTGCAGCCTGGGAAAGGCTCTAGATTCATGAATTTCCCACTTAGTCTGACAGACAGGTCAAGGGCAATAGGTGATTCTCTGCAACTGTGGCCTGAGTTTGGACTTAGAACCCACACCCTAATGCCTACCAAGGGAAGTTCAATTCTACCCAGTCATCAAATAGCTTGGTCACTGAGGCCCAGCTGGCTCAGGTGTAGGGAAAAGGGGCATTTCCCTCCTACCCCCTGGAAGCTCTATGGCCCCAGCCACTGGTCTAAATGGCCAAGGGAGACTTGGAAGCACTGGAGGGAGGAGGAGCCTCTGGGAAAGACTGGGCTTCCTGATCTTTGAGAACGGTGGGCATGGAGTTGGGGTCATCATCATTTTGGGGGGATTAAAGGAAAAGAGGCCTTGGGCATAGGCTGATGAGGTCCCAGACAGTGGGTGGGTCTCTAAGCCCTGGGCACTGGGCCAGGATGTGGCCAGGAGGAAGGTGGCAGGGCCCAGCAGGCAGATGCAGTTAACGGGGTCCTCTATGGACCCTCTTCCTCCTGGCTTTATTCAGGCTTCACAAAGCTCTTAACCTAGGCAGGACCAGAGCACCATCAGCCTCATGTCAGATGTGGAAACCAAGCGTCAGTGAGAAATGACAGGCCCAAAGTCATACAGTAAGACTCAGAGCCAAGCCTTGAAACATGGCCTGGCTCCCAGGCCAGAGCTCTGTCCATAGGCCTGGCCAGCTGGGCCCAAGCACCAGGGTGAAGTTTGCTGCCCCTCATGGGGTTGGACCTGCCCCGGAGTAGAACACCAAGGTCATTCTGGGCATTTCCCTCTGGACCCAGGTAAGCCATGGAGGTGGAAAACCTCCCTAGAGGGCACAAGGCCTATGGTGTCCAGCAGCTGGCCTGCCACCATCACTGGTGGAAGCCAGGGCCTTGGGATTTAGGCCAGAGAGGTTGGCCTTGGGATTTAGGCCAGAGAGGTTGGCCTTGGGATTTAGGCCAGAGAGGTTGGCGGTTCCAGGCCAGGAGGTCCAGGCTACTGCATCATCTGGGAGGAGTCGAACGCCTCTCTCTCTGCCTCCGCCTCCGCCTCCGCCTCTGCGCGACACCTCTGGGACCAGAACCACAAGAAGAGGAAGAAACCTGCAAGCAAAAGGCTGGTCAGTGAGAGCAGCGGGGGAGCAGCGCGGGCCTCTCCCAGGATACAGGGACCTTCTCGGTTGGGGTGAGTCAGTCCTCCCCGAGGCCCAGGAGTAATGCTCAGAATTCCTTGCTGCTGGAGGCCAGAAGGGGTGGAGCACAGGAGCGGGAGGACCAGGCCACTGCTAGTCCAGAGGGCGCCTTTGTGTGGACTACACAGCAGCGCCCCTTGCTCTGGGAGGGAGTAGCCCCTAACAGGCTTGTCAGGGGGCTTCCTCCAGGCTGCCCATAGAACCCACCGTAGAGAGAGTTGAAGATGGTGAAGAGGAAGAGCTGGGGCAGCAGGAAGATGCCGAAGGAGAAGAAAGCCAGGGCCCAGGTGGTGCCCAGCAGCACAGTGAGGCCCAGCACGGTGACAGTGTCCCTGCAGGCCCAGGTGCCTGGCGCCTCCTTCCGAGCCTTCAGCCTGCGCAGGGCCCACAGTGCCCAGGCCAACACCACAAGGTTGAAAAGGGTCGTGAGGCCACCATAGCCCATGACCAAGACATAGTGCACCTCAGGGTTTCGTATCCAGCACCTGCAGGGGAAAGGCGAAGTGTCAGGGTCAGTGTGGCTCTCAAGGCTGAGGGAAGCCGTGGGCTCTTGGGCCTGGGGACTGCCTCTTGAATCTGGGCCAGTGTCCCAGCTGAGTCCTCTTGTTTCTTGCCCAACTGCACACGGGGTGAAGTCTTGGGCCCAGCTTTCCAGCCAAGCCACCACGATAGGACCCACTTGCCACCCCAGCCCCCTGCCTGCAGCCCCTGCTTGCCTCTTTTCCAACCTTTTGCTCCCAAGACACCTTCATGAGGAGTGTTGCCTTTTCCCCAGACATTGTCACATACTTTCAGTAGATTAGCCCAGTCAATCCTCATGATGACCCTATGAGGCAGGTACGTAATCATCCCCATTCTACAGATGAGGAAACTGAGGCTCTGGTTTAAAAACACACACTAGTAAGAGACAAAGGTGGGACTTGAAGCCTCACGGTCTGAGCCGGAGCCCGAAGCAAGGTGGTGGGACTAGAGCACACTCAGGCTCAGGCCAAGCCCCACAGCAGAGCCTGAGAGCTCGAGGGGGCTGGGCCCGCAGCTGTGTGCTGCCAGGAGGCAGAGGTCTCAGAGGCCCGTGAGCGGGTGCTGGAGTCCAGGTCACAGCTTCCTGGAATTAGATGGCATAGAACTTGAGCCTGCCCCACAGGAGACCTTGGGGACCCAGCAGAAGAAATGTGACAAAGCCCCCTGGAAACTACCCCTTGTCTAAGCAACGACCACCTCCTTGTCCCACAGCCAGTGCCCTGCTTGCAGGACACCCTGTTCAGAGCCCCAGGGCCAGGTGGTCCTTCTGCCAAGGCCAGAGAGCCCAGGGTGCACTCACATGGACATGTTCTGGAAGCCCGTGCTGTTTCCCTGGCTGCCAGAGAGTGGGATTATGCGGCGTCCATAAGATGAGTTCTTGATGACAAGGAGGAGCAACACCAGGCAGGCTGGGACCCCTGGGGGGGGGGAGACAAAGGCTCAGCATCTGTCAGGAGTCCCCAGGGATGAGTTGGCTGTGGGTCTCTCGGGCTGCTGAAACAGAATTCTCCTGGGCAAGAGGTGAATAGGGAAAGAGTCTGTTCTGAGCCCCAGCCCCTGTCCTGTGGCCCAGCTTCACAGCAATTAGCCGGGTGGACTCAGAGGAGGCTGTTCTCCCAGGTATGTGAGTGAGGGCTCTAAGGTGGGACGGTAGTGGCGGCTGTGGTGGTCACACTGGGGAGGTGGTGGCTGGGAGTTAATGGGAGAGAGGGCTAGGGAACAGATAGATAGATAGTAGAGAGGGGCTAGGATGGTGCTAGAGATACCAATGACAGTGGTGCCAGAGAGAGTGGTGAAGACGAGGTTGAGGATGGTGGCGATGATGGAGGTGGTGGTGGGGATGTAGTTAAAGTGGTGGTGGAGGTGATGGTGGCGATGAAGGTGGAGGTGGTGGAGGTGATGGTGGTGTGGGAGGTGGAGGTGGTGGAGGTGATGGTGGTGTGGGAGGTGGAGGTGGTGGAGGTGATGGTGGTGATGAAGGTGGAGGTGGTGGAGGTGATGGTGGTGATGAAGGTGGAGGTGGTGGAGGTGATGGTGGCGATGAAGGTGGAGGTGGTGGAGGTGATGGTGGCGATGAAGGTGGAGGTGGTGGAGGTGATGGTGGTGATGAAGGTGGAGGTGGTGGAGGTGATGGTGGTGATGAAAGTGGAGGTGGTGGAGGTGATGGTGGTGTGGGAGGCGGGGGTGGTGGAGGTGATGGTGGTGTGGGAGGCGGGGGTGGTGGAGGTGATGGTGGTGATGAAGGTGGAGGTGGTGGAGGTGATGGTGGTGATGAAGGTGGAGGTGGTGGAGGTGATGGTGGTGATGAAGGTGGAGGTGGTGGAGGTGATGGTGGTGATGAAGGTGGAGGTGGTGGAGGTGATGGTGGTGATGAAGGTGGAGGTGGTGGAGGTGATGGTGGTGATGAAGGTGGAGGTGGTGGAGGTGATGGTGGTGATGAAGGTGGAGGTGGTGGAGGTGATGGTGGTGATGAAGGTGGAGGTGGTGGAGGTGATGGTGGTGATGAAGGTGGAGGTGGTGGAGGTGATGGTGGTGATGAAGGTGGAGGTGGTGGAGGTGATGGTGGTGTTGAAGGTGGGGGGGGTGGAGGTGATGGTGGCGATGGAGGTGAAGGTGGCGGAGGTGGTGGTGTGGGAGGTGGAGGTGGTGGAGGTGATGGTGGTGTTGAAGGTGGAGGTGGTGGAGGTGATGGTGGTGTTGAAGGTGAAGGTGGCGGAGGTGGTGGTGTGGGAGGTGGAGGTGGTGGAGGTACAGGTGGCGATGGAGGTGGCAGTGATGATAGAATAGTAATGTCGGAAGTAGTGTGGGTGTTGGCAGAGATGATGACAGGTGGTCATGGCAGTGGTCACTACGTTGAAGAGGAAGGGGAAGAGGAAGAGAAGGACAGGCCCAGCTGGAAGTCTCTGGAAGCCAGAGGGAAGGGAGGCTGGGCTTACCCCAGCCCACTGCGCAGAGCTTGGGCACGTATCTCCGGATGTAGATGTTGTAGACGCGCCCCAGGAGGAGGTAGAGGTTGAAGCCCTCAATGGCCATCCAGGTGAGGCAGCTGAGCAGCGCGTAGTGCAGGAAGGCGGCCAGCGCCACGCACGCCGGCCCGGGCACGGAGAGCACGGCCAGTGCGGGGCTCAGCAGGAAGGCGACGTTCAGGAGCAGCACGGACGCGTGCAGGTTCATGTGGATGCGTGTTATGAAGTTACTCTGCTTTCTGCGGGTGGGAGCATGGCCCTTAGTGGCCTGGGGACATCGCCCAGGCAGCACCACCTCCTGGGCGCAGACACGCAACGACAGGGACACAGGTCCAGGCGGCAGGGAGCCAACAGCAGCCAGGCAGTGGGGCTGGTCTCCTGCCTTGCGGGCTCCGCCCTCGGGGGAAGCCCTTCCCACTCTGGGACCCCGTGGGAAAGGAGCCGGGGAGCAGCGGGGGCAGCCTGGCACCTGGGCAGGGGGTACCTGGAGTGGAAGTGCAGCAGGAGGGTGAGCAGCGAAGCCACGATGGAGATGCTGCAGCCCACGAGGGAGATGTACGTGAGCGGTGCCAGCAACTCGGCAGGGAGTGGGGCTGGGGAGAGTTGCTGTGGGAAGGAAGGGGGCAGGAGGCCAGACGCGTGGAAATGCCTTCCCCAGGCTCAGCTGGAGAGACCTGCAAGACCCCACCTCCAAGCCCCCTTCCCCCCACAATCCTCACTATGGTCCTGGCTCGGAAAAAAAAAGCCATGGCAGACACAGTGACTTTTCCCCCCTCCCAACTCCCACCTCCCCTTCCTCTGTAAGAGCCTCCTTCCCTCACTGTCTCCACACATGGGTGGACCCCCGCTTCTCCCACTGTGTGTGCACAGGTGCCCCGCTCCTGGCCTATCAGAGCCCTCCCTCCTCTTGCCCACAGTGATCGGTTAAAGGGTAGGTATGTGACACACTCTAGGTGGGTGGGACTCAATCGTAAGGTTTTGGCTGGTGGAATTGGGTAAGAGAAGCTCTCACTCCATTGGCCTAAAAGCTAGTAGGGCATGAGGCCTGTCTTGGTGATACTGAGCCCCTGGATCAAGCCATACCTGAAGCCTAACCCAGTGTTTTCACGAACATAAACCCATAAGTTTCTTTTATTCCCCCCAAAGCCCATCTGAGTTGGATTTTCTATTCCTTACACCAGCCTTTGCCCTGCTTCCCTGTCCTGAGTGTGGGGCCTTCTGCAGCTCTGCCCACCCTCACCCAGGCCGGATGCACACATACCATGAGAACAGCGAAGTAGCTGAGGTGGTTGCAGCGGCAGAGCACCTGGGAAGGTGAGGGCTGCTCCGTGCGACAGCCCTCAGGACTCCAGACCCCCCAGTGGCGCTTGCTGGCTCCCTCCTTCCAGAAGACACAGGTCATTGTGTAGCCTTCCTAAGGGGAGATGCTGGAGTTGGGTGCATCCAAGGGGTTCAGGGGAGGGATCAAGGTCTGAAAATTGTGGGGGTCAAAGGTGACTCAACTGCACCTTTTCAACATTTAACCAGGCATCTGGCAGACCCAGATTCCAGCCCCCCTTCCACCATGGACTCTGAGAGTGACTTGGGCAAGTCACATAGATTCTCTGAGTCTTACTTTATTCATCTGCAAAATGGGATCATTTATACCAAGTCATAAGGATAGTGGAAAAATTGAAGGCAATGAGGAATGCTGAGTGCCCAGCTCTGGCCTATACAATAGGTGCTCTATAAGCAACTGTCCCCTCCCGCCTTCTCCCTGTGGGAAGCAACGGTGGTCAAGAGCCTTCCCAGTGGGGGGGAGAGAGATTTATCCACAGACGACCCTGACACCAAGCCATGTGGGTGGAGGGACAGGGGATATGGCACAGATAGTGCTATGGAAAACCACAGAAGGGTAGAGTCCTGTGGAAGAAAGGGACAGTTGGGGCACTGGGCCTTGGAGGACACCTTGGATTGCAATAGAAGTGGGACCAGAACATTCCAGGTGAAGGGAACTGCAGGGGCAAAGGCCTAGAGGAATGAAAGGAAAAGGTGATGGTGAAATTGAGAGTGCAGAGAAGAGGCTGATGGGAAGATAGGGCCAGAGCGCAAAGGCTCTGGGCTTTTCAGACATGCTAGAGACAGAGCAGAGGCGTCAGGGCTTGCCCACCTGCAGCCCGACTTCCTGCTTCCCATTTCAGCATCTGCACTTCTCTTGGGGACACCCCCCCCCCCCATAAGGGCAGGTCAGATGAATCCAGCCTGATCCCTGGGCCATGTGACCCAGGCCTGGCCAATCCACACATTCCACCCTCCTGGGCACAGTGATGGTTCAGGGATGGACACGTTGCCCAGTTGGACCTTTAGGACTCCATCCTGGGACCCCGGTTTGCACTGGCAAGAAAGACCCTCTAAGAAGAGGGGAAGAAACTCTAACACTTCAGCTGCCATCTTGCCACAGAGTAGAGAGCCAAGGCAGGAAACCATTGCTGAGAGATGGAGAGAGACTGAGCCATTATGGCATCATAACAGCCCCTGGATCCAGCCATGCCTGAAGCCAGCCCAGCCCTAGACATTTCATTTACATGAGCCAATCAATTTCCTTTTGTGCTTAAGTTGGCTGGAGTTGGTTTTCTATCACTTGCAGCTTAAAGAATCCTGACTAATGCCATGAGTAAAAGCTTCTCTGTCTTATTTCTTTGGCAGGACTTTTCAAAGTGTGATAGATTCATATAGTTTGTTTCCAAGATGGTTCCACAGGTTTAAGTTTGGTCAAACCAATGTTCACCAGGACAGTCTTACGGGGGCAGGATGGGGTGGAAATGGGGGCGTCCCCACAGTACCAGGCTTTGGTTGTGCCAGAAGCTGATGTTGATGGGCTCCTTGAGGTTGTTCACGTGTTCGTGGCCCAGCTGGGCCCCCAGGACATAGTTATTGAGCAGAGGTGAGTTGTCATTCTGGAAGGGCGACAGAAGAAAGGCTGACTGGAGGGGATATGAGGAGACTTGGATGAGGTCCCAGAGCCCCCCTTCTCCAGGCCCTCCTCCCTAGGTGAGAAGAGCAGCATGCCTTCCATATGTACAACTTGGGGCAACCTCCCGGCCTTTGCACATGCTGTCCCCTCCTGGAAAGCTGTCCTCTCACCACCCTCCTGCCCCACCTCCCCTCTGTTTAATGCAGTCCAACCTTGTACCTTCCACCTCACCACTATCTTAACACACTTTCAATACCAAGGTTAAAAGGCACCTTCTCCAGAAGCCCTCCTGGACTGCCCATTGGGAATGACCCCAATACCACCCTGACTCACCCAACATTTTGTATCTCTATGGGTATAATCAACCTTGAGCTAAAATTAAGTCTCTAAGGTCCTAGTCTAATTGTCAAGATACCAAGTTCTCTGAGGACAGGGACCTTGGGACCTTGCTGTCTGTCTCCTGCCTAGGGACATGCACATACATAAGTAGGTTTCTTCAGCCTCATTTGCATTTTATAATTGCACTTCCCACCATTCTGCTAAAACTCAGGCCCATAGAGAGGCAATGGAGGTTCAGGATGCACAGTGGGTTAGTCCCCACCAAGAGCCCGGCTGGTGGCATGGGTGCCTGCAGGGCCCATCCTCGGCCCACCACTGCACTGACCTGGAAAAAGCTAGCGGTGAAGAAATACATGCAGATGAGACGGAGCTCCCTGGGGCGTGCCCTGCAGGCCTTCTGGGTGAGCTCAGTGGGGAACTGCATGGCGTGAGGAGCCCGCCTGCCGAGGGCCAAAGACAGGCTGAGCCTGGGGTCCATCTCCAGATCAGTCCCAACTCCCTGTGAAACCCTCCTGACCTCACCCCAGCATTTCTTTCCCTAGAGCCTCCACCTGCAGAACCCTCCTTCCTGGCTGCACCTGCTCCCAAACTTCCCAAGATCCAGGTCTTCCCTCCACGCTGCTCTGGCCTTGAATTTGGGTTACTTGCCTCACCCAACTGGGCCCCCAGAGGGTGGAGCTTCTCCCCCTGCAACCCCCAGCACCCAGGCATTCAGCAGGAGTCACACTAGGGTCTTCAAAGTAGCCCAGATTCCCTGGTCTCTCCCTCTGCTTCCACTGCCCCCCCCCCCCCCCCCGCCAGACCTACAAAAGCAGAAAGAGGACACTGACTTAAAGGGGCCACAAAACATCCCATTTCTGTCATTCACATGAGGAACACCAGCCCCATTTTACAGAAAAGGCAACTCACAGCCATTAGGACAGAGCCAGGATTGGTGGGGACTGGGGATGGATGGATCCTAGGGAAAGTTCAGACCTCAAATCCCCGGAGGATTTCTGGGGTGGAGGCACTGGCCACCCCCCATCTCCTGGCCATCTCTGACCTGGGGAATCCGCTCCATAGCATCACTGTTCAGCGAGAGGCCTGCAAAGTCGCAGCCCAGCTTGAAGGCCAGTATCTGAATGGTGGGTGTCTGCAAGGTGAGGTTGTTGCCCTTGAAGGTGGCATTCAGAAGTCTGTACTCCAGACCATGGATGAGCCTGAGGGCAAGAGAGGTGACCAGATCCTGGAATGGAGGTAGGGTGAGAGGAGGTCCAGACAGCCTGGGAGCGGAAGGCTTTCCCCACCCCACACTCCTGTCACTCCCACCTGTGGACCTTTGCACACACAGTGTCCCTGGCACACTCTTACCTCCCCACCCCACTCATTTCCTTCTGATTAACTCTTGTTCAGGTCCTAGTTTGTTGACACTTCCTCCAGGAAGCCTTCCTTGGCTGTTCTCTTTTGACTGATTGAAGTACCCCCTAGTCCCCAGGCTTTCCTGACCAGCCATCAGCATTGGCCTCTCACTCAGAGTTGCTTGGCCTTTGGGTCACAGACTCTAGAGATCCCAGCCCAAGTTTTCGAGCCCCTTCCAAGAAATATGCACAGAGACCCAGGAATCTGCACCTAGTTTCCTGACATCCATGGTTCAGGGCCCCCAGCCAGACAGTAAACTTGATGAGGGCAGAGAGACATGTCTATCCTGCATCTCCAGAGCCTAGTGTCAGGCACATAGTAGGTACTCAATAAATACATGTCAAATAAATGAATTAATGGTCTATACTAGACCAATTCTGGACCACTGATTCAAGGCGCAAGCTGGGAATGGGAGGCACAGCTGCCTCTAGGTAGGCGAGGAGGGACACACAACTCACTCAGCAGAATTAATCCAGTTCCGTCCCCTTAGTGCCGCCTCCATTCTCTCCATCCACTGCTGGGGTTCTTGGGCTGCCTCTGTGGGGAGCGAGTCAGATCCCCACCTCAACTTCTGTCCACAGCTGCCCCCAAGCCCCATGGCCTGTGGGCCTTCCACCCCAGCCTGAGATACTAGTTCACCTTGCTGCTGCCCCAGGAGGCCTAAGTGCCCCCTTTCAATCTCCCTTGGTCTGAGGCCTCCCCCTTGCCCATCACAGCCAGGGCTCCGGGCTAGCAGAGCCCTCTTACCTGCTGCCCCACTCTGAGAAGTCACGAGACTTAGGCAGAGGAAAAGGGCGGTATGGCAATCCATGTCCTGAGCCAGGTCTTCCCCAAGAACCAGCTCCTGTCCTGGAAAAGGGGAACGCTGTCATCATCAAGGTCAAAGGGTGACCTCTAACTTCTTGGCGTCTGCCATGTCCCAAGGATAGGACAAGCAGCACCTTCTTTGACTCTCATTACTCCTGCATTTTACAGATGAGGAAACCGAGGCTCAGGGACCTAGAGATCGTGCTTTGCTCAAAGCAGCCCAAAGCCAGAACTCTGTGAACCCAGAATTCTTGACCAGTTGGTAACGCCTGCCACTAACAGCTGTGCCTGAGTCACTCCACCCTTCGCCAAAATGGTCTTGCTGGGGGCTTTCCTCACAGCCCTGACCTCACCCAGGGGGAAGCTGCTTGGAAGCCAGCGACATATAACCCTGTCCAACCCCGTCGTTCACCCACCATGTGACTTTGTGCAAGGACCTGGCCCTCTCAGCCCTCATTTCCCTCGGTTTTAAAACGAACTCATAAAGTTCTGTAAGGGCAGCAAATGTATGGCTATCCTCAGAAGCTTCACTAAAATGAGAGTGAGTGCGTAAAATAGACATCAAACCGCAAAGACACGACAATGACAAGACAACAGCAGATGAGTGATGTTGGCAAAACTAGGAGGCCACAAAGCAGGACCTGCCAAGGGTTGAGGGTGGAGCAGGAGTACCTGGAGCAGCCATCCGCGCTCTGAGTGTAAGGTGCGTGAGTACAAGGTGGCGACTGGCTGCTACTAGAGACAGACCTCTGCACCCTAGCCTCCCTCTGACGTAACACCCTCATCCCACAGGTCCCTGACCTGCTACCAGGCAAAGGTCTGCTGCCTCTGGGGGAGAAAAACCCATTATATACAGAAGATGAAAAACCTACCTACCTCAGACCCTGCACTGACAAAGAGCAGGAAACCCGATAGCGCCCAGGATTTTGCACTGGTAAAAAGCAGAGGGCTACTGCTGCTGGGGAAAAGGTAGGAACCTCACTCACACCCAAGACCCCTCCCGCAATACAAGACAGAGGTAACTATGGCAACAACAAAACCTAAACCCAAATCACCTACAGACTAGAACGACTCAATAACGTATACTAAGGCTGTAACATAAGAAATATGCCCGTTTCTAGGTATAAATATCATTTACCTCACTCACTACTGTTCTTTTACACACAATGCCTGGTATTTCATCAAAGATTATCGCATATAACATAAAATCAAGAAGAAGAAAAGACTAATTGTAAAGAGATAAAAGAGGCAACAGAGCCAGACCCAGAGATGACCAAAATGTTGGAACTATAAGGTTGATAAATCTCTAGCCAGAATGATCAAGAAAAAAAGAAAGAAGGCACAATTACCAGTATCAACAATAAAAGAGAGGCTTTCACTATAGAACCTAATGACATTAAAAAGATAAGGGAATAATATTAACAATTTATGCTAATAAATTATATAACTTAGATGAAATGGAAAAATTCCTTGGAAGACACAAACTATTAAAGCTTACTCAAGAAGAAACTGATAACATTAATAGTCAATTATTTATTAAAGGAATTGAAATAGTAGTTTAAATACTTCCCCACACAGGGAT
This sequence comes from Miniopterus natalensis, assembly GCF_054644295.1. Taxonomy (NCBI): domain Eukaryota; kingdom Metazoa; phylum Chordata; class Mammalia; order Chiroptera; family Miniopteridae; genus Miniopterus; species Miniopterus natalensis. The sequence goes on from NC_142098.1 coordinate 33,098,766, forward strand.
ATAAAGCACAACACAGGAAACATAATCAATAATTTTGCAATACTATATATGGTGGCATGGGGGTGTTGGACTTATTGGGGGGAACACTTTGTAAATTATATAAATGTCTAACCACTATGCTGTACATCTGAAACTAATGTAACATTGACTGTCAACTGTAATTGAAAAATAAAAAGAAGCCTTCCCACAAAGAAAGCATTTGGCCTAAACAGCTTCATTGGTTAATATTTTCAAACAATTAAGAAAGTTATAATACCACCCTGGCCGGTGTGGTTCAGTTGGTTGAGTGGACGTCCCATGCACTCTCTCTCTTTTCCTCTCCCTTCCTCTCTCTCAAATCAATAAAAACATATTTTAAAAAACGATAATACCAATTCTACAAAAAATGCTTCCAAAAAAATAAAAGACAAAGAAAGCAATAACAAGACCCTAGACATACCCTTTCAGAAAATAAAGGAGGCAAGAATGCCTCCAAACTCATCGTATGCCAATATTCCTGTAGCGCCAGAAACAGCCGTGGACATTACGAGAAAAGAGAACTGCAGGCCAATACCCCTCTTGAATGCAAATCAAACCCAAATGCAAAGCCCTGCAGGATATTCTGTAGAAACTGACAAGCTGATTCTAAAATTTGCATTAAAAAGCAAAGGACCTAGAATAGCCAAAATAATTTTGAAAAAGAAGAACAAAGTTGGAAGACTCGCACTACCGATTTCAAGGCTTACTTACTATAAAGCTACAATTATCAAGATAGTGTGTTACTGGCGTAAGGACAGACACACAGATGAAGGAGGCAGAACAGAGAGTCCAAAGTATACCCAGGCAAATATGATAAATTCACTTTTTACAAAGATGCAAAAGTAATTTGATGGAGAGAAGATAGCCTTTCCAATAAATGGCTCTGGAATAATTGGATTTTCCATGTGAAAAAATAAAAAGACCTTGGATCCATACCTTGCAGCATATACAAAATTTAACTCAAAATGGATCATAGATGAAGGTATAAAAACAAGCTATAAAATTTCTAGGAAAAAAAAGGAGAAAACCTTTCTGACTTTGGGTTAGGCAAAGATTCTTAGAAATAACACCAAGGGAAGTCCTTAGGGAAATGCAAATAAAGATGGTGGCGCATACAAACTTTTCATTCTGATTATCCTCTGACCCAGGAAACCCATTTTCATGAACTTATTCTGTGGAAATAACAGGGCAAGCCAGGAATGTACACAGAGAGATATTTATAATACCGTTGTTAAGCATGAAGGAGAGTGGAAACTATGTAAATGTCTATCCATAGAGAAATAGTTAAATAAATTACAGCTCAATGCCACTTTGGAAAACAGTGTGGCAGTTTCATAAAACTACACATGCACCTATCATATGACCCAGCCATTGCACATCTGGGCATTTATCCCAGAGAAATAAAAATTCATGTTCACACAACATGAACTTCATAGCAGCTTTGTTCGCAGTAACCTCACATTGAAACCGGTCCCAATGTCCCTGCAATGGGGGAACGGTTAAACACACTGGGGGCCATCCATGCTGTGAAATACAACTCAGCAACTGGAAAAAAAAATGATTGATACAACTTGGATGGGTCTCCACAGAATTATGCCCCCCCCCCAAAAAATCAGTAATCTCAAAATATTGTATACTGTTGGATTCCAGTTAGATAACTTTCTTGAAATAACAAAATTATAGAGATGAAGAACAGATTAGTGATCGCCAAGGGTGAGGGAGGTTTGAAGGGCATGTGTCTGCAAAGGGGCAGCTCAAGGAAACTTTGTAGTGATGAATTAGCTTTGTATCTTGATTGTGGTTTTGGTTAGAAGAATTATGTCAGGAAATTGCATAAAACGAAACACACACACACACACGCAAACGAAAGCGTATAAAACTGATGCTCCTAATAAAGTGTGTAAATCGTACCAAAGTCGATTTCCTGGTTTTGATATTGTACTATAGGTAAGCAAGAGGTTACCATGGGAGAAAACTGAGTGAAACACGCATGAAACCTTTCTATACTTTTTTTTTTTTTTTGCAACCTCCTGTGAATTCATAACTTTTCAAAATTAAAAGTCAAAAAAATACAGTACGATGGGCTGTCAATTAAAAATTATGATGTGGATAGCCATGGAGAAGAGAAGCAGAGCAGCGCCCTGGCCTGTGTGGCTCAGCTGGTTGAGCACAGGCCCAGGCACTGAAAGGTCGCCAGTTCCATTCCCAGTCAGGGCACATGCCCAGGTTGTGGGTTTGATCCCTGGTCAGGGTGCGTATGGGAGGCAACCGACCAACGTTTCTCTCTTACATCAGTGTTCCTATCTCTGTCCTGTATGGACCCGGACCAGGGTTCAAACCCGAAACCTAGGTATGTGCCCCGACCAGGAATTGAACCCACCACCTTTCGGTGTACAGAACGACACTCCAACCAGCTGAGCCACCCAGCCAGGGCTGCCCACTCTTATAGTGGCCCAGCCTTTTCCTTATCAGCTCCTAGAAAATCTTAACCTAATAGGAAAATTAGCTCTTTGCTTATTATTTGAGTTGTAAATATTTATCCCAGTTTGTCTTTTTTGCCTTTTGACATTACAAGTGGTCTTTTTGCCACATGAAAATATATATATATTTTTTTGCCCGTGTCCGTGAGTTTTTTCTCTTTTTCTTCTTTTTTGCTCTACCCTTCCATACACTCCCCCTACCTCACCACCCTCCCACCAGCAGCTGTAATAAAAATTAGCAGTCTGTCTGGGCTTCTGGATTTTGAGTCATAGATAGAAAAGCCTTCCCCACTTTAATATCATGAAGGAATTCTCTTAAGTTTCTTCTAGTACTTTTACAGTTTCATTTTTACATCAAAGTCTCCAGTCCATTTGTGTTGAATCTGGAGTACAGCGCAAGATACGTATTCTGGTTTTTTTTCCCAGTGGTCATCCATTTGTCTTCAATTGTGTATTAACATATGTATTTATTTTAAAAGAGAATGGAGACTTTGGAGTCGTGGAGTGCTGGGCTCTTATTTATTTGGCTGTGCTGTGTTACCTCGGGCAACTCAGTTACCCTCTCAGAACCTCACAGAAGAGATGAGGGCAAAGGTGTGAAAGGAAGCCACTGAACGAACCCGCTGAAAGGTCTGAAATGGTTCAGGTGAGAAAGCTGAGGACCTGCAGAAAAGACCTTAGGCCATCTTGTCCACCCTCTCACAGCATGAATGGGGAAACTGAGGCCCAGGCAGTGGTGTGGATTTGATGTCCAGGGTCCCTGCACCTTAAGGCTGGGTCCCAGGCGCACACAGAGGGAAGAAGGGACTAACCTCACCACCAGGCTGGGGAAATCAGGCCAAAGCAGAAGTGACGCCTCCCTAAGCCCTCCAAATAGAAGCTGCGGCTTCCATCCCCTCTCCCAGGAGCAAACCATCACCTTCACTTCTCCCTGCAACCTCCAATCTCCATCTCCATCCCTCCAGAAGCCCCACCCAGCGCCACCCCACACCCTTGGCTGTCACCATCAACCCATCACCCTGCCATTCACAATGTAGGGCCCTTGGGAAACAGGCATTCCTGACCTGACTTCCAGGATGGTTCCAATGGACGTGGGGAAACTAAATACCACACAGGAGTGCGCCTGCAGTTCTACGGCAGCCCAGTGGTCCAGACTCCAAGTCGGATGCTGTCCCGGCTGCAAGGCAGCCTCCCAGTGGTGGCTGGGTGGCTGAGCTGCTGTGTGGATGAGTAAGGTCCTATTTAGCCAACAGAGAGATAAGGAGACCTTTGGAGCGCAGAGCAGGGCCTTTGGAGGATGCAAATTTGATAACCGGTTCCGGTGTTCCGTGCCTGGGGTGTGACACCGGCAAGTCACTTGACCTCTCTGTGCTTTGAGTTTTCTCATCTGTCAAATGAGGCTAAGGAAGCCTATCTCCCAGGGAGAGAGAGACTCAAACAACCATTTCCATGACCCATACTCCCAGGAATCGAGGCCTGACCCGAAGTCCCTGGCCAGGAATACGTGGGAACCCTGCCTTCCTCCTGGAGCTGGCCGTGTACCCCCATAGCCCACCCTCTCCCCAACAGCACCAGGGTCTGCTGAGCCAGCCCTGCTCCTGTATGTGGCCCCACCTGTCCCTTCCAAATAGCTGCTCCTGCCAGCCACAGGCTGGAGCCCCACCTCTGGCCTCACCCCACGGTCTCTGCAGAAAAGCCCTTACAGGTACTTTCATTAGCCCATTTCCCTGGTAGGGAAAGCAAGGCCACGCCAAAGCCCAACAGGAAGTCTGAGACTGAGCCATCACCAGAGCCTTTTCCCTGAGACACTCTGTCCCTATGTTCATGGCCAGGTCACTCCGAGAGGAACTGCTCCTGCTCCAATCTGCCCAGCACAAACTCTGTGCCAGGCACTTACTCTTGTCACCTGAGGTGCAGGTGACTGAACGAAGCCCATTTTACAGACGAAGAAACAGATCCAGAAAAAAAAGGTCCAATAACTTGCCCCAGGCCCCATGGCGGGAGTTAAGATTTGAATCCAGCACCTAACTGTCCCTTAATTTAAATTGCCTTTTTTCAAAACCATAGATCTCCACATTCCCCACAATTTGAAGTTGCCGCTAGGACCCCAGAAACTGGTGAAAGGAATGAAGGAGGGTGCCCAGCTTGCCGCTCCTGGGAAGTCCCCAGCCTGGCACCACCCGGGTAGGGGCATGCCCAGTGCCTGCTGAGGAACCCGCAGAAAGCTGGGGAGAGTGGGGGGTAAGGGGGTCCAGAGGAAAGACTGACCTGTGAGGCTGCTGCTGTCTGCCTGCCGTCCAGCTGCTTGCGCTGCCATCTGCAGGAGGAAGGGGAAGTCAGGGACCTCTGTACGGGGGCAGCCTCTCCGCTCTGTTCACCCCATACCCGCAAACCTCTTTACTTCTCTCTGCTCTCCTCACCCCCTGCCTGCACACCACATTCTCGCTTCACTTCTTCTTTCACCCAGAGAAGCCTTTTTACTTCCTCTGCGCCGAGAGCCTTTGATCTCCAGGCCCAGGGCCTGCAGCAAGTGAGGCGCTTGGAGCCAGAGGGGAGAGGGGGAAGGCCAGCGTGGCACCCTGCAGGGGTCCCAACCCACCTCAGCTCTGCACCCTTGGGAGGGGATGTCACCTTTCTGGGCCTCAGTTTCCCCATCTGAAGGAAAGGGAGAATGATCCTGCCAACCTGACAATCAATGAGATTGGCGATGGCAAGGACGGCAGGCAAGGGCTGGGTGGGACAGCCTGGGTTCAAACGCCAGGCATACCTCTTACAGCCCTGGATGATTATGGGCGCCTGACACCTCAGTACCCCTCTGTGAAATGAACGTAATGACAGCACATCTCGTGGGATAGTGCAGGGCTTATGAAAGGCAGTGCTAGCCCTGGCAGCGCAGCTCAGTTGGAACACCGGCTGGTCCACCAAAGGTCGCTGGTTTGATTCCCAGCTGGGGTACATGCTCAGGTGGTGGGTTTGGTCTGCATATGGGAGGCAACATATCCATGTTTCTCTCTCTCCCTTTCTCTCTCTCTCGGAAATCAATGAAAATCTTTTTTATTTTTTTTTTAAAGAAAGGCAATGTTTCGCAGATGGGGAGCCTGAGGCTCAGAAAGGACAAGGGCCAGACCTGGAGTTACCCAATGGCAGAGGCCTCTGGGGAAGGGGCTCACTGGGAGCCCAGCTCAGAAAACATGGTCAGAACAGTGGGGCTGGAAGGCTGGCCAGCTTCTCCTTGAGCCAGGGATCTGGACAAGCCTGTCCTACACCAGCTACTTCCGCCAGAGGACCCTAAGGAACAGGGGGAGGTATCTGTGTGTGCTGGTGGGGAGACGGCGCTCTCTCTTGTCTGGGCCCCAACCAGACTCCCTGGGAAAATTCTGTCTCAGGAATGTGCTCTCCTAACCCCCTGGGGCTGAAGGGGTATAGCAACAAGGAGAGAGAAGGCAGGTCCCAGCATGGTCTCTTCTCTCCCCCTGGCCGGAGGGAGACCTTCCAGCATCAGCCCAAGCACAGCCCACAGGTAGCTCAGGTGGCCTCTGTGGCAAGGGAGAGGGGAGCTGCTCCTTGGAGGGCAGGGAGGTTCCAGGGGAGCACAGGCCCCCCACCCCCAACTGCAGTGCAAAAGCTTTGCAGGGCCCCCTATGCACCTGTGTCCTGACTCTTGGACCACTGCCCCTGGGTCAGCAGCACCTTTGGTTTTCTGTGACCTCCACCCTGATTCTTACCTCCAGGTCCTTCCTTTCTGAGTTTCCTGACTAAGTCTAGGGTTGCAGCACCAGGAACCTTCCTCCCAGGGCTGTCTGGGAGCCCAGGAGGCTGCTCCCAGCACCAGGGAAGAGGCCCTGCCCGCCAGCCTGAAGCCCTTCTATTTTCCATCCAGATCTGTGCCAGCTTCACCAGACCTCGCCTCAGTTGAGGGTGCTGGTCACCTAGCCCTGCACTCCAGATCCTGAAACTCTGCCAAGACACTCCCCAGCTCAAAAGTCAGCAGTGGCTCCTGTGGACGAAAAGGGGCCACATACTAACAAGCTCAAGGGAGGCCTGCGTGGTGGGCCTTACAAACTCAGAGACCTAAAGTAACCACAGAGGATGGCGTGAAATTAAAACTTTTTAAAAATATATATGTTTTTATTGATTTCAGAGAGGCAGAGAGAGATAGAAACATCAATGATGAGAGAGAGTCATTGATCCACAGCCTCCCACAGGTCCCCTACCCAGGATTGAGCCCGAAACTCAGGCTTGTGCCCAGACCACGAAATCGAACCGTGACCTCCTGGTTCATAGGTTGACACTCAATCACTGAGATACGCCGGCCGGGCTGAAATTAAAACTTTTTAACTAAAAGCAGTTTATGGCAGGTAGTGATGTTCTAGGTTAGAATCTTCCCTGACAAGGGTCAAGCTTTACCTTAGTTGAGCCTATTGTCTTTTTGCATCTACGGTAATATACCTTTGGAATGGCAACCACCATTCTACTTTCTGTCTCTATGGATTTAACTACTCTAGGTACCTCACATAAGTCATACAGTATTTGTCCTTTCGTGGCTGCCTTATTTCAGTTTGCATAATGTCTTTACAGTTAATCCATACCGTAGCATGAGTCAGAATTTCCTTCCTTTTAAGGCTGAATAATATTCTTTTGAATGTGTACACCACTTTTTGTTTCTCCATCCACCCAACAGTCACTTGAGTTGTGTCTAGCTTTGGGTAGCCATGAGTAATGCTGTTATGAACATGGGTGTACATATTATGTTCCTTTTTAACAAAGAAAAGGTTTCTAGCTGGGTTAAAGATGTTTGCTTACATATTTATTTTTATGATTTTCTTCTATTTATGCCCAGCTGATACAAATTTCCTCTTCCTAAAATACATATATGTAACAAGTAAAATAATTTTTAAAAAAGCTAAATAAATAATGGCACAAGTGCTGAGTGTTGATAACAAAAATAGTGGCAGAGATACAGGACAGAGAACTGCTAAAGGATGGGAAATACTGACACAAGCCTCAGTCAAAAACCCCACTGGGCTGTGTTGGGGGTTGGGCACTGGGAGGCTGACACCAGATTAGCACTTCATCCTGAGGACTGCCTGGAGGTGTGGTTTTAGGGACAAGAGTGACACTGGTAAACTGAGTCAGATCTGGTCTCTAAGCCCTCCCAGCTGTGTGACCCTGGGTTGGCCACCTGACTTCTGAACCTCACTTTCCTCACTATGACATGGTCCTGACAACACCCAGTTCACAGGGTGGGTCTAAAACAGATAATTCCTGTCAACTATCAGCACCCATCTTAGTTCCAAGAATGGGTGGCGCCCCCCACACCACATCCTGAAAGAGACGCCCTTAAGACAAGTATTTTTGCTTCCTCCCTTAAGAGGGAAGGCCCCACTGTGAAGGGGTTAGAATTGGAGCTTAGGTTCACCATCAACTCAGCCTCCTCCACCTCCTCCCTGTCCCACCTCCGGGAATTGAGGAAGGAACTCCGGGCTCTTGGTCCCTGGCTGTCCTTAGTGGCTATGGGCCTTTGGGTATGTCCACGCCAACAGCCTCCCTGACCACTTCCCCAGCTTTAAAATGGGGACATCCCGGTTCTCTGCGTGCTCTATATCTGAATCTCACAGGTCCAAGGTGCACCCTAAGCTGCCCTTGGAGCCTGGGCAGCAACATTTTCGGATTCGTTCCCTCTCGAACATCGTACGCATATCCCCACCAAAATCTGTCAGATGCCATCAGTGTTTAACCACACAATTGCTAAGCAAATGAAAAAGACTGAAACTGCAAATCTTGCAAAAAAAGTGTGGGATTTCACGAAGTCGATGGAAGTAATGCCCTAGAAATGGAGCAGCCGCTGACCACAGAGGCAGAGAACTTCTGTAAGAGAAATGACCAGGGCCTTCCAGAGAGGACTGTTTCACCAATAAAGCCTTCGGAGTCACCCTTGGGTTTGAAACCCTCAAATACTTTTCCAAAAATGACCCGTTTATCGCAAAGAGCCGATTCTCCCGTCATTCTAACGCGCGCATGACCGCAATCATAATCTAAATATTGTCAGCCTTGGGTTATGGCTAATTTATCTTCAGCATTTTGGGTTTACTTTTCCAGGTGAGGCCCCAATCCGGCCAGGTTTCCCCCACTCTCTGTGGATTCTTGGTCTTCCTTCTGGACGGGTTCACCCCACACTGCCCCCCAGGGCACACTATGTGGCGAGGGGGCCTCCCGGAGTCTGCCCGGAGCCCTCCCGCCAAAACCGCAGACCGCCCCCCCTTACTCGCAAGGCAGGAAACCCCAAAGCGTCTGGGCGCCGGCGGGGCAGAGGCGCGCCCTCCACGTCCGCTCGGCGGCGGAGCTGGCACGGGGCGGAGAGCAGTTAACAAAAGTGAACACTCGGGATCCGGCCCGCGTGCCCGGCCCGCGGCCCGCGGTGCCCGCCGCCGCTGCGGGGCGCCTAGTACTTTGCTGGCGCTCGGGAAACCTGAGGCGGGAAAGCTGAGCTCCGCGGGGTCCCCAGCCCCTGCCTCTCGCCCCCCCCCACCCTGGGCCCCCACGCGGGGGTGGGGCCTCGGTCGGGGTCCCGCCCGCTCTGTAGCAGAGCCCGCAGCCCAGGCCCGCGCCCCGCACCCCGATGCCAGGCGGGTGTCCCCACCCCAGCACCTAACAGGGCCGGGGTCCCAGCCTGGCTGCAGCTCGCCGGCGCCCCCCGCCCCCTTACCCCCGCCATCTCCGCTCCCTCCCCTCCCCCCGCGGGAGGAGGAGACTCCGTGGCCCTCCCCCGGCCCGCGGGCGGCCGCAGCCAGCCCCGTGCCCGCTCCGCCCAGGCCGCGGCGGTCGGACGTCCGGAGCCCGCGGGTTCCCCGCCGAGGTGAGCGGGGGGCGGCAGCGCCGCGAACGGAAATCCACCGCGTCCCGGGAGCTCCCTCCAGGCCGCCGACCTTCCGCGGGAGGGAAGGGGTTAAGTTGGGGGGCGTGCTTGGAGAGAGGGGAGCAGCGGGGGGCTCCTGCGTCCGCAGCAACCCCCAAACTCAGAGCAGAACTTCCTAGCCCCCTCCCCGGGCTCCCCCCCACCTCCTGAGCCCCTGGGCCTCAGGTGCGGGGGGGCTGCGGGGGGTGGGGGAAGTGGGGGGGCCGGGAATGTCGGGGGCCGGGCCGGACGGGAGGGGGCATCGGGCGGGGGCGGCGTTCGGAACTCTCCCGGGGGACCCAACGTAGTCACCATGGCGAGTGCGGGATGGACGGGCGACGCGGGCCAATCGGAGCACGGGGCCACCTCCCCGGGCCCGCTAGGCTGCCAATGGGGGGCGCGCGGTGTGGTGGGCGGGACAGCGCGCGGGCCGGAGCCCCCGCCGTCCTCCGCCCGCCGCTGGGTCTGCGGGGCGGCCCGCTGCACCCCGGCGGCCCGGGACCCGGCAAGGACGGGCGGGCTAGGGCGACTCGGGCCGTGCAAGGGCAGAAAGAGAATTTCTGGAAGGAGCTGGGGCAGGTGGAGCGACGGCTAAGTGCAAGGAGAAAGTAGCGGGCCCCGGTTGCCCACCGTCCTGATGGCGCCAACAGGTGATATCTGGCAAGCCTGGTCCCCACCCGGGGTTCAGCGTCTCCGTCTTAACTGGGGGTTGTACTGTGGCGTTGGATTGGTTCAGGCTGGCACAAGGGCTGCCCACTTGTTGGACAGAGCTTTTAGGAATTTTGCTAGCGCCTCTTCCCATCGTACAGGTAAGGAAACGGGCCCAGAGAGGGCAGGGACTTGCTGATATCACACAGCATAACAGCGGCAGAGCTGGGACTCGTGGGACGTCAACTCTGCGAGAATGAGTAGATCGAGGAGTCGCTGAGAGGCCCGGGGCTCGGATCGGTCCTCACGAAGGGCTCCCACCCTCTCCCATACCAGCTATGGTTGGCCACTTGGCCAGATGCCTGAGGACCCCATTGTGGCCGTGCCCTGAGGTAGACAAGACCCAGGAGGAGAAACATCCAATCCCAGCGCTCCTGCCTCCCCCCCACTCCCACCCCCACACTTTGCTGCTGGTCCTCTGTGTGGACGTGGGCAAGTTGCTGCTTCCCTGGGCCTCAGATGGGCCATTTGTAAAGATAAAAGCTAAAATCAGTGATCACGGCTATCTCTGTGGCTCCTTCATCTGAGATGGGGGTATCTGACAGTCCAGGGGTGCCCACCCCCAGGTTCAGGCTTAGCTTGCCTCCCTCCTTCCTTCTGAGTCCTCTCCTGGAGGTCCAGTGGCTAGAGCCAGGCAGCAGGTCAGAGACAGGTGCCCACAATTTGTGGGCTGCCCAGCCTTGGACCCTGCACTTATCCAATCAGGCTGTCCTCTGCGGTTTCCCGCTGGGCTCTGCTCCCTGCCCACAGCCAGGCCTATGGCCATGGGCCAGCCCCATAGCTCCACCTGAAAGGTTCTGGGAGGACATAGGGGGTTTCTGAGCTGGAGGGAGGGGTTGGGCCACCAGGCACACCCCCAACCCCCTCAGCTGGCCCCCATCCAGGCCTCAGTATTGCTCACTCCTCTCATTGGATATTGAGAGTCATCTAAACACGCTTAGGACAAAACACAAAGTTGTCCCCCTATGGACCCATTAGGCTTCCTCAGGTAAGAGGCCTGACCGATGACCTGGCCATGAGATGACCTCTGACCCTGACATTGGCCACAGACAGGCTCAGACACCTACCTGTCTCAGAGCCTGGCCACAAAGTGACTCCTGATCCTCAGGATGGCTCAGCCCTCCCTGGTTGCAAGGGGACTCCTAACTGTCCATCTTTCATCCATAGCCCAGGAAGTATTTATGCAACATCTGCTGTATGCTGGGCCCTGTGCTGAGGGCCAGTGAGACCAAAGTGCCCTTGTGGACTTCACAATGTGGCCAGTGCTGAAAAACTGGGAGGTGCCAGTGGTCTGTACAAGGTCAGGGAAGGTGACCCAGGGGAGGGGAAACTGAAAGTGGGTCTTGAAGGATGTGTTTTCTGATGGAGAAAGAAGGAAGAGATATTCCAGACTGGTCCACAAGTAGCAGGAACCACTGGTCACTTCCTGTGGACAAACTTGATGAGGGGGCCTAGCCTGAGGCAAGTATCGTATCAAAACATTCATGTTTCTGTTCTAGAGCGGGCCAGCAGCTGTCGAGCACAGGATGGCTGTGCGGCTGGGGTTCAAGACCTCTGGGTCCCACTCAGCCCTGCTGCCCAGCTAAGGGGTGCAGGTCACAGTTCAGCCTCTGCTCTCCACCCCACTAGCCAAATTGAAGCAAATCTGCTATGCAGGGCCTGTCCTAGAAGCTCTGGGTGGCACAAGAGACCCGCCTGGGTGGGCGGAAGCCTGTAGTGCAAGAAGAGGGCAGCAGGCCTGATCTGGCTGTGAAAGGTTGTAGGTCTGTGCTCCCTGGGTAGGAGGTGGGGTTGGGAGATCAAGGTGTTTCCTGGAGGTGGTGGAATTGAGCTTGAAGGATGGGTGAGGAGTTTCAGAGTCTTGGGGGGGGTTGGGGCTTGAGCAGAAACCCTGAGGGTTAGAGCAGGAATAGGCCCATCTGCCTGGTAGGAGACAGGAGAGGGAAGGGTGGGGTGAGGAAGTGTCCCTGGGGCTTGTAGTGGCTAGTCCCTCCTGGACCTGCTCCTTGGGGGGCGGTGACACCCTGGGGGAATCAGGAAGCCACTCCGCACATATATAGGCACACCCAATGGGAAGAAGGCACCGAGTCTGGTGGGTAAGGTCAGCAGGGCAGGGCAGCTGGAGCCTATCTCTCTAACTGTGACCTGGGCCTGTGTTGCATCTGACTCTTGGTGAATGTGTGCATTACCAGGGCTATGTGTGAGCTTTTGTCCCCAAGGCTGTGTTATGTGAGAGGGGTGGGGTGGGGTGGAGGTGAGAAGAGGTGTGCATTGCTTGGCAGGGTCTGGTTGAATCTATGTAGTTGTGCACGGTTCCTGATGTGCTGGGGATGGGCTTCTCCAGAAAACCAACCTTGGACCCACGCCCTGGCTTCCCACACGTATGCATACACAACCTCCAGGGGACCCTGGGCCTGCTGGAGGAAGAGCGGGAGGGCTGGTCAGAGCACCTCTGTCCCCACTGCTGTCCTTCCTCTTCTCCCAGCCCCCAGGAAGGACCAGGCCAGGCTGCTGAGAAGGGGCACAGCAGCTGAGTCTGGAGCTCACCCCTGCCTTAAGTGTGGGCGCCTGGAAGCCATTAGGGGCCTGGGTGGCGCCTGCCCTGCCCCTTGTGTGACAGGCTTGGGATTCCTGGAAGGAGCAGGCCACCCCCTCCCTGCTGAGCCCATGCCAGGCCTGGCAGCTCCCAGAGGCAGAGAAGATATGGCAGTGGCTCCCTCCCTGTTACCCTCTGAGTTTAGGGGCTACAGGAAGGGCCCAGCAGACAGGGCCCAGGCCCTAGGACCCCTTCACCACCCCCCATTCCTAGCACAGCCCAGGCTGCCGGGCTGGCACTTGGATTTCCTGCCTCCTTCCCCTCCCCCGCAGGCTCTCACATTGTTTTTCTTTTCCAAGAGCTTCTCCAGTGGAGCCTGGCCAGGAAAATGGGGAGAGGAGAGTGAGTGTCCGCCTGTATATTTGTGTGTGTGTATGAGTGTGTGCATCTGCTTAGCAATGAGTATCTTTGCATGTCTCTGTGTGTATCCATCCATGTGTTGGCATGTGTATGTCTTCAGGTGTGTCTGGGACTCAGTATCTACAGGTGAGCATCTTTCAGTGCATCTGTAGAGTTGTGTGTGCATTGGGTCCATCTCTGAGTATGCATGTGCCCGTCTGTGTCTCTGTATATCTGTGCTTATGTGTATGGGATGGGGTGTGTGTCTGCAGATGTGCCTGCATGTGCACAGATGTCTGTGAAAGCACATGAGATCAAGGACAGCTACCTCATTGCACAGGTGGAGAGACTAAGTAATAGAGAGGGCATTCAGCCTGCCAGGGATCCTTTGGGGAGTCAGTGGCGTTCTGGGAAATGGAACGTACATCTGCATGGCTCTATCTGGATGCATCAACAAATACCCAAATGTCCCAAACTTGGACTATTAAAATTAAAATACAATTCCCAGTCTCATATCTACTGAACTTGACTCTTTAGGGGTGGGTCTGGAGACTGCATTTAAAGCACCTTCTGCCCTCAGCAAACCTACAGCGTGGGGTGAGAATGGGGAACAGACAGGGACTCACATAAATGGTACAGCAAGGCTGTTAGTGTAGTGATGGAGCCAGGTCAGGGGCTGACCACCTGGCCTGAGATGGATGGGGAGGGTTTCTAGGAGGAGGTGATATCTGAGATGAGTTTTAAAGATGAGAAGAGGTAGCCCAGTGTAAGAAGAGGCTGGAGGGCAGCATGGAAGCATGCTGTGTTCAGGATGGAGATGAGGGAGTCACGGTCATTCAGTATATGAGATGGGACCTTAAGGTCAGGGACAGCAGGTCAAGGTTAAACATCAGCTGCCATTGCTGAAGATGGAAGGGACTAAAGCGGAGAGTCTGGAGGCCAGTGAGGAAGCGTCTGCAGACCCTTGCTCACCATTCCAGCCTCACAGGGGTTCTCCTGGAGCAGACCAGTTTCTCTCCTGCCTCTGCCCACGCTGTTCCCTCTGCTGGTTATGCTCTTCCCATGGCTGATCTTACGGATACGGACAGATGGTGGCAACAGGCTAATAATGGTGTGCTCTCCCACAGGTCCCAGGAGACATCTCCCCCCCGGTGGCCGGGAGAGTAGTGGGTAGCGGTGGCCATCATGCACAGTGGTATCACAATCGCCAAACGGCCCCCGCGCCGCCCCTGAGTCCAGCCCAAGTTCAAGGCCAGGGCCCACGAGCCCGCTTGCACCATGAGCCACGGGCCGAGCCCCCGGCTGGCGGAATCCCCGCAGCTGTCCAAAGGCAGCCTCCTGACCATCCTAGGCAGCCCGTCGCCGGAGCGCATGGGGCCCGCGGACTCCCTGCCGCCCACGCCGCCCAGCGGCACGCCCTCCCCAGGGCCCTCTCCCGCCTTGCCTCTGCCGCCCGCGCCCGCGCTGCTGGCCGAAGGGGACTGGGAGAGCCGCGAGGAGCTGCGGCTGCGGGAGCTGGAGGAGGCGCGCGCGCGGGCCGCGCAGATGGAGAAGACCATGCGCTGGTGGTCGGACTGCACTGCCAACTGGCGGGAGAAGTGGAGCAAGGTGCGCGCAGAGCGCAACCGCGCGCGCGAGGAGGTGCGCCAGCTGCGCCAGCGCCTGGACGCGCTCACCAAGGAGCTGGCGGGCGCGCGCCGCGAGCGCCAGGAGGTGCAAGGCGAGTGCGAGGCGCGGGGCCGGGAGCTGGCGCGGCTGCGGGGCGCCCGCGGAGCCGCCGACCCGACCCCCGAGGGACCCGAGACGGAACCTGAGCGGGAGCACGAGCCCGTGCGCGACGTTGGGTCCGAGAGGCCTCAGAGCAGTCAGGTGTGTGGGAGGCGGGGCTGCTGGGCGGGGCCTGAGCCCTGGGCTCCCAAAGTGGGAGGCGCTGATTGATGTGGGCAGAGGTGGAAGCTGCTGGGCTCAAAAAGGGGACAGTAAGGGCCTAGTGCCCTAAGAGGTTTCACTCCTGCGAGGTGACCTGGTGGGACCCCAGGTCACCTCCCTTCCGGGGACCCTAGGGCAGAGAGTCCTGGGTTCTGCTGGTCCCTCCACTCCTACTACCTGAGTAGTCAACAGAACCAGGGAATCATCCCCTTTGGGCAAGAGTAGGATCTAGGTAAGGACTTGCCTGGAAGGCATCAGTAGCAGAGCTGAATCCATTCATTCACTCAACTAGAATTTGGCGGGAGAGGTAAACATTTACAACAAGCATCAATTAAAGCTAAAGGGTTGGGGCCCTTGAGGGCACTAGGAGCATGGAGGAGCCTCTGATCCAGGCTTTAGGGAGTGGGCTTCACAGAAGCTTTCTTGAAAGAGGTCCCATTTAAGCTGAGACTAGAAGGATGCAGAGGAATTAGCTGTGAAAAGTGCAGATAGGCACTCCAGGCATGGAAATAGCCTGTGCAAAAGCTGCTCTCTCAGTCTAGTAGGGAAACCCAGAGCCAGACAGGGAAGGGGCTGGCCTGCTCTTCTGGAAAGGCCATGGGAAAGGCAGGCTGGAACTGAGGTCATGGGTGTCGGGTTTGTCGTCAAGGCAGGCCTTGGGAGGGGAAGGAGAGGCTCAAGAAAGGAAAGGGGGCTTGGCATTGGGTTAATAATCCCTCACAGCTTCCTGTCTGGGAGCTGGTTCTGTTCCCAGGGCCGACTTACCATTCATCTTTACCATGTCACTTATCTCCCGGTACCTTAGTGTTTGCACCTGGAAAAGGGGATCTTTGAGCCAGAATTCCTTTGGAAGGAATTTAGTTCTTACTCGTAGGAATCAACCCTCTGCTTCTACATTGATTTACACCAATGTCCCACCATATGTTTGCATACTTACAGTGACAGGGAGCTCACCACCTCTCCTGGGAGATCTTCCAGGATACAGGGAACCTTGGTGGCCAACTCCAAGGTTCCAGGAGAAGAAGGGGGAGGCCCAGAGGATGGAGGGGCAGGCTACAAAACAGAGGGCTGTGTGACTTACCCAGGGTTACGCACCAAGCTGATTCCAGGCCCAGAACCTGGGAGAGGCCAAGAGGGCTCAGCAGCAATTGGCTCAGCTTCCACCTTGGTCCCCGCAGGAACTGGAGCTGGTGGAGAGCCTGCTGAAGAGCAGACCAGAGGAGCCCGAGGGCTGCTGGGAGGCACGCAGTGTGGGGGCCGGGGGCTCACGGAGCAGCTCAGGCCGCCAGGAGCGCAGCCGGCTGCCCTGGGAGGACACAGCTGCCATAGAGGAGGATGCCTCCAAGTTGACTGCCCTGCGGTTGCGACTGGATGAGTCCCAGAAGGTGCTGCTCAAGGAACGAGAGTGAGTCCTGGGAGGCAGGCAGGTGCTAGGGGGGTGGGCCAGAGCACCTTCAGTATCACAGGATGAAAATCTGTGTCACAGAACGTGAGACTTGCTGAAGGGGAAGAGTATTATTTGGACTTGAGCCTTGCAATATTAGAGCAGTGGTGCTCTACCCAAGGACCGCTTGCAAGTTTTTTTTTTATTATTACTATTCAAATACTATGTAATGTGTAAATCAGAGTGAGGTCTTAGGCCTCAGATCATTTTCACCCCCAGGGATGTCCAACGGGACATGTAGACATTACCCAGGATGCAGGGTAATTCCTGGATGGGCAGGATATCCTGGGCATTGCCAGGCATCGGGTACTAAATGACCATGTCATCATGATAACCAAAAATGCCCCCTTGGATTTCTAACATGCCTCCTAGAAGGTGGCATTGTCTCTCCTTTAAGAACTCTGTGTTAGGGGAGTAAAATGTTAGAGCCTCAGAAAGGAGACGGGTGTGGTATGGGATTGGGATGTGCAGCATGCTGGAGTGTAATAAGTGCATCTATTGGTTGAGCACTTACTATGTGCTGGGGCCAGGCACTGTGCTTGTTACCAATGGTACCTCGTTTATGCCCAGGTAGGTGGTCATGGGAGAACGTGGGAATCCCACCCAGTGATGAAGACAAGAGGGAACCCCTAGGTCTGAGGGTCACTGGACAGTGTTTTCCAGCTTTTCTAACTACAGAACCATGTTTTCAAACCAAGCCTTACAGGGAGCCACAGTGCATGAAACGGGAGCAGGGGTCATATTTGGCAGATGATCCTGGGGTCCAGGGAAAGGGAGGCACCTGCCAGAGGTGGCCAGTGCCCTGGAGGCCTGGTTTCCTCCTCACACCATGAACTGGACACCTGCAGTTGTGGGAGGGGTATAGTTCCATGAGAAATGCAAAACCGGATGCCTGCCACGGTGTAAGGTGCCAGGGCCTTGAATTCTGAGGCAAGAACTTTGGCCATGGCTCTGCAGGTGCTGACTGCATAGAAAGACTGTGAGCAGAGGGCCCTAGTGGACTCACCACCGTGTCTTCCTTTCCCTCTACCCTCCCCAGGGATAAACTGACACTGAGCAGGAACATTGAGAAGCTGGAGGGGGAACTCAGCCAGTGGAAGTTCAAGTACGAGGAGCTGAGCAAGACCAAGCAGGAGATGCTCAAGCAAGTGAGTCTTGGAGACAAGGGGGGCTTCTTGGAGGAAACAGCATTGTGCTGCTGAATTTCAGCAGTGGGAATGGATGAAAGAAGGGAATTCATTTATTGTCCAGCACCGGCCATGTGCCATGCACTGTTCTGAGTGCTAGGGTGGATAATGTCCCTGCTTTCGGGAGCTCGCCTGTGGGAGTGGAGGAGGGGGAGCCTGACAGGAACCAGACAGATAAATTTATAAGCTATGAAGTAGTCAAAACTGTATAAAAATGATGGGGGGTGGTAGGTCAGGAAAGGCCTAAGAAGGTGACATTTGAGGCAACACCTAAAGGGATTAGAAGAAGCCACCCTTGAGAAGATATGGGGGCAAAGTTCCTAGCAGAAGATACAGCTAATGCAAAGGTCCTGAGGCCAGAACAAGCCTAGTGTGTACAGAAAACGAGCCAGTGTGGCTGGAGGGTGGTACGTGAGAGACGAGGTCGCAAGGAGAGCTTTGTAGACCTGGGCGGTGGGGAGGAGTCCAGATGATGCATTCATTGGTGCCCAGTGTGTGCGGGAGCTCACTGAAGCCTCACGGCAGTCAGGAGGCTGCCTAATTTTATAAATGAGGAAACTGAGGCTCCAGCCGGCAGAAAGGGGACTCAGCTTCCCCACCACAGTGTGGGGGACTCAGAGCAGGCAGGAGTGAGGCTAAGCAGCCCTTCCTGGCTCCTGTGCAGGCTCCCATGGCCACCAGGGGGCACAGCCACCCAGAGAGAGCTGGCTGGTGGGAGGACCACAGATCTCAGCGCCTGAAACTCTGCCCTGGAAGGGACTGACCCTGGTCTTAGGGAAGCTCCAAAAATACAGATTCCCAGACCCCACCCTCACCCTCCTGAATCATCGTCTTTGGGGCTCGGGTTTAAGAATCTGTCTTTTTAATGTTTGCAAATTGCGAGGTTTAATCACTTGCAGAAAAGTAAATAAAACACAAATGTGCAGTTTTGCAGATAGTTATAAAGATTTGCTTTTCCCTCGACATATATATTTAAGGCCCATCCCTGCCACTGCACGGAGCAGTAGTTTGTTGGTTTTCCCTGCTGTCAACAGTGGCTCCACACTATGTCAAAAGTACCCCTGGCAATTCAGATGTGGCCAACCCTGTACCTGCACGCAGGCTGTGTTCAGATCCACTTGATGCATTCAGCCAGTGTACCCTGAGTGCTATCCGATGCCAAGGCCATACTGGGGTATAAAGGTGGGGAGACAGACAAGCTCTGTCTTCCGGAGCTCCCATTCTCATGGGGAGTGGGATGGCAAGTAGAGGACAGGTGGGGAAGACAGGAGGAGAGGCCTCCCTGAGGAGGGGGCATTTGGGCCAAGGCTTGAGAATGAGAAGAACTCATGCTGCAAAATAACTCAGAAAAAAGTGTATGAGGCAGAGGGAGCCACATGTGCAAAGGCCCTGGGGTGGAAAGCGTGTATTTGAGGATTAGAAAGGAGGCCATACAATGAACTAAGAGGAAAGAGATGGGAGGACTTTGTGAGACCGTTTTGAGGGGTCAGTTTCTAAAGGACCTGGGATGGGGACATGATTGCATTTATCATTTTTAAAACTCACTCTAGGCTACTGTTGTGGAAAATGGGTTGATGGGAGCCTAGCAGTGGACACTGGGAGGCTAGGTGGTAATGAGGTAGGAAATGAAAGATGTTGGAAGCGGCACAAGTGGTCAGATTCAAGGTCTGTTCTGAACACCCGGTGGCCCATTTGGGTACCACCTTCTTGCTGAGCACTCCTCACCACTGCCCATCCCCCAGAGCTGGTTCTGGGTGGTGCTCACATAACCAGGCTGGGCTCTATCCTGCAGCTCAGCATCCTGAAGGAGGCTCACCAGGACGAGCTGGGCCGCATGTCTGAAGACCTGGAGGACGAGCTGGGTGCGAGATCCAGCATGGACAGGAAGATGGCTGAGCTGAGGGGCGAGGTGAGGCTGCCAGTGGGACCTGGGAGGGCTGGGGGGCTAGGGGCCCTGCCTCTAACAGCTGGTCACTTGAAAAAAGCCTGTACTCAGGGAGACCAGCCACACCCCGGGGGGGTATCCCAATCTGCAGGGGGCAGTCTCTCTCCCACAAAGACCAGAAGCACCCTCGCATCCTGCACACGTGAAATGAGCCCAGGTTAATTATAGCACTGCAGCTGGACCTGCTTCCTGGAGCCAAAAACAGCTCCAGGAGTTGGGGGGAGGGGCCGTCCAGCTCAGGCCCCCCTTCCCCAGGGGCCCTCACCCTGTCCTGCCTTGTTGCAGATGGAGCGGCTGCAGGCGGAGAACGCAGCTGAGTGGGGTCGGCGTGAGCGGCTGGAGACCGAGAAGCTGGGCCTGGAGCGAGAGAACAAGAAGCTGCGGGCGCAAGTCGGGGACCTGGAGGAGGCCCTGGCCCGGAGGCGGCGACAAACAGCCAGCGCACTGGACTGCGACCTGCGGGCCAGCCAGGCTGCACTCTTCGAGAAGAACAAGGTGTGGCAGTGGGTGGCGTGGCCAGGACTGGGGTGGCCCTGTCTCCCCAGCCAGCCAGGGCAGAGCACCTCCTGTGTGTCCAGTGTCAGACCCACAGGGACCCTGGAGACCCCTGAAGTAACAACTGAGGACAAAGGTGATGATCGCCCTAGAAGTTGCTCCTCCTGGGCACCCACTATAGGTCAGGCTCAGTGATAATTGCAGTACCTGCATGTATTAAGCACCTACTGTGCGTCCTGTGCCCGTGCTTTTTGTCCATTATATCACCTTAGTCCTCTCAACAGCCCTTTTATTTATGCAACAAATGTTTTTTGAGCACTGTGTGTAGGTCTCGTTCAAAGGCTATGGGCTGCCTTTGAAGAGCAAGGTGGGTGTGAGCAAAGTTCTGAGTGCCACTGGCTGCCATGTGGAAGGTGCATGGGAAGGCAGGCCATGGGGAGGCTGGCACTTTTTCCTGGGGCAGCAAGAGGTGATGGAGGCCTAGACCAGGCCAAGGTTGGCGGAGATAGAACAAAGAGGATGGATTCCAGAGACCTTTAGGCAGTGCCTAGCCCCATTTTACAGATATGAAAACTGAGGCTCGGAGAAATCCCAGAGCTCAGGGGTGGATGTCTCCTTTCCTGGCTGCTCATCCTCTTCTTGGCCATTTGGCTTCTAATCTCTCTTCCTCCCACACCCACTCCCAGCTTAGTTCATCCCTGGACATGGGGCTTTAAGTGCCATGTATACACCAAGGACTGCAGACCTCATTCCTCCCCAGAAAACCTGACTCAGCACCGGTAGCCTGCTGGACATCCCACATCATTTCTACTAGGCTCCTCAAAGTTACACGTGCAAAATAGAGCCATTGAGTCACCCCCCCAGTCCTATCCCCTCATTGACCCCCAGGCCCTCTCACCTCACTAGATGGCACCTCTCGCCTCCAGCTGCTCAGCCAAGTATTTCAGACAACAGGTGGGGAGATTCTGGGGAGAAGGGATGCCAGCACCCCTTAGAACTGCCTGACATGGTACGCTCTGACATTGAGCCTTCCCCTCATCTCTGCTGCCCTGCAGGAGCTGGCAGACCTGAAGCATGTGCATGGCAAGCTGAAGAAACAGTTCCAGGAGAAGGTGGCAGAGTTGGCACATGCCAACCGGCGGGTGGAGCAGCATGAGGCAGAGGTGAAGAAGCTGCGGTTGCGGGTAGAGGAGCTCAAGAAGGAGCTGGCCCAGGCTGAGGATGAGGTGAGCATCCAACTGGGGTAGGAGTGTCACTCCATGCTGCGTCCCCAGTGCCTGGCATGAGCCTGACTCTCAGGGTGTGCACAGGGTGGAGGTAGTGGGCGGGTGGGTGGTGGATGGATGGTAGGTAGGTGTGTGGATAGGAGGCTGAGAAGAAAAATGGACAAAGTTGATGAGAGGTTGAATAGATTAATGGATGGATGCGTGGGTAGATGTGTAGGTGATTAAATGGAAGGACAGAAGGATAACTCCATGGATGGATGAACAGATGGATGAGAGACTGGGTGGACTGAGGAATGGGAGAGAGAGGGAGGGAGGGAGGATGGATGGATGAGATGTGACAACAGACGTCTGATGGGTGATTGGGTGGATGGTTGGATGGGTGGATAGATGATGATGGATGAGTATATGGAAAGATGGATGACTGAGTAGACAGTGGAAAGATGGATAGACAGCTGACTGGGTCAGTGGGTGGGAGAATGAATGGACAGGGAAGGAGGGACAGAAGGATGGATAGATGGAAAGATAGGTGTGTCTGGGAGAGTGGAAGGACACATAGACAGGGTGAATGGGTGGCTGAATAGATTAGTGAATGGTGAGTGGGTAAGTGGGTATCTTCATCGGCAGATGGATATTTCCATGGATGAATGGTCACATGGACAGATTGATGGGGATAGATGGGTAGGTGGGTTGATAGATGTATCAGTAGCTTAGAGCATTGGTGGATGGGTAGATTTAGAAGGGAGGGGCAATAAGGATGGAGAGGAGCAAAAGGGACGCTTCCCTGGAGGAGGTGGGCCTTGGTCCAGGCCTCAGAGGAGAGACAGGGCCTACTCTCCGGGAAGGACATTTCCACTGATGAATGGCAGATGGCAGGCCAGGCTGGCCCAGCTCAAGGTGACCCCCATGCTGTTGGCCCTGCTCACCCCCCAGCTGGATGAGGCCCACAACCAGGCACGTAAGCTGCAGCGGTCACTGGACGAGCAGACGGAGCAGAGCGAGAACCTGCAGGTGCAGCTAGAGCATGTGCAGTCCAGGTGGGCCCGACGTGTACCCCGGGGGCGGGGGGACCGGGGTTCCAGCGGGGAGAGGATTCCTGGCCAAGGCACAGAAATAGGGCAGAGAGACTTCCAACCAAAGGAAACCCCCCTCCTGGGCAGGTTTGGAGCTCAAGCTAGAGAAGAAGACAGGAGAAGGAAGAGGGCCGGGCTCCCTCAGGCCAAAATCCTGTCCCCTCTGGGCAGGAAGGGCCAGGGCCAGGAAACCAGGCGAAGGGGAGTGCAGGAAGTGAGACCAGCTGGGAACCTGGAATTGTCTCCTATAGCCAGAGAGCAGAAAGGGTGACCAGACCGGTCAGGGCCAAGGTGGGGTAATAGGCAGGGCCCATGGGCCTGGGAAGCCATTGGCAAGAACAAGCAGCCCTCAGGGTCTCTGGGCTAGGCTGATCCCAAGCCAGCTGGGATCGGAGGAATCTGAGAAGCTCTGGCCCCATGGTAGTCTCGAGCCCTCAGACAGGGCCACAGGGTCTCTGGGGTACCCACCAGCACACTCTACATCTCTCCCCTGCCACCCTCCCCATCCCAACACCCTGTGAATCGCACCGTCTCCCTCACACCTCTTAGAGCCATGAGATATCAGAGAACATCAGGGGCGCATAACCATAGCACTGACCGGCTCTTCCTGGGCTGGGCCCTGAGCAGGCCCTTAACTCGAATCCTATTTCATGGAATGGGAGCCTGGGCTCTGCAGCCAGATGGCCTGGGTGGTGGGAATCCTGGCTCTGTGCTTCGTAGCTGTGTGATCTTGGGCCACTTACTTAACCTCTCTGTGTCAGTGTTTCCTCATCTCTAAAATGGGGACAATAATAGTTCTTACCTCTTGGTTACTGTTGGAATTAAATGAGCTGGTATGTGTTTATAAAAGTATACCTGGCACGTCATAAATGCTGAATGACTGTCAGCTGCTGCTGTTACCATTACTCCTGGGTGGGGGACTTATATTTGGGTCAGATATTGTGCTACAAGAGTCGTGCTCCTGTAAGAAGGGAAGGGGAAGACTTTTTTCCTAGAGGTTTAGCAGATGAGGAAACTAAGGCACAAGAGGATAAGTCCCTCCACGGCTACGCCCCTCCCTCCTTGGCCATCTGCCATTGGAGCCCTTATTTACTAAGCACCTACTGTGTGCAGCTGTGTGCTGAGTTCCCGTGAGGAAGACAGGCTGGGGAACCAGACATAACAGCTGTGCAACATGGCCAACCAAGCCTCAGTTTCCCCTTCTGCCGGGCATGTTACCTATAAAGTGTTGGGCAGGGGTCCAGGCATGAGTCCAAGTCGGGCTGTGTCTGGCCAGCTCTGCCCAGTCCCCCGCCCCAGCACACACCCCATAAAAGGCCGCCTAGCCCCAGGGCTTTCCCGCCAACTTGGCCGCATTCTTAGGGAGTTGTAAACTCCCAAAATGGACAGGCGGGCGCTGCCCAGCCTCTCAAGTGCTTCCATGGGGAGGGCGCGGCCGCCCAGGACCGCTGCCTCGTTTCTTCTCCAACTTTTTGTGCTTTAGTGTTCCGGGGACAGCGCACTAAATCACAGCGCAGTAATTGAGGCCCCCGCCTGCGCCCCCCCCACGTTAATAATTCATGCCTTCCAGTAAGATGCCGCCAGGCGGCCACTCTGCTGGGGGATGGGCATCCCCGCCACAGCTCTTCTCAGGCCCAAGTTCGCCTGGTACATTTTGGCTTAGGAACTTCAACGTGGGGAGAGGCTAGGGCAGAGCACTTTCTCACTGACACTGAGGATGTAGGGGGCTCAAATCCCCCCAACCCGCAAACTCACTTTCCGTGGCCTTTAGAGCTGGACTTGGGTTTGAATCCGGGCAGCGTGACCTTGAGCAGCCTCTCACCTCTCCAAGCCCCCACCCCACTCTCGCCCACTCTGGGAGTGGGACTTTGGGCAAATTACTCACCAGCTTCGTGCCTGGGTTTCCTTGTCTATAAAATGGGGGTGACAGTAGCACCTGCGTCATTTCAGGGACTCCTGGGAGGATGTGATGAGGTAATGTTTGTAAAAGGCCCAGCCCGGTGCCTGGCACGCAGGCAACACCGGTCAGCCCAGCAGATGAGATCTGAGCCTTGCCTCCGCTGTCACCCCCAGGCTCCGCCGGCAGCAGCAGACCGCCCCCCTCTTCGGGAAGATCCGCAGTGCTCGCTTTGGCACTGAGGAGGCCGGGGACGGCGCCAGCGACCTGGATGACGACGAAGACCTGCAGATCCAGGTGGCCTAGAGCTCCCCGGCTGGCAGGACGGGCCCAAGGCCGCAGCAACCCTGGGTGCCCAGGCTGACTGGCCACTCGAACTGATGCAGCTGCCGGGCTCGCTCGGGGAGCGACCCCACTCCCTGCCACAGACAACCCTTTCTCTCCCAGGGTGGGGTCAGTGGCCCACCCTACCAATGCCCCGTGGAAGGGTACCCACGGCCTATGTTTTTTATATATATAGATATATTTTTTATATATATGCCTGGTGTTATAAACGCAATACTGCTCCAAGGCCTGGTCTAGGTGCCCCCACCCACCCAGGACTTTCATGTAGGGGGAGGGGGATGTCAAGAGAGGGCCATTGAGTCCCCAACCCAGGCTGCCTCTCTGAGCTGCGGGGGGGTTGGGCGGGATCTGTTCATAATACAATGTGATAAACCCAGTCTTTGTAATAAATGAGCTGAAGTTCTTGGGGTTGAGTCCTGAGAGTGCGGCAGATCTGGGCAGGCGGTGTGGGGGGACAGCATCAGCCTACACCTGACACTGAACCTGAGTTCACAAATACCAAGTGACTTAATACACGAATGAATGTGAGAAAGAAAGAATGAATGAACATCTGAGCTGCTGAATGGCCTGGAATCCAGCTCCTGTGAGAGGAAGGAGAAAGTGTGGAGCATGTGTTATCTGGAGAAGGGGAGACTTAAGTCTGACACCGGATGGATTCAAATCTCAGCTCTGCCTCTTACTGGCTGTGCAACTTTAGGGAATTTACTTGCCCTCTCTGAGCCTCAGTTCCTTCATGTATAAATTAGATGTCTCATAGAGCCATCCTGAGAATCAGATGAGTTCATCTCGAGCTCAGTAAAGGTTAGTTATTATTGAAATACTTGAAGGTATACCCTGGAGAGGTATGCCAGCTGGGTTCTGCCACAAGGGATGAAGTTCAGGCGACTGGTAGTTTACCCAGAGGTAGGTGTAAACACAGTAAGTAAGAAACCCTTTTATCTTTCCCCTGGCCCTGCTGTAGGTAGTGAAATTACAGGTAATTTTAATTTTATTTTTGATACTTAATCTCTAAGTCTTCTATAACCAACAGACTTATATTAAACCTGGTGGAAACTGTTATTAAAAACACAGTAGTGTACATTTTTGAATCTTTGCAAGTCGAGGTAGCATTCAAGACACCTGTCCGTGATGAGACCCTTTAGGCACTTTCAGATTTGTGCGAACATGCATTTGATAGTAAGTTCCCCATGGTCAAAGGTGCTCAAGGAGAAGCTGAGGTTCCCTGCTAGGGGTAGGGGGGCAGCACTCAAGGACTTTCTTATTTTGGGTCAGTCTGAGAGACCCCTGAGGCCACAACCAGGGGGTGCCATGAGCCCTGGGGGCTGAGAGGAGGGAAGAGGCAGGCCCAGGAGCCCATCTGGGAGTGATAGATAAACTAACGCTTGATGCTCGTGAGATGAGGTTTGCTGTCATGGCAGGGAGGCCCCTGTCCCTTCCTAGGCTCAAGGGGGAAAGATGTAGTTGGGGACACCCAGCCATGGGGATCCCCCCAATGGGTCTTTCCCCACAAGCCAGGGCCATTGGAAAAGGGGCTGCAGGAGGAAGACCGTTTCTTGCCAGGGGTCTTTCTGTTTTCTCTCCCAAACAGGAAGTTGGCCCCAGAAGAGGCTGAAAATGCTGCCCTTTGACCCCTGGGAGCCAGGAACCAGGCCCTCACTGACTGCAGCCCTGAGAGCTGCCTCCCCAGGCCCCCGGGCAGACATGCCATTCCCAGACACAGAGCAGACCCGTTGGCTGGCTCCCCCAGACTCCCTGGCACCGCCAGCGAGATAGTGTTGAGCAGGGGCCCCATTACAGCCCCTGTCTGTGGGCGGGGCCACTCCTGAGAATGTCAGAGAGGAGAGGGTCTGGCCTCCCGCCTCCTTTATACAAGGGAAAACCCAAGTCTCAGGAGGGGAGGCACAGCCGCAGACACAGGACTGGAAGATTGCCTGGCCTGGAGTTCAGGCTGCCTCCCTGCTCACTGGCCTCCTGTCCCAGTGGTCGTGGTGGTGACACCATCTACCAACAGAAGTGTCAGCTTTGGCTCATGTGATACTTTAAAAACTAATACATTGCTAGTATCAATAATGGGGTTTTCTCATAAAAATGTGGGTTTCTTTCTCTTGAGAAGTCAGCACCTTGGACGATGCTGAGCTGAGAGGCAGGTGCTCCCTGCAATGGGGCACAGAGGTACCCCAGTGGACCGCAGTCCCCACTGCTCCCTGCAGTCTCACCCTACATCCACCTCATTTATAATACTGCTTGGCCCCTGGAGGCATGTGAGTGGCTAAGTCTTTTTCCTCTGATCTAGTCTAGTCTCTCTTTGAACAGGTGAGGAAACTGATTGAGAGGGGCAGGCACTGGCCAAAGTCAGTGTGAAATATAGTCAGGCCAAGTACAAATGTCACTCATGACCTCAGAACTCCTGCAGGTTTCTCGTCAGCACAGGGATGAACGTATCGAGCCATGCCATATGCTTCCCTACCCTAGCAGGCAGGCACTACCATCGTCTCAGTTCACCTCCCCAAGGCCACACCACTGGTTAGCGGTGATACCCTCATTCCAGGTCAGGTGCTCCAAGGCCAGACCCACACCCCTGATTATGATGCCCCTCCAAAACAAGGCCCCACGTGGTGCGACCCCTGCCCCACCCCACAGACTGCAGCTCCCGCCACTCCCTTACCGCCACCCAGACCTGCCCCTCCCCCGTCAGCCCCTAGAGCATTAGTGGGTGGTGTACTCGTCTGCTTCTCCCCCCACCCCACCAGATGCTCCTTCCTAGAGGGCAAAAAGTCCTTCCAGCAGCCAGCACAGTACCCTGGGCCTAGCGGGCATCCTTAAAGGAAGGAAAGAAGGATGGATCAATGGATGGATGGATGGATGGATGGATGGATGGATGGATGGATGGATGGATGGATGGATGGATGGGATGAGATAGGATGGTAGAGGCTAAAGCCAGAGCCACCCCGCCTGCCCCCACTCCCCACTCCAGTCCCACTGCAATACCTGCAGGACTGGTTCTATACGGGTCTTTCTGCTGGTCAGCTAAGTCTTCCAAGAAAACCACAGCAGCCCAGGGGCAGCAGTGTCCCGCCTCCTCTCAGTGCCTGGACAGGCTGGAGAACCGGCTAGGCCAGACACTGCCCCACCCGCCCCTCCTCCCCCTGCAGCCTGAAGCTCAGGGCCCTGGAATCTGTCCTCTAAAGCCTAGGCCTCCTCTAGCTCTCCAGCTGAGGTGGTTTTTCCCCCAGCCTTGCTCTACCAGGCAGACCTTGGAGTTCCCTGCCCTGAAATCCATACCCAAGGGTGAGCCCCTTGCACTCCAGCCGTCCAGACAAGCCTGGCTTCTAGAGCCAGCTGCTTTCGGATTTGCTGTGTGCCTTCCGGCAAGCTCCCGCCCCTCTCTAGGCTTTTGTTTCCTGATCTGTAAAATGGGAACAAAAGCACCTGGATTGTACAAACCCATATCCCATAATGTGACTTTACTGTTAGTATTATTTGCCTGGCTTTCCTTGTGCTCTGCCTCCCCTCCCAAGACCTCAGTGCCCTGTCTGCCTGGGGGCTTATCAGCCACACTGGGCAACCCTCTGGGGGAGTAGAAGGGGGGACTGGAGACAGAGGCAGCACCAGCTGTAGCTGTCAGCCCACACCTCCCCCCGCTACCCCCCACACTACCACCACCACCCAGCCTCCTCTGCCTGCTAATTGCAGAGTTACAAGATGCCAGCTGCCTCCCAGGCCCCAGGCGGGCACCTCCCACTAGAGCAGGGGCTCCCTGGAAAGCCTCCCAGTCTTCAAGCCCCACAGACCCAGCTGCACTGGGGGGTGCTCTCCATGGTGCTTAGACTCCCCCCTACCCCCAGGGAGGGGGCTTAAAAAGGTGTAAACATGAAGCCGCCTCTGGTTTTCCCATTTCCCAGGCTTCCCCCACGTCAGAGGAACATCCTGGCCTCCCCTCCCCCACTCAGGAACTAGCTGAGGCTCCCACTGCTGGGCAAATAAAGTCTCACTCCACATCCGGTGCATGGAGTGCTCCAGACTCGCTATTAAGCACATTCCCCCAGTGGCCTTGG
The DNA here is from genome assembly GCF_054644295.1 of Miniopterus natalensis. Lineage (NCBI taxonomy): Eukaryota > Metazoa > Chordata > Mammalia > Chiroptera > Miniopteridae > Miniopterus > Miniopterus natalensis. Next base: position 33,127,395 of record NC_142098.1, read on the forward strand.
TCTCCAGTCCCTGTTGATCTAGGATACAGTGCAGACAGCCCCTGGCTATTGCTTCTCTCCCTCCCCATCTGCCTGGGACTGGCTTTCCCAGTACTGTCTGGGACCTGCATTGGGCCCGAGCAGCAGCAGCTTGGCCAGACTGGACGACAGCTTCACGGTGACGGGTGTGCCTCATCCCAGGCACGTGAACCTCGGGCTCTGAGGACAGGGGTCTTGCCTCTGGGAATCTGGATCTCCCCAGGAAAGGAGCAGCTCCTTCAGAGCCCACGTTTTCCTCTGTGGTGCCATTGAATTGTCATCTTCACAATGACCCGGGAGATGGACAATGATAAGATGAGGAAACTGAGGCCCAGAGAGGCAAAGGACCAGCCAGTAAATGACAGGGCCAGGGTCAAATCTGGACAACTCCAAAGGCAGCCTATTCTAGGCGACAGACCTCAGCCCACGTCTGAGCAAGCTCAGAGCAGGTCTCCATAGATGTTCACAGGAAAAAGGGGAGGAGGGAGGAAGAAGAGTGAGCTGATGGTGGAGACAACTATCACCAGCCCTCTTCCCTTCAGGTCACTCTGCAAGGCCCTTTCACCCAGAGCCTACCTTGGGCAGGTTGGATGTGGGGACCTCATTACCTAGATGACTACACTGAGGTCCAGTGAGCAAAATAGCTCATCAAGGGCCCCAGCGACCGTGCCCTGGGGACCCCAGATCCCTTAAAGAGGACGGTCATAATCCTTCACTCCTTTGACCTTTGTTATAATAAGAGAGAGAGCAGCCGAACAGATGCAGATTCTCCTGCACCCCTAACCAGGCAAGAAGCTCTGTCTCCCTGAGCCTCAGTTTCCACATGTGTATCACAGGGTGCCCTGGGGAGTAGAAATGACGTTTGTCAAGCCCACAGCACTGCGTTCAGCACCAGCAGTATTGTTTGTCCACTTTCGTCCAAGGTCACCTGTCATGTCTGTGTGGGAGGCCAATTATCCAGGCAGGAAAAGTGCACTGACCACACTGGAGAGGGGATCTTTGTCCAGGATCTAGCTCTGCCTGTGTGGACTGCTCCACTCAGTCACACTCAGCTCCCCCTGCTCTCAGTTCAATACCAGAAATCTCCACTGATCGCTCGCCCAGTTGCCCAGGTATCTGACTTCCAGGATGGAATGGGGTTTGGGGGTACCACTGGGAGAGCAAAGGCAGCTTTGTTCTTGGACCACCATCTCCCTACCAAGCCTCCCCCGTTGGCTGATCAACTGGAGTTAGGTATGTAACAAAATCCCTTGGGAATTTGGCTCGTGAGAATACTTTATCAGATAAAGTTTATCTGATGTTCCAGTCCCTGAGGGGCAAACTGAGGAAGCTGCCAAGCAGTGGGGGGTAGAGTCAGAGAGAAAAAAGAGATGCCACGCCAGGCAGTCTGCCTATTATTTCTTTTGATGGTCATGACAGCCAGTGGGGTGATTACAACCTTACAGGTGAGAAAACCAAGCTTGAGACCCTTAGCAGCATCCTGAGGTCTCATGGCTGCAAAGAAGCAGATCTGAACTGGGGCCACCGCTCTCCAGAGCGGATGCTGGTAAGTACAGAGGCTCCGTACTTTGAGTGTTAACATGCCCATTAACCTCCATGTCTGTCCCTTGACATTGACTGTCCTAGATGGCTTCTCCTCTTCTAATTACCGATTTATTCACCTGGCTGGTGCTGACTTTCCACTCCTTGCTAGCCTGGGAGTTCCCTGAAAGCTGAATTTGATCCTTTCTAGTAACCTTGGTGCCCCAGCACCTATGCCTGCCACATAACAGGAACTTACTAAGCATTCGATGAATGAGTAAGCGGGTGAACAAATGAATGAATGACCTTCTATGCTCCCTCTCAGGCCCCTGCGCTGCGCACCCCAAGGCCAGTCCAGAGGCTCAGGTCGGTCAAAGGCAACAAGCGATGAAGTTATAAACCAGGCCAGGCAAATGGACTGCAAAGTTTTTTGAGAGGAAACTCAAAGATGCAGTGCTATTAAAAATTGATATTTCAATGAGATAATCCCTCTCCTAGGCTTTTAATTGATTGTCTAAAAAGCCTTCCCCTGTTGTTATGCTGCTTTATTCACAGGGACCATTAATTTTTTTATGGACAATCAAACCCAGAGAGAGTGGAAGGGCTGCTTCAGAAACAGCAAGCAAGGCGCCAGGGACGAACAGCTGAGGGGTCGCCCAGGAGATGTGACATGGCCGCGGAGATGGCCTTGGCTCTGAGACTGGGAAGAGGGGAAGACCCTGCATATCCCAGACACACACACACACACACACACACACACACACACACACACACACCTGCCCCTACCCCAGTGAACAGCCTTGTGAAGTTTAGAGGCGCAAGAGATAAGGGCTACATCAGGGTGTGGGGCAACTGCTGCAGGTAAGATCCCTGCCCTGGGAGTCAGGACCCCTGGGCTCCCCCTTGCCACTAGAGGCCAGTTTCCTACTGTCCAAGCCCCTGTTCCCCCGCTGTCCGTATCAAGGTGGGGCTAGAGATGGACAAGGAAATGCAGGTGAATGGGAGTCAGGACCTCTGGGTTCTGCCACTTTCCCTCTCTGGGCCTCTATTTCCTCATCTGTCTAGTGGGGGTGGCACTGGCATCTGTCTCCAGGGGTGACTTTGAGGGCAGAGCCAGGAAATCTAGGCTCCTTCTCCTGGCTCTGCGGCAGCCCTCAAATCTATGCCCGCCCCCCTGAGGTGACCTTGGCCACCTCCCCCCTCCTCCCTCTGCCATGGCTCTGAGTCGGCCTCCATGCTCTGCTGCAAAGCTTGCAGCCGCAGAGGTGTGCTCTGTGCACCTGTCTGTCAGGCCTCTAGCTGCGTCTGTTTCTCCACCACCCCATCCATCCACTTCGTCAGCCTGACAGGCAGCTTCAACAGGCCCCAAAGGGTCCCTGGCAGCAGCGAAAATGGGTCAGGGCTTGGCTGCCTGGCCCTTGGCCCTTTCAGATCTGTCTTGCCCACCCGTGAGCTGGCCTCCCTCACTTTCTCTCCACAGCCCCGTGCTCCTGACGCTTCTTTTCTGGACGGGAGACTGGCCAAGCAGGGCGGGCTTTCTGGGCTTGGGCCTGTGCAGTCACCTGGGTCCTGCACTTAACAGGGCTCCGCACTTGGGGTGACGCTCTGTTGCTGCCGTCTTGAAATTATTAATAGTTTTTAAAAGGGGGCCCCACGTTTTCATTTTGCACCAGGCCCCATAATAAGCCGATTTTGCTGTCAGGGGACAGACCTGCTTCAGGAAATGGCCACGGGGTAGGTCCCCAGGACAGCGCCCCAGGCTGGTGCCCCTGCCTTTAGCCAAGGCCAGTCCTCCCGGAGGACAGGCTTCCTCTCTACATCTTTTCCTCCCCACCTTACCCAAGACCCCCAGTTCAGAAGCTCCCCTGCTTCTCACCTCCCCGATGCAGGGGCCCTCCAGGGGATGAGCAGATTAGTGGGGGTCACTTCTCCAGACATCTCAGACCCTGGGGAGGGAGCTCAAAGGAAGCCAAGGGGGTCCCTAAATCTATATGTTTTCCCCAGACAGGTACCACTGGAGTCAGGTGGAAGCATGGAGACCGCAGAGCAAATGAGGTACAAATTCATTTAAATGATCTGTGGCATTCATAACAGCCTTTGGTCAATATGGTGTTTTGTCGGGCAACAGATATTAAAGGTGCAACCGCTTGAACCTTATGGGCTCTGGGAAGGTTTCCTCCATCCAAGCACCACCCCTCATGGCAGAGGGGCAGAGGGCACCCTGCAAAATGCAGCGGAAGCGAAGACACGTCTCTTAGAAAGCTCTCCTAAGGAAGTCTGCAAGCACATGTAAGGTATAAGTGTGGCTACAAATATTTAGCCTCACAAGCGCTCGCTGTGGCACTGTTTACAAAAGCCAAAATGAGATGGCTCAATGGCCAGCGGTGGCGCTGGTTAAATAAATGACAATGCATTTCTCCAGGGGCATGCTGGACCTCCTTACAGAAGAGGGGTGGCAATCAGATTTGAATATAGCGCCCATGGTGGGCTTGGCTTTTTCTGGATACATTGGAAGAATCGAAGCCGTAATGTTAGTCTCAGGGTCATTGTCTTTCTTCTTTCTTACCTCCGCCAAGGAGCCAGGGACACTTGACATTCTGAGGATCTCTCAGATCTGTCCCCTGCCACCAGCCCTCTCATTAGTCAGGCCACACCAGCTCTCTCCTGCAAGACTTGCCTTCTCTTCCTGTCTTGCTCCCCACGACTCCATTGAGGCTCTCCGTCTATTCTCTAAGGGTAGCCAGAAGGACTTTTTTAAAAATGCTAATTGAATTCTTTTCCATTTCCTGTTTAAAGCCCTTGATTGGCTCCCCACTACTCTTAAGATAGAGACCAAACCCTTGAACTGGCCTTCAAGCCTCTTTGTGGGCAGCCTGGCCTAGCACTTTGCTTCCCCAATTCCCTTTGAGTTCCAGCCACTCTGGCCTCCTCCCACGCTCTTATGCACAGTGGGCTCTTCTACCACAGGGCCTTGGCACATGCACTTCCCCCAACTCAGAACACTCTCCCTCTCCTCTTCACTTGGGTAACTCACCCTTTTGCTTTTACCTTAAGAGTCACTTCCTCGGTAAGCCTTCCCAGACAGGTCAGGTCTCCCCATGTCTCTTCCAGCACCTGGAAGACCCTCACTGCCTTTCTCGCAGTAGCACCTGAAACTGCAGAGGTCTTAGATCAGCGCCTGTCACTTTCACTAGACCATGAACTCCACAAGGGCACAAGCTGCTCTGGTAAACCACTGCATCCCCAGTGCCCAGTACCTGGCACAGAGTGGTGCTCAGATGTTTGTTGAATGAATGAATGAATGAATGAATGAATGAATGAATGAATGAATGAATGAATCAGTGAGGGAGGGAAGGCTAGTACGAGCACTGGGCCTCCCTTCCCTGCTGGTTGGCAGGCCTGTCCAGGGAAAACTTGGCAGGTTTGCTGTTAGCATATCACACTTGTACTCAGGACAGCAACCCAGAGAGAACCATGCACTGGGAGGGGGGGTTGGAATGTCCCCTCTTTCCTGAGAGCCGCTCTCTGCATCCACTGGAAAGCTCCCCTTTCCCAGCCTCCTTTGGAGGAGGCAGGAAGAGCAAGAGGGCCCCATCTCCTTCCTTTCCACCCCCCTCCTGGTCAGTCCCTTTGATGTGAAGGTTCCGGGGAGGCTGGTTTGTGTCACTGTTGAGCTGGGAGAGGGAGACAGTTCAGGGCCTCATCTTAACAGACAAACTGGCCCAGATCTCAGTGCTCCCCTGCAGCAGAGGGGCCCTGGGCTCTCACAAATGCCAGCTTCTCACCATCAATCTGATGGCTGTGGTGGGGTTGCCTGGGATTCTTTACCCGGGATTCCAGGGACTCTTCCAGCTCTGGCTCTGTCAAGAGCAAATGAGGGAGGTGGTGGGAATAAGGACCTTGTGGAGATCCCCTGGGGGACAGACATGGACTAGGATCCCTGTCCTTCTAGGTTATGTCAAGGCCCCAAGAAACAGAGACTCCATGGTCTCCTCTTCAAGTCCTGGCACGGCTTTATTATCTTCTACTTACTGACCTCAGTATTTTTACCTGTGAAATGGGGATTGTGATATCTACCCTGGATTACTACTGTGAGGTTCAATAGGCTAGAACAGTGTTTCCCCAAGTATGGACTCACATCACCTCCGTGGTCAGTAGAATGATGTCGCTCACGTCCCATAAGATGGTCCTAACTGACAGGGGCGCACTCTGAAAAAGTGATTCCCTATTCATTTTCCTTTTCACCCTCTGACTATTCTTAAGGAGACAATCTCAGACAGGTGGTAGTGTGGGCTTAGCACCCCTCTAACATGTGCCCAACTCCTTTTTAACAAAAGCCTTAGAGCTTTTCAGGCAAGTAATATTAGCCAGCACATGTGTAATGCATTTATTTTATTTTCAAGGCATTTTATTTCCATAGTTTGTTCTTGAGGCAAATAGAAAAATGTGAGGTGACTTAAAAAATATATTGAGCAAATAATAGTAAAGGAGATCCTTGAATCTGGCAAAAGTCATAAAGTGGCTGGAGTGGCTGGGGCTTGGGAAATACTGTTACAGCGTGGGCGTAAGACCATGTGCCTTAGTTGCAGGTTTGATCCCTCGCCCCCCTCAGGGCACATGCGGGAGGCAACCAATCGATGTCTCTCTCCCTTCTACTCTCTCTTAAAAGTAATGGAAAAAATATCCTCTGGTGAGGATTTTAAAAAAAGAAGGAAATATTTCCCTGAAGAAGATACACAGATGGCAAATTAGCACCCAAAAAGATGTTCAACAACATTAGCCATTAGGGATATGCTAATTAAAGCCACTAAGAGATATCACCACATACTTATCAGAATGGCTGAAAAAAAAAAGGAGTGACAATAACAAATGCTGTCAAGGATGCGAAGAAACTGGATTGCTCATACATTGCTGGTGGGTATGTAAAATGGTACAGCCACTCTGGAAAACAGTTTGGCAGTTTTTAAATTAAACATGCAATTATCATATGGCCCAGTAGCTGTACTCCTAGGCATTTGTCCCAGAGCAATCAAGATTTACGTCCCAAACTGGAAACAACCCAGATGTCCTTCAGTGGGTGTACAAATAAACACACTGTGGTATATCCATACCATGGAATACTACTTGGCAAGGAAAGGAACAAACTATTGATACATATGACTACTTGAATGAATCTCCAAAGAATTATGCTAAGTGCAAAAAAGGATAATTCCCAAAGATTACATACTTAACCATTCCAATTTTATAACATTCCAGAAAAAATTACCAGTGACCAAATAGATGTTATAAATGACCGAAGTATAGAAACGGAGAACAGATTAGTGGTTGCCAGAGGTTAAGGAGGGATGAGAGTGGGAGGGAAGTGGGTATGGATATAAAAGGGCAATAGGAAGCAGCGTTGTGGTGATGGAAATGTTCAGTATCTTGACTGCCTCAATGTCATTATCTGCGCTGTGATATTGTACTCTAGATTCGCAAGATGTGACCATTGGAGGGACTGGAAAGCATACACAGGATCTCTCTGAATTATATCTTATAACTGCATGGGAATCTATGCATATCTCAAAAAGTTTAATTAAAAAAAATATTTAGGTGATTATAGTGCAGCAATGATATGAGGATGAGAGACTGAAGAAGTTTAGGAAACTCCACTCTAGAGAAGATTACTTTTTATTGAGAACACATTTTTTATTTTTATTTTTTGGTTGACCAAAACTCTCCCAGAGGTTTCTGGTAGTGAAACAGTTTTCTTTGATGGATCAAGTGCTGGAGGCTTTATGAGCTGTGGTTTGAAGCAAAGCAGGTGGGGTCAAGTTTGGAAGAGGCATGGGGAGGTCAGGAGGTCGAGACCCAGGAGGGCTTGGCAGGCAGGGACTGGGGCTGCCACCCCCTCTTCCTCTGGCGGTCTGGGGCTGGTTAGCTCAGGCAGGGCAGGAAGCCCCCTGGAGTCTCTGGGGCTCCCTTTGTGGTCACAGTGACCATCCAGGGACCATCCAGGGACATTTTAAAGGGAAGAGAAGCAGCCACCTAAGAAGAAGCTCCCTGGGCAAGGCAGAGGCCCGGTGTCTCGGAGGCAGGGGGCTGGATTCCATGGGTGAATGCTGAGGTTCTCGGACCCTCGCTGTATCAGGCTGTCCCTCTGAGAAACTTGGACAATAGTTTTGTTCTGTATATTTGGTCCAAAGCAGTGGTGAGTGGGCATCAGAAACACCTGGGGGCTTTTCAAAACAGATTTCTGAGTGCTACTCTGAGATTCTGATTTCATAGGTCTGGAGTGGGGCCGGGAGTTTGCATTTCTAACAAATTTCAAGGTGATGCTGATGCCTCTGGCCCAGGGACCGCACTTTGAGAACCGCTGGTGTAAAGGGGTGCAGGCATGAAAACCAGAAGGGTGAGGTATCCCCCTCCCCCCCAGGGAGGTCCTAGGTGACCTCCCCATCCCTGCCTGGCAGGCAGAGGAGACCTGTGATGTGTGAGCCCAGGTGGGCAGTGACCCAGCACTGGCAGGGGCCTGAGGGGCAGCGAGGTGAGTGTGTGTGCTGGGGGAGACCAAGAGGAATGGGGTTTAGACTTGAGGGGGACCTAGAATGGGAGTTCTGGGTGTTCTGAGGGGTGGGGAGGCCAGGGGAGGGAAGGAGAAGTTGGCCGACTTCTAGGGCAGCTGACATGGGGATGGAGGCGCTGATGCGCCACCACAGTGTGTGCGCGCGGGGTGGGTGGGGTTGGGGGCGCCCCCTGGGGGGGGCGGGCTAAGGAGGTGACTGAGGATTCTGGGGAGAGCTGGGCCGCGAGGGCCCAGGGAGTCTGCAGGTGACAGGGCAGCAACGGGGGATGTGATCCTGAAGAGGCTGGGAGTTGGGATTGGGGTGGCTGGGAGCTGATGTGGGGTTCAGCTTTCAGGGGCTGAGGCGCGATGTGAGATTGGGATTTGGGGGCCAGAGAGGGGCGGTGAGGCTGAGCCCAGGTACCGAGGGCAACGTGGAGGGGTCGCGGAGGCGCGCTGGGGAGTCTGGGCGGCAGCTTGTCCCGCGGCTCGGAGGATTACGGCGGGGGCGGGGCGCAGGGGCCGGGGGGCGGGGCGCCAGGGGAGGGGGCGGGGCCGGGAGCGGGGCGGGCGGGGCGCGCCCTGGGTCGCCCGGAGCCCAGCCCGGCGGCCGCGCCTCCGCCGCCGTCCCCGCCCGGAGCCCGGCGCCACCGCCGCCTCGCCGCCACCGCCGGCCTCGCCGCGACGCGGGCATGAGTCTGGCCCGCCGCCCGCCCTGCCAGCGCCCCCGGCCCGGGCCGAGGCTCTCAGGTAACTAGGGGGCTCGAGGCGGGGCGGGGGGCCCTAGGCCGAGCCCGGGAGGCCCTTGGCGACTCCAACCTGAGAACTCTCCAAGCCCTGGGGCTCTTCCTACTCGGGGGCAGGGGCCGGGGAGCTCTGGGACCTGCTCCCCCAAAGCCAGCCCAGGCCCTAGAAACTATCCCCTGAGCTCCCCTCTGCAGAGGGACCCGGGCCGGGGCCTGTCCTCACCCCCTACCCCACAGATATCCATGAAAAGCCCAGGCCCCTGTGCTTCCTGCCCCTGAGCCTGCCATGCCCAAGGGGCATAACCCAGCCCAGGCAGCCCCCACTGTCCTGCTCCCCACTTTCCTACTCCCTCAGCTTTCCCAAATTCCAAGAGACTTTTCTCTACCCCACCTGCCCCCACTGCCCACCTTACCACTTAAACTCATGGCCAGCTTGGGGTCCTGTCCACCTTCTCCCCCATAGCCCCCAAGGCCCTGTTTCCAGTTCAATGCTTTCTGTCACTGCAAAGGGACAGGAGTGGAGTCTGGGCACCTGGCTGATGTGAGCAGAGCAGGACCTCTGTGCAGCCTGCCTGCCCCAAGCCGCAGCTGCCAGGACACTTGGGTGGAGGGTCTGGGGTGGAAGGGTCTGACAGTCAAGGGCAGTGAGGGGCCTGGCAGGATCACAGCAGCCACTGGAGGCTGGCCTTGTCCAGCACAGATTCTGCTCTTGCTCCTTTCAGAGAGATGTGGCACCTGTGCCGGCCATTCCTGTCCCCCACCTGGGATGGGCCCCAGGAGCTGTGCCCCCTTTCAGCCAGTTGCTTGCCTCTCTGTGCCTGGAAACTGGCTACTTGTAGCCCTTCCCTCTCCAGCAGGGCAGCGGGGCTGGGCTGGATGTGACTTCACCCAACAACCCTGGTGGATGGGTGGGGAGAACCGCCCAGCAAGGCCGGGACACAGTGTCAGCAGCATTCACTCCCCCGAGGCAGCGTTGAGCCAAACTGTGGGTCCAGTGCCCTGCTGGTTCTCCAGGAACAACAGTTTGCTGGCCGTGACAGTCGGCGCTGGGAAAGCCCTGGGATTCAGGGATGTGGGAGCCAGCCCTGCTCATACACCTCTGGAAGTTACACATCTGGAAGTTGAGCTGGGTCTGACCTGCTGGTAGCGGGCAAACATGAGAGGGAATTATGCTTTCAGTCCCCAAATACTGAGCCCCCACTCCGCATTAGGTACCTTTCTAGGAGCTGGGATGGAGCCGTTAATTAGAGCAACGCCTAGCATCAGGGAACTGGTATTCTAGGGCGTTCTAGGAGACTGAGCTGCCGAGGAGCCAATGAACTGATGAAGGAACAGAAAAGCCTGTAGCGATGCGCGTGGTGAGGACAGCGAAACTGGATGTCATAATAGAGGCTGATTGGCGGGGCTCCTCTGGTCAGGGTGGTCAGGGAAGGCCTCTCTGAAGAGGCGACCTCTGAGTTGAGACCTGAATGAAGCAGCAGAATGAACCTTGGGACCATCTGAGGGAACAGCGTTGTAGGCGGGGAACAGCAGCAGTGGTCCTGCTTGGGAAGGAGTTGGGCATGTTGAGAAAGAAGAAAGGGCAGCGTGGCTGTGGCTAGGTGTACTGAGCAGGGGGGAGACAAGAGCAGGGAGGAAGGGGACCAGGAGGGAGCAGAGTGGCCATGGTATGGAGGCACAGCATCACTTTTCTGACTTAAGAGCCCAGGAGTCAGGGACTGTTCCAATGTCCCTCATTCCATGGTTCCTCTCTGCCCATTTGGGTATTTGACCTCTTTGCCACCCACCTTGGATGAGACCTGCAGTGCTTCTGGTAGTGGTTTCATGTGGAGATTTGCATGGGGATGGGGGGAGATGGAAGGAGGATCCCTCCTGGCCCAGATAGCTGTCACACTCTGACCGCAGGTGAGGGGAAATGTCCCTGGTGCTGGTGAGAATCCTGCCCATTGGATCTTTGCTGTGAGGTGGAGACAGTGAGACAATAGGGAGCCAGGTGTCCAGGTAGGGATGTCCCCGAAGCCCTGATAAGATCCCATCTCTCAGGGAGTGGAGAGGCCCAGCCAAGCCAGCAGCCGCTCCTGCTCAGTCATTGGTTGCCAACAGCAGCGAGTAGCTTTGTTCTGGAGCCAAAGCCTCGAGGCAGAATCCAGGTGCACAGAGGGAGTGCTTAGGGAGCTGCCTGATGGGGCAGGTGGGCAGGGGAGCCCTGGCCCTTACCTCTGCTGGGCACCAGGGAGTCCCCCTGCCTCCTCCCCACAGGACACCTGCCCTTTCCTGGGAAGAGGGGAGGCTCAGCCTTGCTCTCTCTGTGAAGGAGCCCGTGGTAGCCTGGCCCAGGGTCTGTACTGCCTGATTGAGTGTCTCAGCCAAGAGGATGTCAGGCTGGGAGGAGAAATGAGGGGCCCTTGTTCCCCCCTGCAGTGTTGAGGGCGCTGCTGGGCACCCTGTTTATCTTCTCTGGGTGCTCAGAGCTGAGCTCACAGGCTTGAGACCTCAGATTCTCTTGAGTTAGGGCTTTCTTCCCTGCTGTAGCCTGGTGAGAGGCAGAGCTGGTGGTGGCTCAGGAGCCAAGAGGAAAGTGGCCCCAGGGATGGCAGGGCTGGGGCTGCCTCAGCCCAGGTCCTGGCCTCCTGAACCCTGCTCCACTCCTCTAAGCCTGTACAGCTCAGCCTGGGGCTGTTTCTCTAGCTTGACACTGTGCAGTCCCTCTGGAGGCTGGGCTGGTTCTAGGTGTCCTCCCCCCATACACGCACACCTGATCCCATTGCCCATCAAATTTGTGGTCCACCTTTTGGCCCTTCCCCCTCTCTCCCTACCTCCTCAATCCCCTTTGTACTGTTTTGGATCCCAAGCAGGGTCTTGCTCTTGCCCTTTGCCATCCAGGCTTCCCATGGAAAGTTGCTCTTCTGCTGGTTTATTTCTGTGGGGCTCATTCTAGGGTCTGAGGTATGGGACAGTGTGTGGGCCTACGGACAGACACAGCAGGGGTGCTTCTGAGAGCTTGGTGGCCCAGTCACTGTGGGGATGCTCTGGGAAGGTAGCTGGTGGAAGGAGAGGCCTACATTGGGCCGGTGACAATGGCTGGGTTATGGTGGTTTCGCAGATGGGCAGCAGCTCTTAAAATGAAAACAGCCCTTGTTTCCAAGGCAGAAGCTCTGATTCCAAAGTGGGCAGGCAGGTGCCTCATGGATTTATTTTCTCATTTAAAGTAGGTGGATCTATACTCTTTTTTTTTTTTTTTCTACTAATGGGGAAACTGAAGCACAGAGATGTTGAGTGGCTTGCCCAAACTACCCGGCCAGCTGGATTCACGCTCCTGGCACCCCACCCTGGGCTGCTTGAATGAACCCAGGGGCCTAGTGTTTTCTTGTAAGCATGTACTGAAAGGGGCCTTCCGTGCTATGGCCCCACAGCCGGGGGCCTGCCTGCTGTCATCTTGGAGGGGAATTTATGGAGCTGATCTTGCTTCTGAGGCAAGGCAGCTCCAGGAGCAGGCGGTGGAGACAGCTGGGAAAATTTACCCATCGCTGATGGCCAGAGCCCAGGTGTGTCAGGGCTGTTGGGACCAGTGCCAAGGAGGGGACTCCAGACCAGACTTTACAGGAGAAAAGCAGACCACTTGGGAGGGTCTTGGATCCCAGGGGCCTGGGATAGAAGGAGTGAATGGGCAGGGAGGCAGCTGAGGTGGTGCTGAAGAGGCTGTCAGTGTGCAAGTAGGATAGGGGAGCGGTACCCTCTCTTTGCCCCGCCTTGTTTGCACGTGCCTACTGGGGCAGTCCCATCTGTTCCCTTGTTAGGGATTTAACAGACAGGCTTCCAGGAGATTAATTAATGCCAAGCTGTTGGCAGATCCAGCAGCATGCCTGCCCCAGGCTCTGTCCTGGCAGCACAGATGTCCAGCTGACCCCAGAAATGCTACCCAGCGATCCTGGAGACATGGGGGGGCGATGTTGCTGGCATAGCCCTGCCCCTGAGCCTGGATGGCAGAAAGGGCTTAGGTAGTGGCAGACAGCCTGAGATGGCCACAGGACATTCTACCCCCGGGCCTGCGTCCATCACCCACTCCAAAACTTCTCATTTGTCCCTGGCTGTGCCCCAGGCTTGCTCTGTGACCTTAGCCATGCCGCTTAGCCTCTCTGAGCAACTTTATTTTCCCATCTGTAAAATGGGTATTGAATTGGGTCATCACTGAGGACAGTCCCCCCCGCCCCCTCCAGTCTGCGTCTTGGCTATCCGTTGATTCTTTATCTGATTCTGAGTGATCCCTGCAGGCACTCCCATTGCCCGCCCCATATTGACTTCCCCTTAGTCCCCCTCACTGTCAGACACAGGCCCAGGTGACTGCTGGTTCTCCTGCCGGTGCTCAGGACATGGGGGCACTACATGGCTGGCCAGCCCCAGAGCCTTCCCAGCACCAGGGCCAGGACCAGGCATCTGCTTCCATGATGGCCACCTCCAGCAGGCCCAGCACATTCCTCAGGCTTATCTGGGGGCCCGCCCCACTGGACTCTGCCCTCCCACCCAGGAAGCAACACCCAGAGGAACTGCTGGAGAGTGCAGGGGCTGGGAGCAGGGCCTGAGTGGGCTGGAGGTGCTGATTCTCAGCTTCCTGCCTGGGGCTGGAGACAACCAGGTATAGGAGTGATGGGGTAGAGGGATTGGGGGTGTCTCCTGAGACTGACAAAGCAAATTGTCCTTAACCTCAAGGAGTTTGGGGTTCACTCAGACACCAGACTCTGTGCCACCTCCTGGGGAACCTCTCCATCTCAGGGAAGGCTCCCGTGGGCCTCCTGTGCATGGAGGGAGCAAATTACCCTAAGTTTGCCCCGAAGTTGTAGCAGGAGATTGGGCCGGACAGCACGTCCCAGGCCACCTCTTCCTCTGCCCCCACCTCCACCGCGGCGCCAGCGTCCGCCCTCCCAGGAAGGGGTTAACTGCCAGCCCCAGCCGTGAGGGAGGGGACTGGGCTGGACCATTTTCCCCGCCGATGCCTCCACCTCGGTTTTCCTGAATGGTTCCGTCGTCCTGGGGTGGGGAGGGAAGGGAAGGAAGAAGGGCGGGAGCAGGGGGGAGGAAGGGAGGGAGGAGTGTGGGAAGAGGAAGGAAAAAAGAGCGAGACAGCGAGGGAAGAGAAAGATGTCACTGTCTAATCTCCCTGTCATTTTTATTTCCAGCAGGCGCCGGGCGAAGGAGCTGCTAGAACAATGCTGAGGCTGGCGAGGTGAGGGGCAGCCCGGCTCTGGCTCTGCGAGGAAGCCCCGAAGGAGTGTCGCGAACAGGTGATCGGAGGAGCCGGAAACTGAGGCCACCTGGGCATCCCTCCCCTCCTCTCGGCCAGGCCCGGCGCCCAAGAGAAGGTGGGGAAACCATGGCGACCAATTTCAACGACATCGTCAAGCAAGGCTACGTGAAGATGAAGAGCAGGAAGCTCGGGGTGAGCCACCCCCCAGGGCCCTGCCCTCTGAGGGTCAGGCGCAGAGGACTTGGTCTGGAACCTGGCGGGTCGGGGTACGCAGCCAGGCATCCTGCATATGCGGTCTCCAGGCTTCTGGCCAGCGGGCTGCCTGGCATGAGCCTGGGCCCAGCCCTGCCTGCTGCAGCCCCCGCCCCAGCAGGACTGGCTGGCATCCCAGGGGCTGGGCCAGTGGTGGCAGCCGATGGGCAGGCAGCTCCTTGGCTATTGTTGAAGTTGTCGCCAGGGCCAGGAGTGCTGGAAATGTCGGGTTGACTGAGCTAAGACCAGCTTCTCACTTCCCCTCTCCTTGTCTCCTCGCTGCCGCCTCCCTGTTTCTCCCCTCCCCTCTCCTGGCCTCTTTTCTTAAGTACCTCCTCGACCGCTGTTTCCCATTGCTTTCTGTGTACAGGTATTTATTTATCTGTGGGTGTTGATTTGACCGTTAAAGAAGTGTTTGAAAAGGAGAGTGGCTGGTTGTGGGGGCGCGTGGTGGTGTGAGGGGTGCGGAGGCTGATGTTTATGTGGTTTATGAATGAGAACTTGGGGCCTGTGGCTCCGAGTTGCTCCCTCTGTGCTCCATGTTTAGCCTGGAGCTGGGCTTGGAAGCCTCATGGAGATGAAGCCTCGGACACACCTGGGTGTGCATCCTCCCCCACGCCCTGCTGGTGAAGACCCCCCAGAAGGCATGAGCAGGGACCCCAGGGACCAACTTAACGATCTTGGTGGAATTGTCCAAGAGGGGCCTGGCAGCTGCCTCCTCCCAGTAGGATGAAAACCCTGGTGACTGAGGTGGCCCAAGTCTAGTGTTTTACCTGGGTCTCTGGTCCCTCCCTTCTCCCCTCCCCCGTGGCCTTGATGGGGTGGGTTGGCTCAGACTGCTCAAGGCTCCCTGGCTGTGCCTGAGTGGGGTGGGGGAGAGCAGGGCTTCCTACCAGCTCCCCTGCCTGGGTACCGCCTGCGTACAGGACAGAGCAGCGCTGGCCTTGGCGAGGGGATCCCTCTCCTGCCTAAGGGCCCCGTGGGGGTATGTTTGTCTGTCCAGCAGCTGAGCTGCGGGCATGTTTGCAGCCTTATCTGAATTTAGATTTTCGTCCCATCCTGGGCACCAGCCCAGGAGACTGGGCTCTGGTGGCTCTCGGCCACTCTGCTTTTACCCTGAGAAAGGGCTGAAGCCCACTTGGAGCACAGACCTAGGAGAGAGGCTGAAGCGGGGAGGCCGAGTGGGTAGGGGGGCAGCTTCTAATGTGGCTCCTCATTCCTATGTGTCCAGACCTAGCAGGTCCCCAGGAGCTGGCTGGGCTGAGGCCCTGTCCAGGACAAAGCTTACCTGGAAGGCAAGCCACTTGGGGCAGCCGCTGGGCTCAGTTTCAGACCTGTTCTGGTAGACTGGGAACCTCTAAGGTGGGCACAGCCAGGGGAAGGGGCATTGGGAGCTGGGGCAGGGCTAGGCCCAGTCTGGAGTCCACCACTACTCAGAGAATTTAGCTTCCCCATGCAGACCTGGTATGAGGGACTGCAGTCACCCCCAGGACAGCCATTATGGTCTCAGCCCACGGAGGTGAGGGGGGAGGGGCTGAAAGAGATCAGGAGCCCACCCTCCCACCTGCCAGAGCCTTCCTCCCAGGCAGAGCTGTGGCAGTGTTTCTGAAGTACTGATCAAAGACCTGGGGAAGTGGGGAAGGAGGGCTCTTGAGTGCAGTGGCTCCCTGGGGCTCTGTGTGTGTGTGTGTGTGTGTGTGTGTGTGTGTGTGTGTGTGTGTGTGTGTGTATTCCTGTAACCAGGCAACCAGAGTGCTCAGGCCCCCAGGCCTTTTGCCCCTGACACTGCAGGCTGCATGGAGTCCAACCTGGCAGGGCATATCTGGGTCATGCATGCATCCATCCATTCATTCATGGTCCCGTCATATGTTCATTCAGAGCTCTGTTAATGAGGCTACCAGGATGTGAGTGAGGATTCTGAGAAGAAAATACAGTGTTTGTCCTAAAGGAGCTCCTCAGCTGAGTGCTGAGGCCTGCTGTTTAGATAGATAGACCAGGAAGCTGAGCCAGGATCATGGGATGGGGGCTGCCTAGGCCCCCTGTACCCTAGGACTCTGCCTGCCAAGGACCTGGTGCCTGCATGGCAGAACAGGGCTGGGGAGGGGGCAGGGGCTTGGGGCTATGGTCCAGAGGCCCCCTCACCAACTCTGCTCTGGGACACCCCTCAGTCTCCCTACTGTTTGCCAGTGAGGGGAGCACTAGAGATTTCTGGGGAGTGGGGTCTCCAGGCTTCTGGAGTGCCCCCTGAAAGAGGAGGGACATTCCAGCCAGACTCTGGGCTGGAAGAGAGCCTGAGGCAGGAGGGAGGGGGCCATGGAAGGAAAAGTCAGCATCCCAGGCAGGTAGGTAGGGCCACCCCTCAAGTTGTCTGATCAGCTAATTTGCCCCTATAGCCCTAGAGAATGGTCTGCTCCCCTCCCTGGCTTTGATCCTTGGGAGGAGTCCAAGAAGCTATAAAGAACTTGGGTGGTTTTAGGCACAGGGTCACTGGCAGTGGTTGGACAAGGAGGGAACCTTGCGAGGGAAGGCACTGTGCTCTGGGGTCACCCCAGGTTCTTGGCCCTATCCCTTTACTTTGAGAGCCTCTGGTTTCCCAACTGGAACAGGCAACTAACCCTGGCCCCCTACACTCCAGGGTTGGTTAAAGAATGAAAAGAGTGTGTGAGTGAAAGCTGCTGGAATCAAGAGGAGGTGTTGCTCACACCGAGCCCTCCCTGGCTCTGAGAACAAGGCTGTGGTGATGTGCAGGCTGGGAGTGGAAAGTGGGCTGATCTCTCTCTAGGACACTCCCGCTGTTGTGGTTGGTGCCGCTGGAGCCCTGGGCTGAGCTTTGTGTGCAGTGGGCTCCGAGTTTTAGCTCTGGATCTAGTCAGTCTGTTTTAAGGACTAACTCTGCCATTTATTAGCTGTTATTTAACTTTTTGGTGCCTCAGTTTCCTTATCTATAAAGTGGAGATAATAGAACTGACCTCAAGAGTGACCCTGAGATGAACTGTGTAGAGTGCTAATACCAGCAAGTACAAATAAGAGACACTCAATAAATGTGAGCTACTTATGTCACAGCTGAACAATGCGGAGGTTAGGGGTGCCCAGCCCCCTCCCCCTCACAGTAGAAAATCTTTTGACTTCTCAGTCGTCCCTTGGTATCTGCAGGAGATTGGTTCCAGGGCCCCTGCAGATACCAAAATCCACAGATGCTCCAGTCCCATATATAAAATGGATGAACAATGCATACAGCCGGCCCTCCACAGCCATGGCTTCCCAACCACAGATTCCCAACCACAGATTAAAAAAAAAATCCTGCAAAACCTGGGATATAGAAGGTCAGCTGTATATTTATTGAAAAAAAATCCATGTGTAAGTGGACCCCCGTGGTTCAAACCTGTGTGGTTCAAGGGTCAACTGTACACTCAGAGCTGAGCTCACAGTAAATGGGAGTGTACCCTTTGTGGAACAGCTTTCAGAGCCAGCCAAGAAATAACTGCCTTTCAATTTGGGGAGGGGAACTCTCCCCCAGGGGGTGTCATGCTGGTGGTGTCTGCTGTCCCCAGGTTTTCTCCTGGGCTGGGGCCTCCCTGGAAGGCTGTGTGGCACTGCCCCCTGAGGTAGGCAAGGGTAACTGCAGGGCCCTGTTGGGTGGGAGCGGGAGCCTGATCCCCTTGTCATCTTGCCCCACAGATCTACCGAAGGTGCTGGCTAGTGTTCCGGAAATCCTCCAGCAAGGGGCCCCAGCGGCTGGAGAAGTATCCGGATGAGAAGTCAGTGTGCCTCCGAGGCTGCCCCAAGGTGAGGGGGCTGAGCCCTAGCTCCCCTAACCTGGAAGCAGTGATGAATTAAGAGTCCTGAGGGCCACGAGCACCCTCCTGGGGGTGGCAGAACTGTGGGAATGCAGAGGGAGGTGCTCCAACCTGGCTGAGTCCTTTGTGGATGCTGTCACAGGTGACCGAGATCAGTAATGTCAAGTGTGTCACACGGCTCCCCAAGGAGACCAAGAGGCAGGCGGTGGCCATCATATTCACTGATGACTCAGCCCGCACCTTCACCTGCGACTCAGGTGAGGCGTAGGGGCTGCAGGCCTCCACCCAGCCTCCTCTGGGCCAGCCATGGTTCAGTGGTCCAGTTGGGAGGAGACAGCAGGGCTAGCTCCGGCTGGTCTGGTGGTTGTGGGTGAGGGTTGGGGGGTGCCTTTGAGTGAGCAGACCCCCACGATGAGGTGGGCCTGGCCCTCCCTGCTTTGCATGGGGGGGATGGTGGGATAACTCAGGCTGAGTAGATGGGGCAGGCTGCCAGGGGACCCTGAGCCAGCAGCATGACGGGGTGCCACTTTCTCCAGAGCTGGAGGCAGAGGAGTGGTACAAGACCCTGTCTGTGGAGTGTCTGGGGTCGCGGCTCAACGACATCAGTCTGGGAGAGCCGGACCTCCTGGCCCCAGGAGTGCAGTGTGAACAGACAGGTGAGGCCTGGCACTGGGAGGGGGAGGAGGGGCAGGAGGCCCCCATGGGAAGCTCCAGGCCCACTCATCTTCCCTTCAGATCGCTTTAACGTCTTCCTGCTGCCCTGCCCCAACCTGGATGTGTATGGCGAGTGCAAGCTGCAGATCACCCACGAGAACATCTACCTCTGGGACATACACAACCCTCGCGTGAAGCTCGTCTCGTGGCCCCTCTGCTCACTGCGCCGCTACGGCCGGGACACCACACGCTTTACCTTTGAGGCTGGCCGGTAGGACCCTCTTGCCCACCCTGTCCCACCGTGGTAGTGATGGTGGCTGCTGTTCGTTCGTGTCAGGCACCGTGCTGGGAGCCTGTTATTTATTGGTGTAGCAACCCAAAAGGGAACACAATATTCCCATTTTACAGATGAAGAAATTGAGGCTCACAGCTGGCAGGTCAAGTGAGGCGGTTCACCAAAATCAAACTGCTAGGCTCATATCAAGTGCAGGCACTGGCACTTCCTAGCTCCGGGTTTGTGGACCCAAGTCTCAGTTTCCTCATTTGTCACACGGGGGACAAGAAAAGTACCTAACCTCATGGGATTGCAGAGAGGATTGGGTAACTCGTAGCATGAGCTCGGGAGCCAGCTTGCCTGGCCTTGAATTCTGTGTAATCCTCTGTGTAACCTTGGTGAAGTTACTTACCTTCTGTATGCCTCAGTTTCCTCATTACAAAGTGGTTTGAGAAAAACCCCTAAAAATGAGGAAATTGTAATAGTGCAGAGTGGGGGAAGGGAGTGGAACGGGCCAATTCTTGTAAAGCATTTAGACCACCACCTGGCACATCGAAACTGCTCAGCACGTTTGAGCTGTGTGGTCAGACCCCCGGGTGACGGCCCTGCCTGATCCCAGAGGGCCCGGCGTACAGAGAACCCCGCCAAGCACATGCATGCGTGATGGGGTCCCCACCACCTTGCCTTCCATGCCACTTGTGTCCCCAGGATGTGTGATGCTGGGGAAGGGCTCTACACCTTCCAGACACAGGAAGGGGAACAGATTTACCAGCGGGTCCACAGTGCCACCCTGGCCATTGCCGAGCAGCACAAGCGGGTTCTGCTAGAAATGGAGAAGAACGCAAGGGTGAGGCAGTGGGCACCTTGGCCCAGGCACGGGGAGGCTGGGGGTGGGCAGGCGGGGTGCCTGGAGGCTGCCAGCTGTCTCCACAAAGTGTGTACACAGTAGAGGCAGCCAGGGTCTTGGGCTGGCTGCTCGGGGGTAAGCAACTCCCCCAGGGCTAATGGGAGGGACCCCCTTCTCTGGCCCACAGCTGCTGAACAAGGGCACGGAACATTATTCCTACCCCTGCACGCCCACTACCATGCTGCCCCGCAGTGCCTACTGGCACCACATCACGGGCTCCCAGAACATTGCCGAGGCCTCCAGCTATGCCGGTGAGTCCCTGCAGTGCCCCACGGCCACCTGCCACGAGGCTCTGTGGAAGACAAGGCCTTCTGGGCAGGGGTCTTTCGACCTGGACCAGAGTCCTGAGCCTGCCTCTGTGTCCACAGGTGAGGGGTATGGGGCAGCCCAGGCCAGCTCAGAAACGGACCTCCTCAACAAATTCATCCTGCTAAAGCCAAAGTCCAGCCAGGGGGACAGCAGTGAGGCCAAGACCCCAGCCCAGTGACAGCCGGGCTGGCGTGCACCGATGACTACTGGGGCTGCCTGCTGTGGGGCTGCCTGCAGCGTACTATAGATAGCCTCAAGGGGCTGTTGGCCAAGAGCCTGGAGAAAGGGAGCAAGCTGTCCCTTCCTTGCCCCCATGGGTGAGGCTGGACCAAGGCAAAGGGCTGGCCACACTACCTGAGCATGTGAGGGGCCGGAGCTACCATGGGACTATATACTGTTCATGATTTTAATATATATGGCTTATGACATATTCTATATTAATGAGATTTCCCCTCATCCCTCCCTGCCACCACATACACATTTTTCAATCCCATGACCAGGCCACAATCAAGGCGGGTTTTGAATGTCCTCCGTGGTACAGCCCTCCCGCTGCCAGGACTCGCTCGAGCTGCCAGGGCCAGAGGGAGACAATCAGAACTCAAGGCTGGCGCGCTGACAGTGGGCTTTCCCCAGGCAGCCCAAGGGCTAAGACAGCAGGTGGCTTCTCAGTTCCTCTGGGCCTGGAGTGGCACAGGAAGGATCCGAACTTACACCGTGCCACTCGGTGACAACTGGTTGACACCTCAGGTGAAAAATCTGGTTTGAAAAAGAAAATTTCTGCCCAGGCTCCTTCTGCTTCGTAGGCTGAGAAGATAACCTGTGGGCAGGAGTGCTGGCAACCTCAGCCAGGGGAGGACGGCCAGTCCCAGCTCTCCCCTGCCCCAGGGTCAGGCCAGGAGGGAAGGCTGCAGGACTGCTGTGGGGAGCTCCCCTGCTGCCCCCTCTCACTGACCTGGGATGGCCAGTGCCCCTGCAGAGGGGCCCCTCTCTGTTTGGCCACCCTCTGGCCAGAAAGCACTCAGAAACCAGCCCTTCCATTTCCTCCTCCCCACATGGTGCTGAGGCTCCCCGCTGAAATGCAATTAAAGCAATTGATTTTCTAGTGCTGGTATTTATTGACTACTGGGCAGAAGGGCTATCTTTCTATCCACATCAAACCTTTGGTTGTGTGTATGGTTTTGTTTTTTAAAAAATACTTTAGGGTTCTGATTTGTGGGAACAGACCTTGTTACCTTGATGTAAATAACCACTATTCAAGTTATGGCAGGAGGGTGATAAAGCAGGAGGCCCCTCCAGCAGAGCCGTGGAGCCAGGGAGGTGGCCACAGCCAGCTCAGCTCTGAACCTGACCCAGGGGATGACCACCAGAGAAATAAGCTAGCCTGAGAAGAGAGCCTGGCCCAAGGCCTTGGAGACGGAGGCAGAGCTGGCTGGCTCAGCTAGTGGCACGATGACGCATGAAGGAGATTATGTTGTGCTCTTTATTGCCAAAAATAAAAACTCTGTTAATAAATATCCTTCCTTTCTGTACTGTATCTCCGGTTTTCTCCACAATCCTCCTGACAGGCTGCCTAATTAACTGCTTTGAGTATGTGCCTACCTACAGGACTTATGGGTCAAGGCCAGACCTTCATTAAGGCCCTGGCCCGCCCCCCCTCCCCACCACACCCCAAAATAAATAAGTGGATCAATGGCAGTGAAGTCATAACTGATGGGTAGAGAATGAATACAGGGTTTATTTGACAGCAGGGCAGTAGGGTGGGGGTAAGGGTTGGGGAGGGGCATGCAGCCAGGGTCTAACACTGTTCTCAAAGGGTTTGAGAATTTGAGTGAAATGTGCAGGGACTGGGTTTATAGACAGCCTGAATGAGAATTCTAGCACTCAATCCTAACACCAGCAACCTAAGGTACAACTGTAAAAATTCCAACTTTTGGACAGAAAGTTTAAAGCTGAAATGACCAAAATGGGGAAGCAGTGTGACCCCCTACAGGCAAACGGAAACCGGCAAAGGGAGGTCTAGGTTCTGGGGAGACAACCGGCAATCATCAGGCAGAGGGGTGAGTGATGTGGAATGTCCAGTAAAGGTCTGTCCTGCCTCAAATACCAGTGGCACCCCTGGTAATCTACCTGTGAGCAAGCAAGGCTGGGGTGCCTACCCTTCCCCTCTGTCCAGTTGGTACTGATGGCTTGCCAAGTTTAGGTAACAGCTGCCCAGACTCCAGAAGCTAGAAAAGCCTCAGGAGAGACCTGAACACAGCTGCTGCTCGGATCCATATCCGCTGAAGCGGATGAGCTGCGGCTAATTTATGGTGAGGACATCACTCTGGATCTCATGGCTTAACTGGGTCTGTAAATCACTCAGCTTCTTCTTCAATCCAGAGAGGGCTGAGAGGACAATGGTTTCAGGGCGCAGAGAGCCACAGGACTCCACGTTGTAGTAAAACCTGAGAGGCGAAAGTCCAGTGAGAGCCCTCCCCAAGGGGCTGGCTATCCTGAGCTTCGGCCAGGGCCACTCTCCCTCCCTTCTGAGTCTTGCTTGAATCCCACCAGGAACTCAACTTGCCCCAGGGTTGACCTCCATTCTCTTATAAACAGTGGTCTTTACAAGGCCTCAAAGACGCTACAGCCATCTCAAAAAGATATTGTGGCCTGGCTGGCATGGCTCAGCTCAGTGTTTTGAGTGTTGGCCTACGAACCGGAGTTCATGGTTCGATTCCCAGTCAGGGCACATATCTGGGTTTCGGGCTTGATCCCCAGTCCAGGGCATGAAGGAGGCAGGTGATCAATGACTCTCATCATTGATGTCTCTCTCTCTCTGAAATCAATTAAAAAAAAAGGTATTGTGAAACCCCCAAAACACTTCTGTACAGACGTATCCCACACTGAGGAAAACATGGAAAATAAGTAAGTGGGGTCACACAGGCCAGCATCTCCACATTCATCACTAGAAGACTGGTAAGTTTCCAGCCCTGGGTTGACCTCTTTTTTGGAGGCTGAAACCAGAATGGAACAGCTTGGATACTGGAGGTCTCTTTTTCAGTGACGAAAGGGGGATGTGTCTGTCAGGGGTTCAGTCGTCACCAGCCGCTCCTCAGCTTGACAGCTGGGACATGAGGGAAGGGGTCACCCTAACTCAGAGCCCGCACCAAAACTATGTTCCTATATACTTCACCCTCGGTGCTGGCCCGGCTTACCTCTCGGGCTTGCCGTTAGGGTCGTAGGGAGCCTGTGACTCATCTTCGTCCAGCTCTGAGTACTCACTCTTTGGCCTGGAGTAAAACGCAGGGCAGTGCACGGTTGCTACTGCTGCTTCCAGGCACCTGCGCCCACAGTGAGCTTGCCCATCTCAGTCACTAGGAGCCACGTCCACCCCACCCACTCTGCCTGCCTTCATTCCCAGCTGGAACCTACCATTCCTCTGGCTTGGGGTACACTGTGTGCCTCAGGGCATTGTCGGGATCATATTCAAAAGCCACCCCTGCAGTCGGGTTCCACTTAGCATGCTCCTTGCCAAAGCCCTTTTTGGCATAGGCACGAAGTCTCAGCTCCTGGCCCTTTCGCAGCTTGACGATGAGGATGTCTGTGGGGAGAGGTGGGGAGATGAGGGGCCAGGAGAGGCCCAGTCCTGCCACATTCTGACCTAGATTGCCACTGGGAGACCATACACATCTGGAGAAACAGAATAAGGGCCAGCTGAGGAGACCAGTCAGCAGGAGAGGCTGTGTCTGGTCTGCCTCCCTGCTGTTCTGCAAAGTAACAGGTAGGGTAGACATCACACTCACACCAGCCCCTTACCGTCCTGCTCCACATAGTCATTGGGGTCATTATCTCGGTTCCGGGATGTCACCTGCAGGGAGCCCAAACAGACAATAGCTGCCCATCTCCCAGTCACTTCTGACAAGTACTTCCCAGCACCTCCCAATCGCAACATGCCAAACAAGGGACAGGATGCCTGGGAATGAGGGGGAAGAAGTGCCTACTAGGACCCAATCTTTGCTGGTGACTGTATCCCACCCCCTACTTACTGGGACACATACTTCTCAGCTTCATGACAACTCCCTCAGTCAAAACAGTACCATGGCCTTTTAAAAGGGTCCCAGGGTGACAGAGGGCACACAGCACCAACAATGCTCTGCCCACCCCAGCAGGAGTCCACAATCAGCACTTCTGGGCACCAAGGGTAACACAGGGCAAGTCAGTGTCTTATAAGAATCTGCCCCAGTCTGGCCCACATGGAGGCAGGAGAAGAGCAAAGGTCCTGGGCAGGAACCTGTCCTTAGACACTAACTGGAATGACCCGGGGGCTGTTGGAGATGAGGTCCCGAGATGTGACATGACGAGTCTGGTCTTCATTGCATCGCACATCAAGAGTGAACTCCACCGAACACTCGGGGCAGAACTCTTCACACGTGCAGTCCTGGGGCAGGAAGAAAGGCAGGCGTGAGTCTACGGAGAGATGGCGGATCCTGAGCTTCCTGCTTCGGATCCCCAGTTCCTCATGTCTCTTCATCTGGAAAAGGGCTGACCAGTCTCCAGGCCCTTGGGAGCTGTGTCAATCTGTAACCTTCTCAAATGCAGGTACTTCTCAGTTTAGGGACAATCCATATGTGCTGACAACCACACTTCCTTCCACGCCCACCAGCTGCTGGGCTGCCACTGGGACACATGCTTCTCACATCTCAGCCTGGCCCTGGGAGTGCCCTTCCCCAGAGAACCGCAGAGATCCTCTAGTTCAGCCTCCCGTAAGTGGACTAGCTCAGGAATGGAATCATCATTTAAAATAAAGGGAACTATAGAAAAAAATACCTTTCAAGTTCTAGACTACTGACCTTTTCCTAAAAAAACAAAAACCTTTCTGTTATGGAAAATGTCATACCCTCATAAAAACCAACAAGAGTATAATAGGCTGTAACCATCCCTCAACTTCAATAATTATCAAGTTTTCTGTTCCTAAAGCACCCCATTCCCTGTTGGGTACCATCTGCTAAATAGCAAAAGGCACTCGAGCTCAACAACAACAAAAGGTATGAGAGGAGTCTGGTAGAGATATAAAGAGACTAAAGAGACAGAACAACCAAACACAATATCTTGATGAATCACAGACCCACAAACAAAAAACAATGAAGGTCATTTTGGAGGAAACCAGGAAAACCTGATTATGGACTGGACATAGTTATTACAAATTAGTGATGACGTTCTTAGGCATGCTAATAATGTGGCTGGGCAGGAAAATATCCTTATTCTCAGGACGTGCATGCTGAAGTAGGTAGGGGAGAAGTGTCATGGTACATGCAAATTTCTTTCAAATAGTTCAGCAAAAACATATATATATGTATATATACACACACACACACGCATATATAAAACCACACATATACACACACATATATATACACACACACACAAGCACATATATATATAACTAAAGCAAATGTAACAAGATGTTAACAACTAGTAACTAAAGGTCAAAAGTAAGTGGGAATTTATTTTTCTGATCTTCAGCTTTTCTGTATATTTTGACTATACCATCTTTCAGTAAGTGTAATACTAGAAATAAATTTAATGGAAGAAATTACTAGGCCAAAGGGCATGCATATCTTTATGCGGGATATTGCCAAACACCTCTTCAACTGGCTGTACACCTATCCCCACCAATATCTGTGGGAGATGTGATGCAAATATGGCCAAATGTTCAAATGTGACAAGTTGCTTGGTGCAAGCATGAGTATCTGTTATATTAGCTCCACACTTCGCTTGAATATTTCTTTAAAATATATATATTTACATTTATAGGTCAAATCAAATTAACCACCACAAAAATGACATGCCCTAGGGAATTAGAAGATGGGCTGATTCAGGATCACCCAAAGCCATCAAGAGGGAAGAGTCTCAAGCTATTATCTAATATAGTCCCGGTGAAGGGATGCAGGTAACCTAGTCCTGTCCCATTCTCTCCCTAGACCAAGGCCTGCTAACCTACCATTAGAGAGCAAACACAGCCCTGGAGGAAGGGGACCATATTTAATAGCATCATCCATGGGGTGAGTCACAAATCTGGCAGTCCCTCAGGTGATGCTCTGTAGGGTAGTTCTCACTTCCTCTCCTGTGCCCCTCCCCACCCCCCGCCAACCTTTTGTTGACTCCTTTTAGCCTCCTAGGCCCCTGTCACTGGGAAGAGATGCTCTGGAAAGCAGAATCTGAACAGATAAGACTCTGAAATAAACCAGCCCCTATTTGGTATACATGGCATTTTGGTGTATACCCCCTCTTGTGTGACTGATGCCCTTTGAGACTGACTAATCAATCTGAGGCCCATTAGAACCAAAGGCCAATGCCTGCCTTGGGCTCTAGACAACAGCATCTCCATATCGTTTTTCTAAAGGCTAGAAGCAAGATGCCAGAAAAATCCTTCTGAAAACTGAAGGCCCCCTCCTCTCCCGCCCAACATTCCACCTAATCACCCAACATACCCGGGAGTACTGCAGCTTGTCCACAATGTCATCACTAGTGAGGGGAATTAATCCTGGAAGACAAAGAAAAGCACTTTGAAGAGGGCCGAGCAGCCAAGCCAAAAGCAGAACCTAGAAAGCCCCTTGGGAGTGAGGAGGCCTCCTCTCTGACACCAGGCACAGCCCCCTCCTTTTCACCTTCCCAAACCCAGCACTCACCAAGCCTATGAGCGATGAACTCATCATGAAGGACTGAGGAATTGGCATCAATCTGAACCCAGTCAATGGCTAAAAAGTGAAGGAAGCAGACACGCAGCTTAGCCACCAAATTCACCTAAAGACTTAGAGCTGTGGTTCTCAAGATTCAGGAACCACCTGATGCTTATAAACTGCAGAGGCCTGGGCCAGGTTGCCAGACTCTGATTCACACAGCTCTAGAATAGGGTCCAGAAATCTTCATTTTAACAAGAACCGCACACACCACATACCCCTTCTGTACTCAAGAGGGTTTAATGCTGGGGTTCCCTGAACCACAGAGAAAAACAACTTAGAGAACAGTATAGGAGCAGAAACATGTTTCTTAGAGCTGAATATTTCCATGAGAAGCACTTACATGTGCTATTCATGCCAACACCAAATCCAAGAACACAAACTATTTGGGTCCTTAAGTCAGGGAAAATCTCACAGAGGTAACGCAAACTTCTAATCTATATCTCATTTTATGGCATAATGACCAGATTACCCTTTATTTAACACTTTAGTATCACTCAATCAACCAATGTTTACAGAATTCTTTACTGGGCAAGGCATACTAAGTATAAAACCCAGTCCCTACCAGCAATGAGCTAACAAATAGTAGGGGAAAGGCTGTATGCTCACACACTTAAGCACACATTCATTCATTCATTCATTCATTCATTCATTCATTCACATCGGCGTGCAAACAAATCATAAAGCAAATGGCATGGGCGCTCACCTGCCAAATTAGGGGTGTGAACATTAGAAATGGAGGTCACAGGAGGGTGGGGGTGAGTCGAAGGGGGGACTCGTGGGCCTGGCAACGAGGAGGCGGGGGTGGCTTACCTATTATGGGCACCTCTGCGATGAAAACCCTCCGAATAGAATTGGCCACCCTGAGAGATAAAAACCAAGCGGCGTGAGGGCAATGCAGCGTCGACATGCCGATCCCGCGCCCCCCGGTTCCCAAGGTGAAAACCGTAGCACAGGGGGCCAGCAGACACGGCCTCGGCCCCACCCCCGGGCTGGGGCCCCCGGCGCTCGAGCAGCCAGCCGCTGCCCTGAACAGGCTTACGCTAGGTCCGTGTTCTCGATGATGAACTTGACATTCTCGTCGGTGAGCTCTGTGATCCGCACGGTGGGCTGGTTGGCGTACGGCATCGCGCCCGGCCTCCTGCGTCAGCCCCGCAGCGGGCCGCCGCACCGGGAGTTACCGGAAGCCGGTCAGTGCAGCTTCCGCCGCTTCCTCGGAGGGGCCCAGAGCGCCACCTGCTGCTCGGAGGCCGGCACTGCTCCGGGCCCGCCGTTTTCTACCCACCATCTGGTTTAAAGGCACCAGGTTTGACCACCTTGGATGGCAACTTAGCAAGACATGCATACACCCGACTCAACAGTAACACTTCCAGGAATTCATACTGCAGAAATACTTAAAGTTGTAAGCAAAGATACACTTACAGGGACAATCACTGCAGCACACTTTGTAACATCAAAAATTAGTGTCCATTGAAATGGACACTTCAAAATGTTGAAGTTCTAACTCCTGCTGTGAGGGTATTTGGAGATGGGGGTCTTTGGGAGGTCATGAGGGTAAGACCCTCATATTAGTGCCCTTACAAGAACATCAGTGCTTTCTCTGGTGTGTGAGAACATAGAGAAGGCAGCTACCTGCAGGTCAGGAAGAAAGCCTTTACCAGGAATCAAATTGGTGGACACCTTGATTTTGGACTTCCCAGACTCTAGAACTGTGAGAAATAAATGTCTGATGTTTAAGCACCCAGTCTGTGGTACTCTGTTATAGCATCCTGAGCAGACCAATACAAGAGTTAACCAGACTTGCAAAGGGAGCCCAGCCAGTGTAAAGGCCAAGGAAATTATTAAAGCTAAAGAATGTATCATTGAAATGGTTAGCGACACCACCAAAGGAGCTAATGATGAGGGGGAAGTCCTGTCACTCACATTTTACTGATGGGAAGCCTGGGCCCAGAAATGCAGAGCTGTCATATTGCCCAGTAGTATTAGGCAGCACCAGGACCAGAACTCAGGTCTCTTGGCTGCTAGCCTCAAGCCTTTTCCACAACATTGCTGTCTTTCTCTGGGTCTTGGATACCTGCCATGAAAACTACACAACAGGAAACTGATTCAAACATATTTATTATTATTTTTACAGACTCTAAGTTCACTAATAATCCTGCCACGCACACTGGTGTAATGAGACACCAGGCCTGGGATCACACCTCTGGCCAGGCTGTGTGAACCACTGTCCAGCAGGCACCTGTCTCAGGTGGGCAGCTTTCTGAGGGAGGGTGGGAGTGTCCCAGGTACAGTATCTCAGGATGCTGAAAAGGAAAAGGGCTGCAAGGAACACCTCTGGGTGCACGTGCCTATGCTGTGCTGTGGATCAGCTGCCACTCAGGGTGGCTTCAGAACCTGACTTGGGAGTCCCAGAGAGCATTTCTAGGGAGGTTAAGATATGATCAAGGTGCCAGTGAGACCATGATAGGCACGTGCTGGGTTTCTGTGGCTTGAACGCTTGGGTGAGAGCCTCATTTTTCAATCACACAGCTGCAATGCAGAAAGGCATCAGGAGGCTGGGCTTGGTACTAGCAACTGAAGAAGTCGCCCAATCCTGGGTTACAACTCTATCACCAAGTGCCCTGTGGTTTCCAGGTGGCTATGGTGGTGACTCAGGAGTCCTTCAGTGTTTTCCCATTAACGCCCTGTCCTGTGGATGGCACGTCATACTTTTCAACGCCCTTTAACTATATCCGCAGGTTTTCTTCTGGGCACTCTTATAACCATTCTTGCTCACCGGCGCTGGTTTAGACCTGTCAGATTCTTGAGCTGATAAAGGAATAGAAACAGAGAGAATGCTGAGGGCTTGCCCTACCCCAGGACTCCAACAGGAAAGATCAGAATTTCAAGGAAGCACAGGTGGCTATGATACAGAGATCTGACATTCAGGGGTCCCGAAAGTCAGCCAGTAAAAAATAAAGAGGTGGGATATTTGGAATCAAGAGGCTCAGACTGAACCACTGTCAGTCTCATTACCAGCTTTCCAGTTTAAGGCTACAAAACTACTTGGGGTCAGTGATACATTAAGAAAGAAGCACAGGGCCAGAGTGGGATGGGGCATGGCAGGGATGAGCTGGGAAGTACTCACCGTCACTGCGGCACCCATGAGTCCTTGCACCAGTGCCTCTCCAGTGGACTTCACCTAGAAGAAGTCAGAGTTGGGTTCTCTTAAGCCCCCACCACAACCTCAAAGATGAGACAGGTGGGACAAACCAGCAGGTCTATTAGTTCCAATAGGTAGAGTCAAGAGGACCTGTATACAGGAGGAAGAGCCTATACAAAACCACAAATGGGCCAAGTGTGGCTCTTTGGGAAGGCCCTCAGGACTGTTAGCTGAGGCCAAAAGAGAGCAAGAGAACAGACAGTGCCCAGCAGTGACTGAAGAGAATGGTACGCCTAGTGAGGAGGCTTCCCAAGTGGCTAGCCCCCCACTACCTGTTTGGCAGTGTGGCCCATGTTCATAGCATCATTAATCCGGTTTTCCAAGAAGCGCCAAGTATCCTCAAAATCTGGGGAGGAGTCCTGCATCATCACCAGCTCTGTCGTGTTGTAGATGGCAGCCAGCACAGCTCGGCGGGTATACCAGTTGAACTGCAAAGAAACCCATCCAGGCAAGTGGGTCACCACTACTGCTGTGGGCTGGGAGCAATTGGGGGTGGTTTCTACCCAAAGCCACAGACACTCAAGGGCTTCCTCCTGAATTCTTTCCCTCCCAGATACATATGGCCCTCTGGACAGCACTACAGCTCCCAAATGTGGCTGCGCATCGGAATGGCCTGGGAGATTGAAAATGCAAGCTCCAGCCCTGGCTGGATGGCTCAGTTGGAGTGTCATTCTGTGAAGCAAAAGGCGGCAGGTTCCATTACCAGTCAGGGCACATACCTAGGTTGAGGGTTCGAGCCTCAGTCGGGGAGCATACAGGAAGCAACCGATCAATGTGTCTCTCTCACACTGATGTTTCTCCCTCTTTCTCTCTCTCTCTGTAAAATCAATAAACATGTATCTTCAAATAAAGATTTTAAAAAAAAGAATGTTGAAAAAAAAATGCCAGTTCCTGGGCCCCAACCTCTTAAGAGTTTCGAGTCAGTGGGTCTGAAATAAGTGCCAGGAGTCTTGATGTTTACTAAGCGGCCCAGGTGATTTTGTTACATCTGGTCTTTTTGGAACTGCTGGTGAAAAGACTAAATCTTGGGACATCTAAGTCCCGGGGAGGCTCTGTGGTCAGCCAGTTATGACCAAACTTTGGTGTGTTCACTAGGAAAGCCACGGCTGAGACAGAATCATGGAAAGATTAGAACACCTAGGAAAAGCTGAGAGGTCAAGTCCTTTAGCAACTCCGACTGTCCTGGAAAACTACTCTTCAGAGCACTAGCTCAGCGGCTTCATGTTTTATTCCTTTAATTTCTTTGCTTTCTAATTTCATTTTGCTACCATCCCTGCTGCTGGTATATTCCCACAGGGGGCAAGTTTATTAAAGCACTATGTTACAACTGTGGTGGGAGTGTATCTTTGCCTCCCCAGCCTGGATATTAATTTCTTTTTATGAAGATATACTTTTAAAAAATTTCCCTAACAGGAATGTAACAGCATTAACAAGTCACATTCTTTCCTGGTGCCTGTTTAAAGGCTTATTGATCTCTTAGCAAAGCAGGCCAAGGTGGGTGGGAGTTTCTTTTTAAAGCAACAGTGTCTCCATGGCAGTAAAAAAAAAAAAAAAAAAAAAAAAAAATCAATCTCATAAAGTCACACAATGAGAAATTCTGCTACAGAATCTAAATTTTAGGAGACTGGTTGGGAGGGGATGGATTATAAAATGGCAGCCCAATCACAAGGCCCTCTGATGTCTTGCATCACCACTATAGGTCAAAGGAATGACCAGTGGTTTGTGGCTAGAGCACTGGTTCCTGAATGAAGACAACTTAGATCCCACTGTGGCTTGTTGAGGGCCCTTCCTCATACATCAGCCTCTCCTTACCAGGATGGGAATGATGTTGCAGGCCCCTAAAGGGATTTATGATCAAAGAAATTTCACAAACTTCTTGAAGAAATGCTTAACCCAATTTTTTCCATTATCCTGTGGGCCTGCAAAAAGCACTCACATCAGTGGACTGGTCCCCAGCATAATGCCACATGTCATCCACCATGCTGGTGAGTAGGCTCAGGCTGGATGGGATGTTGTGAGGGAGCATGAGGATGCTGAGGGCCTGTGGAAAGAATGACAGAGGAATAGGTACAGCATATAGGTGACAACAGCACGTAAATGGCTGGCGCCTCACCTCTCCACTATGGTATGTAAGGGGGCCTGCCCTGCTCTCATTCTGAGACCCACCTCTCCAAGCCCTCCTGGCGGCTAACCACCCTGACCACAGCTGATGGGAGCCAGGGGCCAATCCTACCCTCCTGGGCCAATCCTACCCTCCTAGCCCAATCAGATTCTCAATCCCCAGCACGTGGATTTGGGAATGCAGACAGCAGAGGGTCTAGCCTGGTCTCTCTGAGTACTGAGAGCAAGGATAGGGGAGGTCACATGGAGGAAGAAGCAGAGGTAGAAGGGGAATCTGTGGGTGGTTTCTACGTCCAAATTCTAGGCCACTCCCAGGCCCTAGTAACATTCCTGCCCTTGATGTCCCACTGCAGCCTCAATAAATCCCCCCCCCCCCCCCCGCAACTCAAGTTGATCTGCTACCTGAAACCAAATCCTTCAACTAATGTAAGCAATGGTACAACTCAGAGACTCCTCCATTAGCAGACATCAACTCCTGACAGTACAAGGTCTTGCCACTTATCAACTGTAAAATCCTTGGCTGGGACCTATGGATTTGGACAGAGAGGTTCTGGATTGGCTGGAAAGTTTTCTCTTAGTGAAGGAGCCCAGAAGGAAATGTGCTGAATTATCAGGCAGCTAGGGCCTAATGCTCTCATTTTTACCATGTGAACTATGAGGTGGCACGAGTCAAGCCCACAGGTCTGAAAATCAAGTGTAGCAAGCATACACAGGGGCAGGCTTGACTCTTCGCTGTACTCCCTTCACACCCAGACTGGGGGGTTCAAGTGTCTGTCAAATGACTGACTGAAATTCCATGTTTAATAGTGTCCCAGGTGGATAGAGGACACCAGATGATCTCTGCATTCCTCTCATTTCTGATGTGCTTTGACTTGAGTTTCTTAACCAAGAGAATGGCCCACACTGTGACATGCTTTGAAACAGAAAAAAGGAAGCGTCAGAAAAGGGGAAAAGCCCTTGTAATGAATACTCCAATTTTCAAGCATCACACTGACAATTTGAAACGAAATCCAGTCCTCTGAGATATAGAACATGACAGGCCCGTTAATAACAATGGCCAATACAATCTGCTGCCTTTTCTAATCTCCTTCATGGATTCCTCCTCACTGAAGACCTGCTGGCACAATTGGGCCACTAAGACCCCACCCAGGATGTGATCCAGTACCCAGGCCACTCACATCTCCAGGGACTGAGACACAGATGGCTCCGAGTTGCTCTCTTTGGCATCCCCCAAATCTGAAACCTAGCTCTGCCAAGTACATGGAGCATCCCTAGGTCTGTGGACATCAGTGAGCTAACTTCTGACAGTGTGCACAGTCCTCTGAGTGAAAGGTGCTGACAGTTACCAATCTGAATACATTGTTGCCCTGGGGTCTGGATATGGACTCTGTACCCGGGGCCAGTGTTCAATGTACGGGATCAGCATTCTCAGTCTGGTTTCCACTGCGTCCCTCAGGAACTCGTCTGTCTTCCTCTTCCTGGAAGAGGGAAAAGAAAACAGTGCGTCTCTGGGCCAAAGCAATGGGCTTGGTGCTAGCCTAGGGAGAGCGTCCGGCTAGCTCTGGACACTGGCCTGACTACAGCTGTCAGAGCCAGGTGGCTACCTGTCAGTCACTCCCATCAAAGTAGCAGGGCTGCTCAATGCTACTCTCTTTGGCTCTCCTTGGGTTGGCCTCCTGGGGACAGCTGGTGGGGCCTAAGTCACTCAAGCCTTAGCTGCCACCCTGAGCGATAATGACATAGGACTTACTCTGCCTGGCTCAGTTGTACCAGCTTCTGCTCCTCTTCCAGCACCTGGGTGAGCCGAGCATTGCACTGGGTCACAAAATGCAGGATCAGCTCACTGCCATCATTCCCAAACATGCTGGCTGCCGCACTGGAGAGACCCAGAGACTACAAAGGGAAGAGGGAAAACAGAACAGTGGTGGCAAGTCCAGTGGACATGTCTTGCCTGTTTGTCACTAGCGCCTCTTCTAGTAAGAGCAGCTTCATTTTCAGAGGGCCACCTCACTCTTCATACTCGATCCGTGAGACTCAGATGAAGCTAACCATACTTCATCAAGCCCCTTGGTGTGATGCAAAGCATGGGACACAGACTTGGGTGATGGGAGTTCACAGCGCCATCTCAAAGATGTGCACATGACCAAATCTAGGCCTTGAGAGACCGTCTTGGAACTTTTGCTAGTACTGATGGGAAAGAGGAACTCTCTTTCCACTGGGGTGGCTGAACCATTCTTAGTCCTGCATGGGATGCCCCTGCTGGGAACTGAACTCAGAGAGGAAAGTGAAGCAGGTATGCTGGAGAGAGAGTCCCCAGCCCCAAAATCTGAGAATGCTGTGCCCAAGCTACTTCCAGACTTTTCTGTTACTAAATGAATCAAAACACTCCTTGCTTGAGCCAGTTAGAGTTGAGCTCCAACACTTGTAACCTGGAGTACTAATATAAAAAGGGGCTCAGAAAGAGCATTCATAACTCTCTCCCTCACCAATTCACTTAACTTAAATCT
This sequence comes from Miniopterus natalensis, assembly GCF_054644295.1. Taxonomy (NCBI): domain Eukaryota; kingdom Metazoa; phylum Chordata; class Mammalia; order Chiroptera; family Miniopteridae; genus Miniopterus; species Miniopterus natalensis. Next base: position 33,162,208 of record NC_142098.1, read on the forward strand.
CTTGGAAACTAGGTCTCCAAGTTGTTTAAAAAACAACAAAGCTTTTCTTTCTTTTTAATTATTTATTTTTCTGTTAATCCTCACCAGAGGATATTTTTTTCCACTGATTTTGAGAGAGAGAGGAAGAGAGGCGGGAGAGGGGGAGAGAGAGAAACATCAATGTGAGAGAGACACATTGATTGGTTGCTTCCCACACACCCCCTGACTGGGGCCGGGGATCAAGACTGCAACCAAGGTAAGTGCCGTTGACTGGAACTGAATCCAAGACCCTTCAGTCTGCAGGCTGATGCTCTAACCACTGAGCCAAACCAGCTAGGGCACCTCCAATCCATTTTTCACTCAGAAGCCAAAATGAGGGGTTTTAAACATCAAATTTAACCCCAGGTCTTCAATTTTTCTTAGTTCAAAAGCCTAACTCCTTAACATGAGGCCTGATTTGACGTCAACGGAGGTTCCCCAGTCTCACTCAGCTCGTCTCTCTCTTCCCTCTCTGCACAATGGTTTTCTTTGGTTCTTCTGTGGCAGGCTTCTTTCCACTCTGCACATGCTGCTTCTCTGTCTGGACTTGTCCACCCCACCCCACCCCCACCACCAAATCAGTAAAGCCTAACTCATTTTTCAGATCTCAGTTCAAAAGCTTTTCCTGACCATCTTCTCACCTCACCCCACATTAGATCCGGTCCCACCATTATATGCCCCAACAGCACCTTTTCCTGAATAGTCCTCATCACATTTTATAAGTACATGTTTGTATATATCTATTTAATGTCGCTAGACTGGGAGCTCAACAAGGCCAGAATTGTGTCCGTCTTGGCCATTAGGACATCCCTAGGACCTAGCACAGTGTCCAGTGCACACTATGTGCTCAATAAATATTTAAAGAATAAATGATTAATAAATGAAAGTGTGTGTTTTTTAAATTGAAAAACTAGGCATTAAAATGTTGATAGTAGGATCACGGGTTTATCATAGATGATTTTTTCATTCTTTTCTGTATCTGTATGGTTCAAAGTCTTCACAATGAGCATACCATGGAATCATATCATATACACATTTCATTTACATGCCTTCTGTTACCATATGTGCTCTTGGAAGAGAGTGAGAAACAAGAGAAATAGCCACTGAATTTAAGTCAAGCAGCAAAGCTGCCATTGTCTCATGTCATGAGATACCTGTAGCAAGCTTGGAATGAGAGACATGAGCCTGTAATTCCATTGGTCTCCGTTTTCAGAGACCTCTCACAGGATGGTATCTGGCTACGCTTGATGATTCTGTACAACACGGCCTAAACATAAGCCTGTTGCTTAATCTAAAGCAGCAGTCTATTCCAATGCAGGAGGAAATGCCTACTATTAGACTCATTGAAAAAAATCAAGTGCTGGTCTCCGAAGTGGTGCCTTCTTAGCAGTTTTCAAACACCATATTTCATCAGGTCTAAGATGTATATATTTTTTATTTTAAACAACCAGTGTGAATTGTACAGAACTGATGATGCGTCACAGTTTAAAGGCAGCATTTTTCTTTTTTAGTGATGCATAAAACAGCGATGCTTCTTACAACCAGTGGCATCTTAAATGAAATATGGTAGTTTTTATCATAAGCAATTCTTTAATGGGCTGCTGTTAGAATCTAACTCCCAAGATCCAACTCCATCTTATATATTCTTTTTATATTAAAAAACAGTTTAAAAATGAACCTATTTCCACCTTGCTGGGAAAGAAACACCCCCCAAAACAGAAAACCCTAAGCGATGAGGGGTTCCAAGCCGGGCAGGAAGATGTGTGAGCCTCCGCTTTGGCTGATGTAATTCCCTCCTGGCTGATCGTGGTCAGGCTATCCCACCCTCACCTATACACACCTGGGCTCCTTCTGCAATCGCCTCTGCTGTCCATCCATGGGCAGGCACGAACTCCAGGGCTGCTGTCAGGATGCGGTGCTGCAGTTGCTCCTCACTCTCATGGTCCTCCTCCTCCTCACCACCCTGGTCTGTGTACCTGAGATCCAAATCCAAGAGCGATATGGGGACAGAGCCCAGCACACCTCATCTCACTGCCTGCTGCCTTGCATACAAAATGAGCCTGCCCAGAAACCGTAACTGTGACTCCTCTAAGCACGTGTTGGGAGGACATTTACTTTTGTGTCAGTATTGGTACTGCAATGCAATACAGTAGAAATTATATCATCCTTCCCCTCCCAGACGGTCACTGAGAGAAGGGCAGCAGTAAGTGAGGAGGTAATGTGATAGAAAGACACATGCTCCTGCAGCACCCCGGATTTCCCTGTTTATAGCCCTTAGCATAGTTTCTTTATCTGTATTTACACCAGAGGGTAAGTCCATAAGGTCCAAAACATAGGGCCTGGCACAAAGTAGATCCTCAAGAAGTAACTGTTGAATTGACATGAAAGGTACTTTAATCAGGGGACCAGAAAAATGACTAGGGATACTCTAATTTCAGAGCTAGAGGACCTTCTCAGTGGTAGGATTAAGAAAAAAAATACCCAAATGTAAATTATTATTATTACCTTTCTGGAGGGCAATTTGGCCCCACATGAGTAACAAAATGCTACACATACATATCCTTTGACTCAGTGCTCCCACTCCTGAGAGAATCACACACTTTAACACATTATTTTTCATACCAGTGAAGGAAATCTAAATATTCATCAATAAAAAATAGGTTAAATAAATTTTGGTACTGCCATTTGCTGGAGTATTATGCAAATATTAAAATAACATATACCATGAAAAGACATTAAAAATGTACCATTGAGTGAAAAAACAGGTTCTGGAACAGTGTGTATATTGTACTTAATTGTTGTTATATACATAAGCTTATCTATGAAATATGCTTAGAGAAACACCTAAAAGGGTATTAACAAAAATGTTAGCAGAGTTATTTCTGAGTTTGTAATTTCTGGTAATTTTTGCTTTATTTCTGTGAACTTCCTTGTATTGTTTGGATATTTTACAATGTACAGGCACCATTTTCATTAAAAAAAAACACCCCACAGGTTCCTTTCAAAGAGTCTTGAAAAATAATGAAAGGTGAGAAGGATAGAGAGGAGAGAGGAAGGAGAACAGACACACCCAAGCATGCAAAGTGGCCAGAAATGGGTTCTGGTGCCTACCTGGGAGGTGGATGAGAAGACTCTGGGTTGGGTTCTTCTGCCCCCTGTGTCTCAGAATGTTGCTGAGAAAAAGAGGGGGGAGGTTGCTGCTTCTGCTCACCTGAAGACCTTAGCTGCAGAGCTGAAGCATGGAAGGCACGTGGTACTAGGGCTGGTCGGCAGCGGGACACTGAAACAGAAACTGGACTGGTCAGTGCGGGACACTGGAGAAGACCCTTTAAAACCTAAAGTGGTAGAAGGGATGGGGAAGAGAAAAAGAGGGCAGAGTCCCCTCCAGAACCACTTATCCAAGTGTTGGGTCTCAGGCAAAAATCATGGATAAATAGATTGGCAACCTTGAGACATGATGTGGAGACAAAAGTATGAGCCAGAAAACAGAAGACGTGGCTTCTAGGCCTGTTTCTATCATTTGTTAGTTGTGTGGTAATGGGCAAACCATTTCATCCCAGTGAGCATTACTTTAAAGTATGTAAATTAAGAATAATAATCCCTACTACTTGCTCGATGAGAGAGAGGGTGAAACAAAAGGTGAAACTGACTGGAAAATGTCTCATATTTATATACCATGGCAGGAGCACTGGACTAGAAGTTAGAAGGTCTGAGTACTGACTCCCTAGTGTTTATATGGTGTCTCAATCTGCTTTCTCACCTGCAGTACTGCGACACCCCATTCAGTCACATTAGGAAAGGGCTTTGGAAAAGCACAGGGTCAGGCTACCTTTTTTGTTTCCCAACACTGTATTATAAAAAATTGCAAACTTACAGACAAGTTGAAAGAACTGTAGCACAGACACCTGTATATCCACCATCTAGATTCTCTATATCTCCCATCACACTCTTCACCTATCCATCTTGTTTTTTGATACATTTGTTGCAGACCTCAGTATTTTTTATCTCTAAACATTTCAGCATGCCTATACGAACTAGAGTTTAATATTTACTTACTGTTTCTTTACTGAGCTGGCATTTATATACAATGAAAAGCAAGTCTTAAAAAGTGCCAATTCTGAATTTTGACCAATGGACACACTTATATAACTTGAACCCCTATCTAGAGATTATCATCGCCCCAGCAAGTTGCCTCATGTTCCTTCCCAGTCATTTTCTACCCACAGATCTGAATTTTTCACTCTAGTTTTGCCTGTCCTAGAATTTCATCTAAACATGATCATACAGTACGTCCTTTTTACGTAAGACTTTTGTTTAACATATTTTTTAGATTGAGTTATGTTTTTTGTGTCAATCAATAGGTTGTTACTCTTTATTGCTGAGTAGTATTCCATCAATAAACACTATTCTGTTGATAGACACCTGGGCTGTTTCAGTGTTGGCTATTATAAGTAAAGTTGCTGTGAATATACTTGTAAAAAACCTTTCTATGGACATATGCTTTCATTTCTCCTGGGTAAATACTTAGGAGTGGATTTGCTGGGTCACAGACATTACTTTTATTAAACATGTTTCATTTGGAGTTTTGTATAAAAACAACAAAAGGACACTCATTAAAAAAAAAAATCTATGGACCAACTCAGGGAACAATGATTTTTAAAAAACACAAGTAAAAATATCAGTATTTCAGTGTACACAGAGAAAAAATGGACTGAATGTTCATGAAACTTTGAAAAGGACAGGGGACGGATGTACCACAGAAACACTGAGGGCCTACCGCGATTTGTGAGATTTTAGGTGAAATGCAGAAGAATGTTTATTATTTTATTAGCTATATATTTTTGTTGATGTGTCAATGTATACATCCTATTTATGGAGAGTGACACTGGTTTTCCGTTTCTGGTAGAGATACAAAGTTTTCTCTTTTAAGTAAATGTCTATGTTTTTAAGAATTCACATGTATAAACAAAAATACTGACTATATAGTGGCGAAGGTGGTACAACGGTATCACAGAATTACTGACGTGGTGGGGAAAAGACTGACAGAAACAGTGGACTAGGTGCTCTCTGTGGCTGACTCCAACTCTGTCCCTCGAGTGTTCCTGGCCCAGGGACTTCGCAAAGGAGTTAGGAGGCTGTGTGACCTTGGGCACCTACAGCCCTCTCTGGGACTCCATTAAGTCCATTAAACGAGAGTGGCAGGCCCTGCTCCGCGGCTCTGACCCCCCACAGCTGTTGACTGCGGGCAAAGGCCAGTCAGACGGCCCCGTTCCATTCCCGGGCCCCCGGGAGCCCCCGCGCCCACGTCCTTCACCTCACCTTGCTCGCGAGCCGCCACCACGGCCCCTTCCGCCCCACACCCAGCCCAGGTCGGCCTCGCGCCCTCTCCCCGCTCCACCCCGCTCCCCGGCTCGGCCGCCCCCTCACCGGGCAGGCACCGCAGCTGCAGGAGCCTCCAGCCCCCACGGCCGAGCGCGCCAGACACCGCCGCCGCTGCTGCCATCTTGGAAGAGGGCACGTCTCCAACCGCGACGTGACGTTCAGCACCGCGAGCATGGCGCAGCCACTTCCGCCCTCACGCACCGCGGGTGCCTCCTCCTCTCGCGAGAGGCGCGTGCGCGGAGAAGCGCGGAGCGAGTCCTGGGTACCAGGTAAGCGCCGTTTGGGTGATCGGAGAGCCCGGCTTCCCTCAACGGTTTCCTCCCGGCCCACCCTCGTCCCCGGATCCTCCCATTTTCTAGTCCCAGTCCCGTCCCTTGGTAGGGACCTAGGCTTGGTCACCTACCTGAGGACCTCGGCGGGCTTTTGCTCAGAGAAGCTGGTGTGAGGGGCCGGACCGGTTTCGTCGGCCGCGGGCTCCTGGCGCTGTGGCCGCTCGTCCTTCCTGGGCTGCTTCGTCTCCTGCGCCGCCGCCCCGGCCTGAGGCCCCGGGGACAGCGAGGTCAGGAGGAAGGACCCCGAGCTGCGGTCCGGGAGACCCGCGTCTGACACCCGCTGCTGCCTGGAGCCGGTTGTAGTGACCTTGGGCCTCAGTCCCTCTTCTCAAAACTGAAGACGTTTCGGTCGTTGGGGGAAACTCCGGGTTAACTTTGAGCCAGTGATTTTCCTGAACCTCCAAGGTGTTGTTGAGTCGGTATAATCAAGTATTTCCCAAACTTGCCAGATCGGAAGAATCACATAGGATGCTGGTTAATAGGTCGGATACCCAGCTCTTTCTCCTGGAGGGTTGATTCATTGCATTTGGATATAGTCCGGCGTCTTTTTTTAACAAATGCCCGGAGGTGATTTGTAGGATCTGCAAACTTGGAAAAGGCTGGTAGCATTGGTAAGGTAAATGGTTTGCACCTCTCCTCCCCAGCCTGAGGGTAAATAGCTTAAATCACCCTACTCAGGGAGACCGATAGCAGAAATCCAATTAGTGCCATTTGCCAGCCACACCAAGGACAGACAGATTAAGAGGATAAACCTCATTTTGGTATATCGGCATAAACCTTATGAATATTCTATTGATGGGCCCCAAGACCTCCCCTAAACATCCAGACTTCAAAAGCCCTGAAAATGAATGTCCCAGTGCGCTGTTCCTCCGGGGAGCACGCCCATGCCATTCCCGTCCCCCTTACCTTCCCCCACAGGCATGTGCCCCCAACCTCTAAGGGACCCCATGAGACTTGCAACCAGGGGAGCAATGGGCAGCAGCAGCTCATCCTGGGCTAACTCCCCCAAACCTGTCTCCAAGGCCCTCTTTCCCCCCTTTCCTTTGACTTCCCAGTGAGCCAAAGCAGCCCAGCCTAGGCACTCCCGTTGCTTCTTCCATGCCCTTTCTTATTTCAATGTCCTAAATATATTTTTGCTGCGGTCAATAAATTCTTTCTACGCTTTGTCTCTTGATTGAAATCTTTTCCTCAAGAAGACAAGAACCCAGGTCTCCTTGTCTCACCGGTAACGGACCCTTCCTTGTCTTTGTGTCTGTTTTGCACACCCCTTACTAACCCTAGTCTTTTCAAATCATTTTGCTCTCCCCTGCATGAGTGTGGGGGAAGCCCTCCTAGGCCGAAACTCCCCAAATGTTAAAATTTCATATTCGTATCTCTGGACTTAGATAAAGCACTGCTGATCTCTCCGTGAGTTGTTGGTTTTTTTCCTGAGTTCTGTCCACTTATTTTTAAATGATCCTTTTCTGTGGAAATTCTAGCACTTGGATATCTGTTCTGAAACCCTTAACTCTTGACGCACACCTAATTACTGTGACAGTCTTCCATTTCTTTTCCTTTGAGTTTCCTGTTTCCTTGCTGATCACCTTCTCTTCCTCCCTCCCCCCTCAGGTGTGTGTGTACATGAGCTTCAGTCAGTTCATTTTAATTAAAATTTTCTGATGACTGTCAGGATTCTCAGATTTTTTATGCACCTGACTTAAAAGGATTTGCTTTTTGATTTGAACTGGTACCCAAACTTCAATCTTAGTTTTTTTCTTCTGGCCCCGTTTATCCTTAAGAGGAGACAAATGCCTCAAGGTTTGATGTTTACTGGGTTCTTTAAAAATAAACAAGTGCATCTCCAGAAGTTATTCTGAGACCTCTGCTGTCACTGCCTGTCAGTAACATTTTAGAAGATCCACGGACGTGTGCGTGCAGCAGTTAAAGTTGGAGAGGTGCTTAACAAGTCCAGTGACGTGACAGTGACTTCTACTCCGCCTCTTTCTAGTTATGAAACTGGGCTCTGAGTCACACTTCTAAGTATGTTGACTTAAGTGCCAGACAGTTTTTCCTTATGTTTTTTTAAAAAGTCTGATTGACAACAACACAGAACTCTGATGATGAAAGGCATCACACTTTGGCTTTTAGATATTTAAAAGAACATGCTGTCCCATTGTATTAGGAAAATGCTGACGGAAAGTGGTGGCTGTGTCTGTTTTTTGAGGGTTAATGTTTAATGAGTGTATTTTATGAGCACCCTATTTCCATAGGAGATTAGTGTGAGGGGATATGGAACGGGAAGCATTTCATGTTCTTGAACTTGACTGACACAGTCCCACTGGAGTACTGTGTGAGATGTCATAAAGTGCAGCTCTTGTCCTGGGTAATTGCAACAATGAAAAAGGAGCATCACGTTTCTCCTGGCCATCGAGAAGTGGAGCCTCAGAGTTGTTCGAGAACATTATTTTATTGAGCTTTGTGTGCCAGGCTCTGCTGGGTGCTTTGCATATTTTCATCTCATTTCTTAGAGCAGCATTAATATTTAAGAAAGAAAGGAGTAACTGAGTAGAGTGCTATCTCCTGACCCAATTTCAATGTGAGCACATTCTATACTCATCTGTGTATCAAGTGGAAGAGAAAGTTGATCCATGCAGGGAAATTTCCATAGGTTAAAAGCACAGGCTTTACAGTCATGTGGACTTGGATTCAAAACCGAGCTCTTACTTTATCCACACAACACTTACTAGTTGTGTGACCTGGGCAAAGTCAATGGCCTTCGTTTCCTGGCTGTAAAATGGGAATAATTACTAGTTTAAGGTGGTTCTGAGGTTCAACTGAGATAATACATGTAAAGTGTTTGAACAGTCTGGCTAGTAATAAATGTTAAAGACATGGCAGATACTGTTGATCACTGATACATTGATCATATTTTGATGGAAGGGAAAATATTCAGTTTGCTAAATTTAAAACTTGTCTCTCTCTTTTTGTTTTGTTTTGTTTTTGTTTTGTTAATCCTCACCCAAGGATGTTTTCTCATTGCTTTCTAAAGAGAGTGAAAGGGAGGGGGGAAGGGGGGGAGAAAGAGAGAAACATTATTGGGTTGCCTCCCACGGGTGCCCTGACCAGGGCTGGGGATCAAACCTGCGACCCCTCCATGTGTGGGCCAGTGCTCTAACCAGTGAGCCACACAAGCCAGGGCTAACTTGTCTCTTTTTTAAAAGAACAAACATTAAGCTTGTGGTTGGGTTCTCTCTGCCAATTTATTTGCCTTCTTGCTGAGTCATACTTCTGCCTAATTAATGTCCTGTGTGTTTTATATTCTGGTCAAGCCCAGTTGTCTCATATCAAAGAGGAAATAATCTTTCTGCCTTCAGGCTCCTTACTTGGTTGCCAAGTCAGGATTCTCACAGAGGAAGCCACCTGTCTTGTTTGGGTATGTTGGGATTATGAAACCTTGGGGAAATGGGTTCATTTATTCAGACTCTCGTGTTGACAGGAAGATGTTCTAATGTCAGCATTCCCAGTAGAATTAGCTTGTGATTCTAATCATAGTCAGTGGTGCCTTGTGGGTGACATTGTGCTTTGGTCTCTGCTCAGTCTTGACTTTCCTTTGGCCTGTGGTTTTTAGGACCGCAGCACTGCAGGAATGGCAGACTTTGGGATCTCAGCTGGCCAGTTTGTGGCTGTAGTCTGGGATAAGTCTTCCCCGGTGGAGGCTCTGAAAGACCTGGTGGATAAGCTTCAGGCATTAACTGGCAGTGAGGGCCGAGTGTCTGTGGAAAACATCAACCAGCTGTTGCAATGTAAGTACCTACCCAGGTTGTCTTTACAGGGCGGGGGTGGGGGAGATGGGTCGGTTTCTATGGGAGTGCTGCATTTCTTTTGTTCCTTGATAACTGAGTTTTTGTTTTGGGTGGCACGTGATAGTAGGGGCTGGTCACCCTGTTGTTTTTCAGTTGAGATATAGTGGACCCAGGAGTGTAGTTGATGATTTGTATAAGCATGTTCTTGTTTCTTATTAGATACCCCACTATTTTTTTTAAAAAAAGCTTTTCATCCAGCTTCCTTTTTTACTTCTTCCCGAGTGTATGAAAGGATATGAAATTGGTGAGACTGAGGGAGAGCAGGGCAGTAGCGCCCTTGCCCCTCCTCTAGTAACAGCGGTCTAATAGCATTTGCTGAACAGGTGGGTGTGCATCCTACAGGGCCAGGCTGTAGCCTTGGTGGGGGCTTGGGAGGGCTTGGGAGATTGCTTCTGGGTTCCAGGTGATTGCTGATAGAGTCTTCCTTCTTTTCAGCTGCCCACAAAGAATCTAGCTTTGACATTATTTTATCGGGTGTAATTCCTGGAAGCACCACTCTGCACAGTGCTGATATTCTGGCTGAGATGGCCCGGATCCTTCGGCCTGGTGGATGTCTTTTTCTGAAAGAGCCAGTAGAGACAGCTGTAGGTAAGGATATCTTCATTTGAAAGACTAGGCTTTAACAGGGTTGAATCTTAAGCTGTGGTTGCTGCATCTGTGAGCAGGAGATATCATTTAGAGATCAATATTCCTACAGCCAAACCTTCTTAGAGATAAATTATTGTAAAAATCTAAAGCAACACATCTGAAGAAATTGTGATCTTTGATCCATTGGGTAGTAAAATAGAAGGAAACTGCCTATCTGAAAACGACTGGGTCCTTTAACAGATGAACAGTTAGCCTTTGCTATGTCTATACCATGGAAAACTTTGCAACAGTAAAAAGGAACAAACTTCATATGCACAGCAACTTGGATGGATCTCAAGGGAATTAATGCTGAGTGAAAAAGCCAGTCTCAAAAGGTCATGTGCTATCTGATTTTGTTCATACAATTTTCCTGAAATAACAAAGTTACAGATGATGGACAAGTTGGTGCTTGACAGGGGAGGCGCTATATGAGACTGTAAAGGGGTAATATGAGGGTTCCTTGTGGTCATGGAACATTCTGTATCTTGATTGTGGTAGTGGTTACACTAATCTGTACGTGTGCTAAGATTGCATAGAAACACACACACACAAGTGCATGTAAACATGGTGAAATCTGGATAAGCTCTGCGGACTGTCAATGTCAGTTTCCTGGTCCTCAGATTGTACTAGTATTGTGTGAGATGTTACCATGGGGGAAGCGAAGTGAAGGATCCTGAACTTTTTAAACTTCTTGTGCATCCATAGTTATAGCTGAAAAATAGTGACTGGAAATCTGGAAGTGATGTAATTATTGATTCACAGGAAACTAATGATAGAATTACGAGAAATAAAAACCTGTCTTTTTTGTTTAAGTGGTAAAGTGTCAAAGAGTTATTCAATTCTGAATTTTAGCATTTTTTTAACTAGACTTTCCATCAAAATGAATGTGATGACTTATTTCATCAAATAAGATAATAAAAATGAAAGTATTTTGAAATGTATAAAGGCATTTGTGTGGAAATAAAAGCTTGTGATGTGAATAGCAGATATCAGTGTTCTTTGCAGGGAATGTCAGCACAGTGACTTTTGTCAGAACTACAGAGAAAATACAGTACTTGTTACTTTAGCATTTCTAAGCCTCTTTCTCAATCATTATCTAACAAGCCCAGGAAGGTTAGGTGTTTCCAGGAAGCAGAGAGCACTAAGAAACAATAGTAAGGGAATCACTGTATAAAACTTAAGAGCATTGGTAAGAGAATTTTGAATAACCAAGTCAAGTTAAAATATCACTAAAGTATATATACATTAAACAGAACAGATTATTGTTTTAATGCTTGCTGACCTACCTAGGATAGAGCCTTTATTGTTTTTTCTTCTGTGACCTGTAACGCTATTGATTGGGGTTTTCCTCTTGGCAGTTAACAATAGCAAAGTGAAGTCGGCATCTAAGCTGTGTTCGGCCCTGACTCTTTCTGGTCTTGTGGAAGTAAAAGAGGTATGTTTGTAGACAACCTTCTTTGCTAGAAACTTAAACCTTGGGTCCCTAAACTTAGTACGTACCTCTTTGTCAGATGATACAAAGAGAATCAGAGAAACAACAGCCCCGAAGATGAGGTGATCAGTTCACTTAGACTAGGAAATAAGTTGAGAAGTGCTTCACATGTGAGATACATGATGCCTCTGGGATAAACCTCTGGGATAAATCTCCTTTGAGGAGGTTCGGCTGGGGCCCATGTCTGGTCTCAGTTCAATAGAAATATTGAATTGTTTAATTAAATAGAGGTGTTTATATTTCTACACTCTTCTCTGATGTTGAAAGTTTCTTGTGTGAGAAGTAAGTGTAGTATTGTGAGAGCCATTATACCACTGATTTGCTACATGACTGGACGCCTTAATTTACTCATGCCCACCCTTTATTTTTCTTTTTAGTTTAAGGTTTTCTGTTTTTTTATTCTAAAATAAGGGATGCTTATAAAAATTTAATTAATACTGCCCGGCTGGGTGTGGCTCAGCGGTTGAGCATCGACCTAGGACCCAGGCGATCGGGGTTTGATTCCTGGTCAGGGCACATGCCCGGGTTGCGGGCTAGGCAGCCGATCAATGACTCTCTCATCATTGATGTTTCTATCTCTCTCTCTCCCCCTCCTTTCCTCTCTCTGAAATCAATAAAGATATGTTTTAAAAAAAAATTTTAATACTGAAGAATATTGAATATAAAGTGACATCCCAGCCCTTGCTCACACTTTCCACCCCCAAGGGAGCCACCAATACATTTTTTTGTAGGGCTCTTCAAGCCTTTTTGTATGTATTTGCAAGTATACACACATGCGTATGTCAGTAAGGTCATATGTACATATTGTTCGGTCACTAGCTTTTTGGACATTTATCCATCTCAGGGTGTCAACCCTGTTCTGATTAATGATGTAACACTACTCAGTGCTACAGATGGGCTATGGTTTATTTAACTGTTCTGTGTTGTTAGATACAGAGATTATTATTTTAATGACACAGCACCCCAGCTGTTTTTCTACTTTTACTGTCTGCTGCTACTTCCCAAGGAACAAAGAAAGCATTTCCCTCTCCCTGTTGCTCTGTTCCTCTTAGGATATAAATGTTACTGTTCTGCTGATGGGCCTGCTTCCCTGCCACAGGCTTGTCCTATTCAGCAGGACCACGCAGACGTGGTCCTCATCTTTATAACAATCACCGCAGCCCCCGCAGTGACTTGCACAGTGCCTTATATTTAGTAGGCAGATATTTAATAAACGTTTTCAAACTTTCCAAAGGGTAGGCTCAAAGTAAAAATGTAGACGAAAGTTATAACCTAGGGTTCTGACCAGTGAGAAGCTGATGTTAGGCATAAGGTGATGTCTGGGACCTCCTGCTATTAGCCTGTGTGTAATAACATCCCGCCATTCTGTGCACCACTTAAGACACAGGCCTGAGTATTTGATGCCTATATAGGTGGGCATAGAATATCATTTTGTAGAAGGAGTGTGGCCTAATCCTTTTGATGTCTTGAATTCTAGCTGCAGCAGGAGTCCTTGAGCCCTGAGGAGATACAGTCTGTCCAGGAACATCTGGGTTACCATAGTGACAGCTTGCTCTCTGTGCAAATCACAGGCAAAAAACCCAACTTTGAAGTGGGTTCTTCTAGTCAACTTAAGCTTTCTACTGCCAAGAAGTCTGCTCCTTTGGGTAAGACTGGATGTTCTGTCTAAATAAGCCTGGAAGGATGCATTAGAAACTGAACCAGAGATCTGGATGAGGTGGTGATGGAAGGATGCTTACTGTACTTTTGTCCTGGGCATTTTCAGATCCCAAACTGAAATAACACATAGTTATTATCTAGTTCAGCCCTTCTGCACTAGAGGGCACTGAGGCTTCCAGGCCACAGAATTTTGACATTTAGCCTCAGAAGACCTGGTGATGGTGGTCATGGTAGATAAGAGTGCCCTGCCCCTCTTCCCATATGCCCTCTACCTTTGTGCCAGTAAAGTCAGCTTTTGTTTTTTAATTCCTGAGTTGAGAAAATTGTCCCAGCTGTGAGGTGTGCAAAGATGTATTGGTGTATTCACATTACTCTGTTTTGACTATCCAGCCTACATCTTCAAGAAATCCTTTGGAATCCCAACCTTTGGGTTCATAGTTCAGAATGGTGGGAACAGCTCAGATGGGCAGTTTGCCCCTTGGAAGGTCTGAGCAAGCAGTTGTAACAGTGATCATGAGGGGGTGCTCTTATCCCCAGGCCCACTTGAGGACAGGCCCCACACTGAATCCAGATCTCAGCCCTTTCCGGCCCTTCCTTGAGATCTGGCCTATAGAGAAGCTCAGGAGGTATGAGGTTTGTGTCTGACATCAATATGTGTCACACTGCTAGGATCAGTTCCAGAGCTTAGTTTCTTTATGTAACAAATTTATGTGAGGCTAAAACTGTGCTGTTCATTATGGTTTTTGACACACTCGTTTAATTTTCAGTCACCCGCAGTAGGTGCAGGGAGTACCATTAGCCCCATGCTCTGGGGGTGGAAACTAAGATGAGGAGAAAGCAATACGGAGTGGAAGTGAAAGCATCGGACAGAACCACATTTGTGACTTTGTGTAACTGGCCTGAATATCTAAACCTGTTTCCATACCTATAAAATTAGGATGACAGACACTTACCTCCTAAGGTTGTTAGCAGGATTTAATTAGATGATGTCTGTAAAATGCTTCATGTAGTGTCTGGTACAAAGCTAGTGCTTAACAAATGATGACTTCTATGACTGTCAGTGACTGGGCCAAGGTCATGCCTTTTGTCAGTGGTAGAGCTGGGCCTCAGACTCAGGTCTTTCAACTCTCAGTCCAGTCTGTTCTCTACACAGTCTTCATAGAAAGCACTTATGTTTGCTTGTAGTTTGTTTAAGGCTTCTTTGCAGAACTCTTTTTCTTTTATTGGTTGGACTTAGTGAAGCCTGCTGTGGACCCTGCAGCTGCCAAACTGTGGACCCTCTCAGCCAATGACATGGAGGATGAGAGCATGGTGAGTCAGCGCCACGGGCACCTGATTGCCTTCCTTTACGCCCCACTTTGGGAATGAGCGCTTGCAGTTGGGAGTGGCCTTTCTGGACCAGTAGGTGTGAAAGTATTTAAAGCCCAGCACTGTGGCTCTGCTGTCACCGGCATTTCTGAATTAGAAGGAACCTCCCCATTAGTGGCCTTTTAAATTTCTTTCCAGCATCTCTTTCACCACAGATTTTCTCATTCTTACTTCCTGTGACTTATTAAAGACTCTCATGGGCATGTGCCAACCTGGAAAGAGTTGGTCAGCTGAAATATTTTTATTGGCTCCTTTGGATGAGTCATTGACACTCACTGTCTTAAAAACAGTACTTCTCCAGCTCTGACCCATGCTGCTGTAATAAAGTTCTTCATTTCTGCAACTATCAGAGTTATAGTGGCAACCAAAATGGGTTATGGTTTGTGCCCTCATAGAACTTACAGATTAATTGTCCACACATTTATCAAAGAATCACACAATCTATGTATCCTTAATGGCCCTTTTCTCTGGAATTATAGAGAAAATATCTTATTCCCCTTTTCAGCCCTTTTATATGTACAACATTTCTCTTTGTTCTTCCTGCTCCCCTCCCCAAATACACATAATACATTTGTTGTAAGCCAGTTCCCGGCCCCTCACCGCCTAGTGCGTCTTCCTTGCATGTTAGCCCGCTGTGGCGGTCAGCTCGAATGTGAGGGTCAACCAGGAGGGTGGCGGGTGCCTTCTTTATACAGATGGTGTAGATCTGCTCCCTCCGCCTTGACCACCTCAGCTTCTCGTTAGCAAAGACCGTGACTGTGTCACTAACTGCTCCGAACACTCCCCAGGATCTCATCGACTCAGATGAGCTACTGGATCCTGAAGATTTGAAGAAGCCAGACCCAGCTTCCCTGCGGGCTCCTGCATGCGGAGAAGGGAAGAAGAGGAAGGCCTGCAAGAACTGGTGAGCGCTCTGCCGCGCGCAGCGGGGCCGCCGTGCTGGCTGTCCCCAGGAGCCGCAGCGCTCTGCTGCAGCTACAACATTCGTTTGACTGTGAAATGCATCAGACACACAGGGGAGTATGTTCAGCAGGCACATCTTAAGGATTAAGAAAATGAGCCCAAGAACCGATCACCAGGTTAAGAATCAGAAACACTACTGGTATGGCAGCAGCGCCTTGCACGCGTCCTCGGCTGCGTCTTGCTCCACCTTCCCCACGGGCTACCATTCCAAGTTTGTCTTAATCAGTCCTGGCTTTTTTGATAGTTTAACCACCTCCAAGTGACTCTCCAAACAATACATTATTTAGTTGTGAGAAACTGAATCATAAGCCCCAATCTGACTCGCAGAGAAAGAGCAATACTCCATGCCTACGAAGGCCCCCCAGGAAGGATGGGATTGACAGGGCCTTCTGGTCTGGCTTCCATGGGAATCTCTAAGCAACTTCCGGGAAGTCAGTAGGAAGAGCCATGAGTGAGCTCTAGGAAACCAAGGATGTGCCACAGTTAGAGACCTGGCAGGGTTGTAGTGCGATGCAGGGACTGATGACCCGCAGAAATACGGTCCGAGGCAGTGGCCCCTCTTTGTATTCTGCTCTAAGCTCACCGCACCCCAAGCTGTCCCCACAGAGCAGATCAAAGCATAGAGTTTGGAGGAGAAAGTTGAGTAGTGGCTGCCCTTTGTAGATGGAGCATCTCCCTGCTGGGTTTCCCATTCCCCACCACTCTTACTGTCTCCCTAAACAGCCTCACGCATTTATCTTACCCGCCTGGCCCCGCAGGCGTTTGAGTTAAGACATCCTGATATAAAGAGAAAAGCCTTAGAGCACGTTTTGGCACTGCCCAGGATTTGGAGTTTCTGGGTGATGGTCAGTCTCACTCATCAGCTACTGGTTTCCCCCTAGCACGTGTGGCCTTGCTGAAGAACTGGAAAAAGAAAAGTCCAGGGAACAGATGAGCTCCCAACCCAGGTCGGCTTGTGGAAATGTAAGTACCGTTACTCACTATTCCCCGAATCCTTAGCGGTGTTGGGCATCGTCCTGAACTACACAGACTAGCTCAAGCTGTAAGGAATTTCCCGCCCCAGTATTTCAATAATAGGTGAATGTGAGGACATGTATGTAGGTGGTGATGGGGAAGCAAGGTTCTCTCTCAAAAGAGGGTTAGCATGCTTATGGCCAGACAGGGGGCTCTTGTTTCTTAATTTTGTCCCTACTTTCTGGTGGACCTGAGGTTATTCTGCCGTTTGGCTGAGCTTGGCTGTGATTTGAACTGCTGAGAATATAGAGGTGCAGCCTCCTAAGGAGCTTCTCTAGACCATTGTTTTCATGGAGCTGGAGGTCTTAAAAACTCTTAGTGTTTGGGTCCCCATTGGACCTACAGATACACCCAGCCATTTCCTTCAGGCCACTGTGGCCATATTATGAAGGTAGAGATCGCATTCTTCTGGCCCCATCCCTGGGATAAGCTTCCCGGTATGATTATCTCTTCTCTCAACAGTGCTACCTGGGCGATGCTTTCCGCTGTGCCAGCTGCCCCTACCTCGGGATGCCAGCCTTCAAACCTGGGGAGCAGGTGCTCCTGAGCAACAGCAATCTCAACGATGCCTAGGAGGGACCCCGCCCAGGACACATCCGCTCCTCCGCCAACTCCTGTCCCTCAGATCCCATCTCTGCATTTGCTCACTGTTGGAAACCCATTTGCAGGGAGGGTGCTTAGTAGGCAGACTGAAACTGGCTGTGGGGTGCAGGGGTGTGTAAAGCTGCTGTGGATCAAAAGACCAAGGTGTCATGGGGCCTGGTTACTCTGGGTGGGGCCGGTTTCTTCACCTAGTGTTAGGGAAACGGGATGTGTCCTGAAGAAATTCCTCTCCTGGTGTCAACATGCTGACCATACACTCCTGGCCCAGACTCCCTGAGTATTAAACTCTGTGACAGAGAGCCCTGCCCCCACTCTACGCTCAGCAAGTGCCACTACTTGTCTTCCAGAGTTGGTGTTTTACTCAACATGCTGTTCCTGGTGACATGTGTCAAGCATCTTGTGACCTCAGGACACCAAAGGAGTCCCTCGTGGATTGCTGTGATCATTGAGTCCCTCTCCCCTCCTACCCCCACTTGTGTTAGTGCATCGCACCTGTGTTTTGTTCACCTGCCGTTACTATTAAACTTGTACCTCCACGTACCTGTTGTGAAGAGGGGTATGTGTGTGTGTGATGTCTGACAGCCGTCCAAGCTCAGCTCAGACCACAGAACTTTCTGTTTTGGGGAGACCTACTATCACACACAGATGGGGCTGGCCCTACACTTAGGGACCGGGGCCTCTCTCCACCTCCTTTAGAAGAGTCCAAGCTGATGAGAATTTAGAGGAAGCAGGACAGGAATCTGAGCCCACAGTAAATCTCTGAGCAGGAGACCCTGTGTTCCTGTTACCCACCCTCACAGACTTGGAGAGGGTCTTGCCAGATAGTTGGGGAGATGGTGTGGGTTTAAGAGACCTGGGTTTTTATATCTTACCAATAAAAGTGATCTTTGGTATTAGTCCTTGAAATTTGACTCTATGTTTGCTTTTGCTTCCCTGGTCCCTGCTGGTGGATTTCACTTATGGGCATGGCCAAATTCTAGTTTTGACCCCGAAGACCCTGTGGTCAGCAGAGTTCGAAGACGACCCCCAGTGCCCCACGCCCTGGCGGATGCCCTGCCCTTGAGTTTGAGCAGGACCTGCGAGCATGATGGGGCCTCACTGCTGCAGTTGGGTTATATTATGTGGCAAAAATGGGATTTTGCAGATGTGGAGTCCCTAAGGGACCTTCAGGGAAAAGGGAGATGATCCGGAGCAGGCGTAGCCTAAGTATCCATCCTTGAGAAGAAACGGAGCACTGAGGGTTTCTCTTGCTGGTTGTCGTGTTGTGAGAGGTCCCAGGCCAGGAACTGGGAGCCGAGAGCAGACCTCAGTGACCATGGGGGAGGAAAGGGGCCCTCAGCCCTACACCCGAGAGAACAGAAATGACTGAACAAGCTCAAGGGGACCCAAGTTCCAGGTGAAAGCGCAGGCCATCCTCATTGCCTGGACTCCTGGCACTCAGAACCTGAGAGGACAAACGTCTGGTTTTCATCCGCTAGATTGTGGTGACTTGTTAGGCAGTGATAGGAAACTCTTACAGCCCCAGACTAGGTTTGATGTTAACCTACTTATGGAGCTGCCAGGCCTCTTGAGTTGCTCCTGCGCACTTGCCACCACGGTGAAGGGCAAAAGTCTCTACCTGCAGGTCATGGGCAGGCGCTCCTGAGCCAATGACCTTGCCGGATGCATTTGGCAGAGCCCTGGGCAGGTGCCACACACCCTCGCTGACCTGATTCTCATTCTGGCTCCCTGCCTGTGCTGGCACAAAGGGCGACACTACCTCCTGTCTGCTACACTTGGCACAGGTAGTGGTGGGAGGGGACTGCCAGTCCTCATACCTTGTGACCTTAGAAGACAGTTCTGAGGGGAGGTTTTAGAGCCAAACAGGCTCAGATACCTCTCAGATATTATGTTTGAGGACCCAATGAGACACACTAACCTGCTGCCACCAATCACCTGAGGACCTTCAAAGGTACAGGTGCCGACGTCCTTGGAAGTTCTGAGTCGGTGGGTCTGAGGTGGAGCTGGGGAATCTTAATTTCTTTGTAAACTCTAATGTCTTTTGCTTAGAACCTGCAGCACACAGTCAGGGCTTCCCCCTCTCCCTGAAATCGCTCCAAGGCAGTAAGCGGAGTGGGCAGCAGGGCAGATCACACTGTCCCTAAGGTTAGGCCACAGGGAAACGGAACCACAAGGTAGCTCGAAGGGACCGACAGCAAGCGGGGGGGTGGGGGGGTGGGGTGGGGGGCTTTGGAGCTGGAGTGTGGGAGTGAGAGGAGGAGGAGACGGGAGGCCTTACCTGCTCCAGGCTGAGAAACCTCCTTGCTTTGCAAAATCAAACCCCTCGCGCCACTGGAACAGGTCCCCAGTGTGCTGGCGGACAGTGGGGCTGGACAAAGGGTCCCACAGGAAGCCTGGCAGGCAGGAAGCGCTCTGGTTGTTGGGCAGAAGCAGGGCTTTGCTTTCTGATGATCTTCCAGCTAGCGGCAATTGGGTGGGGGGAGGGGAAAGCTACACTGGGAGCCATTCCCAGGTATTGGCAAAGATACGGCCAGGTGGGGACTCTCCCACACTGTCGGGGGATGGGTTTGGGCAGTTACACCCCATAGTGTCAACTTCAGCACTGGCTGTATATTAGTCACCTGAGTAGCTTCTGAAAAACAACATGAAAAAGCCTACACCTGGGACCCCCTCCCCTCCAAAGGCCAGCCAAGTGCATCTTTTGCAATTGAGCCGAGGGTGTCAGCATTTCGCAAAGCTTTCCCGGGTAATTTTGGAGCGCATCCAAGGTTGAGAACCGCTGCCCTGGACAAATTCTCTTACACGCGCACCAGAAGGCAAGTGGAAGACTGCTCACAGCAGCACGATTTGGAATAGCAAGAACCTGGCACTGGTCCACGTGGCCCTCAACAAGAGGACGGATGAATGAGCTGCCCGCACTCACGTGGTGAACGGTGATGAGCCACAGCTGCGCACACCCACGTGGACGAATCTCGCAGAACGTGGAGCCGCAGGAGCGAGTCACAGAAGCGTGCGCGTAGGAAGTCTGTCACCTTGGATATAAAGTCCAAAAGTTTAAAAACATGTAAGATGTACCGGTACATTGCTAGGGATTACACTACATATATATACATGTTCACGCCTATGTATATACACACGTGTGACGGACCAAAGGAAATCTAGGGACACGATAAACACAAAATTCAGGGACATGGCTGTCTCCGGAGATTGATGAGAGGATGGCAACAGGGACTTTAGAGCGGCAGGAAGTTTCCGTTCATTAAGGTCTGTGGTGGGCCTGTATGCGTTTGTGTGTGTATACGGATGTTTATCTTATTATTGGCTTGTACTTCCTACACGTGCATTAGGTATTTTGTGTCTATAAGACATTGCATTTAAAAAACTAGGAAAACCCTGGGTCTTAAGGAAAATGCGCACTAGCCCCAAACAAAGCCCTGCACCTCCCGACTGGAACCTGCAGGGGGGCACGGCGGCTCATCCCATCTCCCGCATCTCCCGCACCCCAACCCCCCCCCCCCCCCACACACACACACGCAGTCCTCGCAGCAGCTCTGCTCATGGGAGTTACAGCACGGGCCTCCGAGGACCATCTCACTGGGATGGAAAGGTTTTGCTTCTTTTAAGACAATTTCACAGTGCACTGGATTCAATGCACATTCTGAGTTTTTCCAGCTCTGGCCTACAGGGTGAAGAATCCTCGCGCTCCTTTGCTGGCTCCTTGTCTACCCCTCACCCCCAAATCCACAAGATCGTGCTTCCTCCATGATCATGCCCCGGCCCCATGGACCCAGACAACATTTTCCCACAGAGAACTCGGACTGATGAGCTCCCAAGACTCTGGGTCTGAGGCAGTTGTTTGAGGAATATCCCTCGAGATCAGGGCAGGGGAAGAGCCCACCTGTGGCCGGGAGACCCTGGGGTCACAGAGTAAGCCCGTTCATCACCATCATCAGCCTCATTCACTATTATCATTGTTTTATGCCCGAGACTGGAAAGAGAGCTAGTTCAGCCTGCAGTGAGATGATTGACCACAAGAAGGCAGCAAGAGGCAAAAGCTTTGCCTGAAAAAACAATGCAGGTCACAAAATCCTAGGAAGACCACCAAGTTCCTCTGCCCCCAGACGCATCCTAGAGAGAGAAGCTACATGTCCACGGGCAGTCAGGAGAGTGAGACAGAACTAGAATCTGAAGATTCCCCCCTGCGCACGCGGGCTCCAGCCCCTGAGCTGGGCCTGGACAGAGGGGACTAAGGGTGGGGGTTCATAACTTCCCTGTCCCCATCCTTCTGAGCTCACGGCTGTGGGGTCCCCAGGGTCCCTTAGCCTCCTGGAGGAGTCAGGACTGACAGACCCACACAGTAGTCAATGGGAGACTGGGGTGTTGCAAGGAGGGTTGTCCTACAGTCCCCAGCAGCTGGAGGAATCAGCAGGAGAGAGAATCGGGTGGGCGCTGTTGTGGGGGGCTGGCTCTGGCTGAGGCTGGGGGGGGGGCAGCCTGACTGGAGCAGGAGATGAGGGCTGGGTACAGTGGGAGGTGACACTAGGGCACGGGCAAGGCTCAGACTGCAGACAGCTGGAAGCAGGCTCAGGACTTGGGCCGTGGGTGCTGGCCTGGAGTTTGAGCTGGGAGAGGGACCTGGGTCTTGCAAAGGTTCTGCAGTGAGATGTGGGCGAGATGGGGAGGGGGCTGCAGGAACCCCCAGGCCAGGGAGCTCCCCAGTACTCGGTAGAACCCTACAAGGAAGGGTGCTGGATGCATCCATGGAACTGGATCACACACTTAAGGGGAAGTGTGTGCTTAGCTCCTCACAGGGCAAGGGGTCACAGGTGAGCACAGAGGCTGGTCTGGGAGGAGACTGGGGGGCTTAGGGGGCAGACAAGAGACCTGAGAGAACCCAGACGACACTGCCCAGAACCCTACCTGCCCACACACCACAGAGAGGAGGGTCCAATGAACCTCTGGTCCACCCCTGCCCTGCCCTTCCCATGGACCCCGTCAGCCCCACCCTTGCCTGGGCCTCTCTCAACAGGGCCTCCCTCACCTGAGGGTGGCCTGCAGCAGCCATGTCCCCCTCTAAGCCTCAGTTCCCTTTCTGACCTGGGCAGGACAGGACCAGATGTCCCCCGAGTGCCCTTGCAGTGTGACATCTTGGGGCGGACAGAACACGCTGACCCACACTGAGAAAGAAAGACTTTAATCGGGGCCTTTTCATCCATGGTTCCAGTTCAGAAAAGGGGACAGGAATCCTCTCCATCGTTGTAGGGCCTCCACTGGAGCCAGGCAGCTGGGGATTGGGGTAGCAAACACTGAGGCCATGGGCAATTTCCAAATGGTCCAGGGACAAATCAGGACCGCTGGATGCGGGGGTCATTATGGCCTAATGATGTTCAAGTATTTGACTGTCCTCTTCACCTTGGTGTCCTTGGGGTCCACACAGATATACTTGCCCTGGACGGTTACAAACCTAGAAGGGGAGAAAACCGTCAGGGGTGTCAGGGCGGAAGGCCCCGCAGAGCCCCAGGCAGCCTTGTCCTGCACCTGCCAGGACTTGCTGAAGTCACACTGCATCAGTAGGGAAGCTGGGACATCAGGCTCTGTTCTCAGTGACTCTTGACTCTCCCAGAGAGCCAGGGCAGGAGGACCTTCTGCCCCCACCTCATTCTGCCCAGCCCACCAAGAGCAGGGGAGCTAGGGGTATGCAGGCCCAGGCCAGGGAAGTGACTACATCCGCTGTCACTGCCCGTGTGACATAGGGCTGTCCCATCTCTCTCAGGGCCTCAGTATTCCCATAAACCAATGCAGAAGGCAGACCTCAAGGCCTGGGCCTTGGACATCGCAGTGTGGGGTACAGGAACAGGGCCAAGGTGGTGGGGGTGACAAAGGCCATGCTCTCCTCTCCTCTTTCCAGGGCCCTCTGCTCCCATGCTCAGCGCCCAGGGTCCGGGTGGGGGAGGGGTGGGGCAGACTTACACAATGGCGGCTCTGGAACACTCCTCTGAGGTCCTGTACCACCTCACCAGCTTTCTGATGGGGATGATCCCGTGGAAGTACTCCTGGCAGCACTCCAGGCCCACACCCGTCCCTCGAGCTGCAGAGGAAGAAACAGGAGCGGGTGTGTCCGTGCGCGTCTGCGGCTAAGCGAGGGTCTGTGCTGGGTCTGTGTATGTGTGGCTGTCTGTCTGTCTGTGTGTGCATATCTGTGTGTGTCTGTGTGGTAAAGGGGTGGGTCTGCGTTAGGGATGGGGTTGTGTGTGTCTGTGTGTTTTGGGGGGATCTGTGAGTATGTTTCTGCATGAGGAGTATGTGAGGAACATGAACATGTGCCTGTGTGTGTGTCACATGCACACGTCTGTGTGTGTGAGGTCTCTGTGTGGGCTGTAGGAGGCCCTGTGTGCGAATGTATGTATGTGTGTGTCTCTGTGTGAATGTGTTTGTATGTGCATGTGTCTCTGTGTGAATGTATGTGTGTGTATATCTCGGTGTGAATGTATGTATGCATGTGCATGTATCCCTGTGCCTGGGAGGGTTTGTGTGTGTGTCCATGACTGTGCGTCTTCATGTGTCTCTGTGTATATCTGCGTGTGTCTGGGGAGTCGTGCAGGCTCGCTTGCATGTGTGTCTGTGTGTGCATCTGTATGTGTGTCTGCCCTGACTCCAGCCCTGACTCTGGGCCAGCCGAGCCTTTCCGGGCAGCAGCCCGCTCAGTCCTCCCAGCGCACCTGGACGCAGTTGCTATCACTGCCCCATTGTACAGATGATAAAACGGAGGCCTGAAGCGTCAAGACGCTTTTCCGGGGCTCGGCTTCCTCATCTCTGCGCAACGACAAATATCCAACACTTGCAAGAAGACAAGCTGGGGACGTGAGGCTTTCGCTACCGCCACGCCGGCGCTAGCGAGCTTTCTAGGAAGGCCCGCTGCCCTCCGACCTCGCCCTCAGAGCTGAGCGGGCCCAGCGTGTCACGGAAGTGAGAGCGAAGGTGCCACCCGCTGTGCAGGTGGCCCGCCTGCCCCTGCCCCACAAAATAGGCCCGGAGGCCGCCGGGGCTGTGGGGCAGGCGGGCCCCGCCAGCTTTGGATCTGATTTCAGCCCTTCTTTCCCAATGGGATGCACAGATCTTTTTTCACATCCTCTGGGAACCCGTTCTCCTGCCTTTCATCCGACACACGCTGACAAATGCTTTTAGAATTCCTTGCTTTTCGCTGTCAAAATGACCACAGTCACTGCCTCACAACCACTGGAGTGTGAGATGTGGGAGCACTGTGTCCTCACCAGGCCAGTCCCCAGGTGCTGGGCCCTCCCCCCTCCTCTTCATCGTTACCATCATCATCATTTTCCCCTGAACGCCTCCCTCAAAATCCCATTGCTGCCGACCTCTCATGTGGTTGTAGGAAAAAGTGAGGTGTGAATACACAACTGCGTGCGTTGCTGTGGTAGCCTCGGTGCCTACCCCTCTCCCCTGTTCTCACCTGCACGGGTGTCCTGCAGAGAAGCCCCCAGGAGGAGGGTGACCAGGAGCAGCATCTTCAAGGGGGTCATGGTGCCGGGAGTCCAGGAGAAGGTCTCTGCGGTGGGTCTGTCTGCTCGGGGGAGACAGGCTGAGAGGCAAGGGTGGAGGTGACCTATTTAACCTCCTCAGGGACCTTGCCCCGCCTCCCACCGCCTCTTCCTCCCATCTGTCCCAGGTCAGTGGAGTTCAAAGTGTCTGAGATGATTCAGTAGAAGCCCAGGCTTGGAATGTTTGTGGCTTTCCAGAGAATGGGCACTCAGCTGGGGACCGAGGTGTATGCATCGGGGGGTCACAACGATACTTCTTCTTTTGCAGGGATATTTCTTGGTTCCTCTATTAGAATAACAGAAAAAGCTTTATCTTAGACCGGCCCGTCCTGCTCCAAGCCTCCTTTGTGCACGGTGCCCTGGGAGGGGGACAGCCAGGCTGGGGCCAAGAGAGGCTGCTTAACCTGGGCCCGGAGGAGCTCCAGGTGCAGGAAGGCCGCCTCTCCTCGGGGACCGCCGGCTGCAGGGCCATGCGGGCATCTCCCTGCGGGGAGGGCCGCAGCTCCATCTCATTCTGAGAAAGGCTAGGCTAGGCTGGGCCCACTTTGGTTGTGGGTCCTTCCCCATGTTCAAATTCAGGGTCTTCTGCTGAGCCACAGAAGGCCAGAGTCTGACAGGTATGTCTTTTTGTTTTTAATAATTATTTTTTGTTTTTTAAATATGTCTTCATTGACTTCAAAGAGAGGAAGAAAGAGGGAGAGAAACATCAATGATGAGAGAGTCATTGATCGGCTGCCTCCTGCATGCCCCCCACTGGGGATGGAGCCTGCAACCCGGGCAAATGCCCTGACCAGGAATCGAACCACAGTCTCCTGAATGCTCAACCGCTGAGCCACACCAGCCGGGCTGAATAATTTTTTTTTTTTTAAATCCTCACTCAAGGATATTTTTTCCATTGCTTTTCAAGAGAGATACATCAGTGTGAGAGAGACACATCTATCGGTTGCCTCCTGCGCACACCCCAACCGGGGCTGGGGATTGAGCCTGCAACTGAGGTACATGCCCTTGACCAGACTCCAACCACTAGGAATCAAACCCAAGACCCATCCATCTGAGGATCGACGCTCTAACCACTGAACCAAACCAGCTAGGGCCAGAGCCTGACCGTTTTTAATCATCATTTAGTCCGCATTTGAATTTGTGTAGATTCGGAACCCACATTCCCCCAAACACAGCATCTCACTCCAGGCTGAAGCACAGAATGGGAGGACCTGTGAGCGATGATGCCGCTGGTTCCCAGCAGAGCCAAGTCTGCATCGGACGTGTGGTCAGGGTCCAGGCCCTGAGCAGACTTCCCATGAACCCGTGGGCCACAGCATCACTGCATCGGCTCAGTCCCCTGGTCACCGGAGAGAATGGCCACCCACCTGCTTAGGGCTCCCCGGGCCAGATGTTGAAAGCCCCTTTTTTAGGTGAGAGTCCCTCCCACCTCTGGGTGGGCAGCATCTCAGCAGGGCAACTCTGGACTTCGGTTCTGATCCATGGGGTCTAGGCCTGGCTCCTCCACCTGTCGCTGGGTGACCAGGGGCTGCTTGGAAAGACACTGCCCCTGCAGTGTGCTGTCAGGTGCGTTTGCCCTCTCAGTCAGCTGTTAGTCGTGGAGCCATTCCCAAATTCCATCCCCACTGTTGATAACAAGAGCAGGTGCTATGTGTTGAAACCCCTCTACCAGGAGCAGGAGTTCAGACCGTGAATCTGAGAGGAAACCATGACACTGGAGTAGACCATGGGAGGGAAAAGCCAGGCGCTCCTCTTCCTCCCCCAGGGTCTCCTTGGGAGGATGGGGCTGCTTCAGTTCCAGGGGGCAGGGAGTTGTCCTGTCCAAGAGACTTTTGCCTCTCGTGGGCAGGATCCTCTCTCTCTGTCTCGCTCTGTGACCTTGGGCAGCTCACAGACCCTCTCTGGGCCTCAGTGCCATTACCAGTAGAGGGACATATGGACTGTCCCAGGGGAGCCCCACCAAAATGGTAGCATTTCTCTGCTTCTCTTAGGGCTACATCACCTGCCAGAGACCTCTAACCCCACCCACTCCTCAAGCCACAGCCTGGGCCTGTTCTTTGCCCCCAGCCTGTACGGCTGGGCCATGCATTCTGTCCCCCAGGCCGCCTCCCCAGCACATGCAGTGGAGGGGAGGGGAGTGGGGCCCTCCTGCTTGTGCTTATGTCTGACACCAGCTTCCTGCAGATGTTGGGGGCCACCTCCGCCTCCAACAGAGGAGCACCAAGCAGTCCCCAACCTGCTGAGGCAGAGGAGGCCAGGCTGGGGTTGGGAAGGGGTGCTCGTGCCCTGGAGACCCTGGTTGGGGAGAGGGAAGCTCTGGCCCGGAGACAGAGCCTTGGGCACAGAGGTGCATGGGGAGGGACTGGGTCCTACAAGGAGACAGAGGGAAAGTGTCTGCTAATGCAGCCCTCTCAGGTGGAGTGTCCCCTGACCTCTCTCTACCCCATGGCCTCTGCCCAGTGGCTTCTGCCCACCATCTGTGGCTTCTCCACCTGCCACAGGGATCCCCGAATGCTCTATGCTGGACAAGAGGGAACTGTGACTGTGATGAGTAGCAGTTTGTTCCTGGTGAGGCCCAGGCCCCACCGCTGGGGAAATTCCCAAATGGGTTACAAGTCTCCCCTGTTCTGCTGCAAACTCAGAACTTTTCTCCAGAAGGACCCAAATTCCCCTGTCCCTTCTAGGGAACGGGTGACAACAGCAGGAACAGACAGTCTGCACTAGGTCTGGGCTGGTGCAGGCTCTCTGGCCGGGGAGGGAGGGGGAACAGGATGGAAAGTGTGCCCGTGTGCACCTGCTGTGTGCCTGGCTGTGCAAGGGCTGGGGGGGGGGAGGCCAGATGCAGCCCCTGCCCTTGGGGGAGCTGGTGGGGCTGGAGGAGTGAGGCCTGGCTCCACATGGGGAGGTGCAGGGCCCAGAGTGGGGAGAGGATGCCACTGGCCAACTTGGAAGGCTGCCTGGAGGCAGAGGCCAGGGAACTGGGCCTTGTGGGTGGGAGGATTTATACTAAGAGAAGGAGGGGCAGGCATTCCACCTGAGGGAGGTGCTTAGCAAGGTGCAGAGGAAGAAATGTGCAGAGACAAACGAGGAAAACAGCACGAAATGCTGGTGGACGAGAGCATGGATGTGACCCCGAGAGAACAAGCTTCATGAGGGCAGGGCTGTGTCTGCTTTGTCCACTACCATGTGTCCCCAGCTCCAAGCACAGTGCCTGGCACACAGCGGCCTTTCCATGAAGCTTGGCTGAGTGGATACAGGACCAACAGACAAAGAGGTAAAGCTGAGCAGGGGCCTCGGAGAAACCATGGAGGGCAAGCACATCTCTTGGCCTTACTTGGAAGGCCGCAGAGACCAGGGACATTTTCAGGTGGTTTCCTCACCAGGGATTAACCGATTTATTCCTCCTCGCTGTGAAACGGATTCTAAGGGACCTTCCAGGTGGGGTGTCCTGGAGCCTGGGCCTGTGATAAGGGCCTCAAGAACTTTATGGTGCTGTGTGGACTCTGCAGGGATCTGTTAGGAAAATCAGGACTGCTCCCTGGAGGAGGCAGCAGTGAGGCAGAGCTCTATGGAGGGGCCATAGGGGATAGGGAACTCCTGCTGGAAGAAGGACAAGGGCACAGGCAGGGAAACAAGCCAGCCCCGGGCCTGTTAAAAGAACAGCCAAAGCGAAATTAGATCTGAGTGGGAGGAAGCGCGACGGTGACTCCCTGTCTCAGTACCTGACTCAGGCCAGCCAGACACACTGCCCAGCACCTGCCACTCCTGCCCCGCCTGGAAATTGCAGCTGTAGGGAGTTGCTTTGGGATAAAACCAGCTGGAAGCCATCAACACCCTCATCTACCCACCCCGCTCAGCCTGAAGGGGCTGGGTTCTGGGTCCCTTACCCTGAAAGGGAGGAAATGAGGGTTCCTGCCCCATCCTTGGCTCTACTGTGGGCTGGGGAGGGACCAGGGATGCTGCTATCACAATGCCAAGAACTCAGCCCCAGGCTGCAGAGCAGGGGACAGGTTGCTGGGGTGGAAGCAATTTATCATCTTCAAACTGCACATGACAGTGCCACTGGGATAGCAAAAGCCATCACCCCAGGTCACTTCCATGTCAGCTGAGGCTAAAGGAGGTGCAATGACTTGTCCAGGGTCTCAAAAGGATCTAGTCTTTTATCCACTCAGCTCCATCCTCTGACCAGCTGAAGCTAGACTCGTCCTGTCCTGCCCATGGCAGCTGAGATGTGAAGGTCCCAAATGTTTTTACCATTCCCCAGTCCCAAAATATGTCCCTCTCCCCTGTCCCAAGGACTTGATGTGCTCACTGAGGAGCCAGTTGTTCCTGACAGGTTGTCGGTCTGCTCGATTTATTCAGGCCAGAAATGCACGGGCCATCCCTCAACTCCCTCCTTCAATCAGCAAGACCTGCTACGTCAGCAGCTGGATGTGTGTTGAATTCATCTTCTCACCACGCACATGGCCACCTCCTCCATCTCTGCGGGACCCCACCCCACCCCACGCTCCTGTCCCGGCTTCCAGGCTTGCCCCTCTAGCCTGTTCTCTTCCCCGAAGCCCAGGGATCCCCTCCAAACACAAATCTGAGCAAGGCTCCCCACTCTCAAAAATCCTTCCGAGCCTCCCCATTGCTCTCAGAGTGAAGTCCAGATTCCTACCAACTTTTCCAGCCTCAACTTTTGTGCCCAGCCCCACTACCCACCACATCACTCCCTTTAGCCATGTCAACCTTCTGTTCCTGGAAAACGCCAGCTCTCGCTGACACCCAAGCCTCGGTACAGGCTGTTCCTCCCTCTAGGACACTCTCTCCTGCTCTCACCCCACTTCCTTTCCTTGCTTCCTTCAGATTGCAGCTGAAACCCTCACTTCCTCCCTTTAGCCCCACTTTCCTCTGTGTCCTCACATGTCACAAACTTCCTTATGAAGCTCTCTTCACATTGCATTGTGATTGTTGGTTTATTGCTGTGAACGCCTTGAAAATAGTACCGCCTTTATGTTCCAGTTTGTACCTACAGGACTTAGCACCCAGTAGGTACGCAATAAAATATGTTAATTTAATGGATGAAGAAGTAGGGGGTTAAATGAATAGGTGGATGGATGGATGGATGGATGGATGGATGGATGGATGGATGGATGGATGGATGGATGGATGGATGGATGGAAAGAAGGGTGCATGCATGAGTGAATGGGTTGATGGATGATGGATCCACGGATGGATGCATGGACGCTTGCAAATTTCTGAACCACAACAGGGGCCCAGCTTGCATTCAGCCCAGCACAAATTATTTTTGATCCAGGGTGCCTCCCAGTTCACGAGACACACCTGAATCCCCCTGTCATGGATGAGGCAGCGAGACCCCACTAAGGCACTCTGGCTCCATTTCCATCTGGTTCACAGCTTCCTAGTGAGTTGTGGCCATTCGTGCCTCTGCCAAAACTAAATTGTTTCAGCTGTGGCTTCGTCCCCAAAGGGCCTCCGCTCTTCACACCCTCCCAGCCCATGGCCCCTTCCCCTCTGCTGATGACCTGATGCAGCCCCCCTGCTCCCAGAACACCTCTCTTTGATCCCAGCGGCCCTTCCTCCTAACCCCCAGCTTGCTGCCTTCCCATTTCTCCTTTCGCTCATGACCAAATTTCTCCAATGTGTAGTCTACACCTCCCACTGCTATTTCCTCTCTGCCCACTTGTGATTTAGTTCTTAGTAGTGTGGTTTCTAGCCCTGAAACTCTAGGGACACCACTACTCCCTGAACTTGCCATCCCCACACAAAGGGCACCGTGGGGCAGTGGTTACCCGCAGATGTTCTGAAAGCATCATCTACAGCCGTGGTCCCAGGTTCTGTGAACAAGTCTGTGGACCTCACTCTCCTCATCTGTAAAATGGACAGGCTGATAGATGCCCCTCGTGGCATTGCTGGGAGAATGAACTGAGATGATGCCTGTAAAGTTCCAGGGCTCCAGCTGGGTTGGTGAATCTCTGTCATCACTGGGACCATTTCCCTTCTTGACTTTCCTCCTCCAGGATTTGAAACGTGGTTCTTTCCCAGGGGAGCTCTCTGTGGGCCTCTCTTCTCAGTGTCATCCTCAAGCTCTCACCACAACGTCGGTGGGGTTCTCAGCAGTTGCATCTAGGAGTTTACATTGTCCTCACAACAGCCCTCGGCAGTAAGAACTATTATCCACATTTTACAGATGAGGAAACTGGGGACCAACCACAGTGGTTAAGAAACTGGTCCAGCCCTAGCTGGTTTGGCTCAGTGGTTAGAGCATCGGCCCCTGGACTGAAGGGTCCCGGGTTTGATTCTGGCCAAGGGCACATACCTCGGTTGCAGGTTCCATCCCCAGCCTTGGTCAAGACAGGTGCAGGAGGCAACTA
Organism: Miniopterus natalensis; assembly: GCF_054644295.1. Lineage (NCBI taxonomy): Eukaryota > Metazoa > Chordata > Mammalia > Chiroptera > Miniopteridae > Miniopterus > Miniopterus natalensis. Next base: position 33,193,441 of record NC_142098.1, read on the forward strand.
ATTGATGTTGCCTCCTGCCTCACATCAATGTTTCTCTCTCTCTCCCTCCCTTCCACTCTCTCTGAAAAGCAATGGAAAAAATATCCTCAGGCAAGGATTTAAAAATAAATAAATAAACTGGTCCGAGGACACACAGAGCCAGCAGGTGGCAGAAGCATGCCTGGAGCTCTGTCCTAGGGTTTGTTTTCTCCTCAAGCAACCTTCTCTCCCTCCCTGATGTCATCCACTCAGGCCTGTGGCCTTGGGATGGACGTTCCGTAAATCTCTATCCCCAGCCCTGGCTAGTGACTGATCAGACACATGTTCCTGGCCTCTGGCCTCTTGCCTGTACTGACAGGTGCCTTAGCTCTCTACCTTGTGGTCCAGCCACCTCTGTGCAGACTGTGACCCATACTGGACCGTGGGCTGCTGAGGAGTAGAAATCTGTTCCCTCGTGGTTCACTCAGCCCCCAAAACAAGAACAGCATGACCGAGTTCCGTCCCAGCCAACTTCCCCTTTTTCTGTTCAGGCCAGAGCTGTTCCTCACCTCCGCGTCTGCCCCTCTGGTCTGGAACTTTGCCCCTGACTCATTGCTCGCCTCCAGGCCCAGACTGCTCAGTGACGTCTTAGGACGATGCTCAGCTTTCTCACTTCTCTCTCATTCTCACTGGCTCAGCCCGAATCCTTTACACCAGCTAGTACCAAGCATCTTTCCTCTTCTCTGGTCCCTCCTGACCCCATCCAGCCTGCATAGATCTGATAGATCTTTCTCAAGAGCTGCTCTCACTAGACGCAGCCCTCCTCAAGAACCATCAATGGCTCCCAGCTTCCTTCCCCCTCCCCTTGAAACTCAGCAGGTCAACCCTTAAGCCCTACCATCAGTCTGGTACATCCCCACCTATTCAGTCTCATCTTGTAGCTCCCCGAAGTTCAACTCCCGTGAGGGCCACTGTGGTCCCTCACTCTGTGACTTGCTTTGCTGCTTCTGTCCTCTCCTTGTCTGTACTGCCCAGCCCTCAAACCAAATTCTACCCATGTCCCATATATGACATCCCATAGAAGATTAAGCAAGGGGTCCCTCTAAGCCGAGAGGCCAGGAGCAGACCCTTAGTCAGGTGTGAATTCAGCTCTGCCATCAACAAGTTGTGAGACTTTGAGCTAGTCACTTCTCTCCAAAGCCTCAGTTTCCACATCTGCAAAATGGGAATAACAATCATAACTACATTAGAAAGCTTCGGTTCACATCAACTGCCTTAGTGCGCCTAGCTGGCAAATAATACATGTTCCCGACTTTAAATGCCATCTACATGCCAACGCCTCCCAAATTTCCCTCGCCAACTCCACACTCGTGTACCAAGCGCCTACTCAACGCGTTGAGCACACGCCTCCCACCCACCACGCCTGAAGCTGGATCCCTGATTCCCACCCACCCCCACACCAGCTCCTCTCCCCTTCACTCACCAGCCCCTTCCTTCCGGCTACTCGAGCCAGAAACCAGGGTGCCATCCCTGACGCCTCTTTCGCTCGCCCCCGCTTCCATCTGCCAGGCGATCTCCCGGCTCTGCCTTCAGAATCCATCCAGCGCCCATCTCCCCCCGGTTTCCCCCGCTGCTCCCGGTGCTCTCCCTGCTGCCCCCTTGCCTCTTGCAAGCTCTTCTCAGCACCGTCGCCGCGGGGAATGGGAGTGTCCTCTGTGCAGGACATCCTGTGGCTCCCCGTCACACTCCAAGGAAATGCCAAAGGCCTACGGTGGCCATGAGACCCGAGTGCTCCGCCCCTCCCCCTCCCACTTACCCTGCCCGGCCCGCGGCCTGCTCACGGTGCCTCAGCCCTGCAGACACACTTTCCCCTTAGGACGCTTGCGCAGGCCGTCCTTTCCGTCTAGAGTGTTCTTTCCCTAGGTACCTGCGTGACTCACTTTTGCACCTCCTTCAAATCTTTGCTTAAATGTCCCCTTTTAATAAAACCCACCCTATTTAAAATTGCAGCACCCCCACCTCTTCCTCCGCTCTAGTCTTTCTTTCTCTGCTGTAATAGCCAGAAACTGGGGTGCCATCCCTGCCACCCTTTACTATATTTATTTATTGTGCCTGCTGTTCGCTGCTGTCTCCCAGCTGCAGCTCCCCCACCATTCCCACGAGAATGTAACTCCATGGAGCCAAGGCCTTTGTCCCTTTTGTTCAGTGAAGTGTATTCCCTGGCACATGGCAGACCCTCCATACACGTGTGTTGAATTCAGTGAGTGGACGAACCTATGGCTGGTGTTGTTCCTGAAACGGGGTCCATAAACCCTTCTTACTCTTACCCACGGACTTGTCTCTCTCATGCCTGGGCTTTCGGATTTCACCTGGGCTCCCTCTCCAGCCCTGTAAATCAGTTCCCTTTACCCGCTGCTAGAGTCCGGCTCTTTCCAGGGACCATTTGCTCGAGTTATTTCACAGGCAGATCTTTGGCCTCCCCATGGCACCGGGACAATTCAGGCTGCACTGCCAAGTGGCCAGTTCCAAGGCTCACCCCTCAGGGCGCAATAACAGGCTCTTCCGTTAGAAGTCAGAAGTCTGCTGCAGCCTGCTGGGGGGATCCTTCCGGCCAAGGGGGACCCTCTGTGCTCCCAGGAAGCTATTTTCAGCACCAGGGTCAGCGCTAAGAGCCCAGCCCCGGAAAGGAGACTCTGGCACCCTTTCAAAGGAGCCTGTGGATCTGGACCCTTTATCTATTTATTTATTTGAAATATTTTTATTGATTTTTAGAGAGGGGGGGAGATAGAGAAACATCAATTGGCTGCCTCCTGCACGCTGCCTCCTGGGGACCGAGCCCACAACCTGGGCATATGCCTGACCAGAAATCGAACCAGCAACCTTTTGGCGCACTAGACAACACCCAACCCACTGAGCCACACTGACCAGGGCAGATCAGGCCCCTTTAAAAAGCTTGGGGGTCCCCCCACATTCCTGCCCAACCTCAGCCACTGCAAAAAAGCCAGCAGGGAAAGGGCCATCAGCATTTGGCGACTTGACATGTGACAAAGTCCTATCAAGATCATGGCTCCCCCAGAGTGGGGCTGAGGGTGCAGGGCTGCTTCTGAGCAGGGCTCAGACTAGGGAAGGATGGGCGCCCAGAAGCCACTCAGGTCCCCCACCCCATTCCCTTTCCAGAGAGCAGCGGGCGTCTCAGCAGCCTCTGGGCCCAGGGCCAGAGGGGCTGTGGCTTGTCCTTCCACATGCGGGGCCTTTCCCCTCAACCCCACTTGGCTTATCACAGGGTCCTCCCTCCTGCCTGCCTTGCCTGGCTCTTTTAGCTTTCCCAACTCATTTCTTTTTTATTTTTAAGTGAAACTAAAACTATCTAATCTAGTTCCAAAAATGACTTGGTGTTTTTATTGGGATCACTTTGAATGTATAGACTTACTTAGGGAGCTGGTCGTCTTTCCCCTCCGTTTTCCATCTGCTCCTTGAAGTCTTTCTCACCCATCCGATCCCTCCTCCCCCAGCCAGTGCCTCCTCCTTCCTGCCTTCCTGGTGGGCTGAAAGCTGGGGATCAGGGGATCCGTTTCCTTGTCTCAGGTTGGGTTCATTAAGGGAGGTGGGTGTGGGGTAGGCACATGAGGACAGGGAAGGGGTGGAAGCCCGGCAAAGGTGTCACCTCAGGCCAAGTCCCAGGAGGGTAGCTTCCCCCTGACCACACGGGGGCGCCCAAGTTCAAGTTAAAAGTGAAGCAGCTGAAGGGAGTGCGTCTGGGGGGGGAGCACCAGCATTGTTCACCACAGCATGTGCCCACCACCAGGTGAAGAGTAGATATTCCTGCCCCCTGAGGCCCCAGGTGCCTCCCCTAATCCACCCCTCTGTGGACTAATGGAAACCGAGTGGGGCATCCATTGGCCCCATGCATTTCTTCGTAGTTTACTAACGAATGTGTGCATGTCCTTAAACAATATTGCAGCAGTGCTTATGTATGGTTTTTAAGCCTTATATTAATATCATATTGCGTCTATACTTTCACATCCAGCCTGTTGAACTGAGAGTCATGTGTGTTGACAGGTATATTTCTTTCTTTTCACCATGGTGAGTTAGTCCATCCAATAAATATTTATTATATAATTACGATAATGTAATATATAACTATGTATAATGTAACTATACCACAATTTACAAAAAAAGAAAGAATGGGGTCTTTAGAATTGGACTGCCTGCTGGCTTAGTCACTAGCTATGTGATTTTGGGTAAAATCCTGAATTCTCTGTGCCTCGGGGCTTCCATCTGGAAAACAGAGCTTGTATTAGTAGGGCCTATCTTAGGGCTGAGACTGAAATTAATTGAGGAAATTCATTCACAGTCTCACAGTGGTGTGTGACGGGAACAGGGAACCTCACGAGGAGGGGGTTCTGTCCCCAGGGCTGCTAGATTCCCTCTCTGCCTGCTCACTCCTCTGGGGATTTGGGGGACAATCAGAGCCTTGACCCAGTCCATGTTTCCTGGGGGTCTTGGCTGGGCCTGGGGAGCAATTTCTTGACCAGGATGTGATGATGAAGGGTCAGAGGGGTTCAGGAATGACTTGGACACGTCTTTATAAATGGTTGCTTTTAGTCTCTGATATCCCTTTGAGGTAATTAAATATTTTTTCACCAGGAAATGCCTTGGAATCAGGTCCCCACATGGATAGGTGGGCTTTCCATATATTAGAAAGCCATATGGGACAGACACCAGGTCAGACCGGTGGCCTTTCCCCTCTTTGACTCCTTCCAGGACATGTGGTGGTCACAGGGGCACAAAGAAGAAAGAGAAATGCACATGCCTGCCCCATGCATCTTACAGAAGCACAGTGAAATAAGCAGGCATAGCCGTGTCACCTGAGGCTTGTGATAGGCACAGGTAGGGTGAGTCCCCATAGCAGGGAACCTTCATTAGGCTAAGAAGTCAGGGAAGGCCTCCTGGAGGAAGCATCATAGAAGCTGATGAGTTGGAGTTGGCCAGGAGAACTGTAAAGGGAGAAGTTATTCCAACAGGAGAACAGCTAGTACAATGGCTCAGAGGTGCAAAAGAGATTGACTTGGAGATATAAGAAAATGTATGGCCAAAGGTGTTGGGGAGGAGAGGGGTGAGAATGGGGGAACCAGCATCCCGAGAAACAAGACTGGAGCCAGTGGAGCAATTGAAATCCTCCAGGAAAACAAAGACACAGGAAGTGCACATGTCAGCTTCTAGACCTGTGCAAAAATGCCGGATTCCTGTGCCAACAGGCCCAGATTACCCTGATCAGGCTTCTGGGTTTAGGAGGTAAATGAAAGACTGATTGATGCAGATCACCTGGCAAACAGCTGGCAAATAGCTCAGTACTATTAATATTTCCCCCCATTTACCTCCTTGAATGCTAAAGTGAGCAGCAGCATATCTGAGCCATTAGAACACCCGAACGCCAATGTATTTCAGAGAAACTACAAAATATTCTTCTTCCGATTCCATGCAGTAAGAATTCCGAATAAACCCATAGGCAGCTAGCCAAGCTGAGACTGACCTTTATTCTGTCTGCAAAGAGAGCAAATGAAGAGGGCCAAGCTGCATACTGGAAAGACTGTTTATCCCAGTTAATTAATGTTTCCAAGCCTACAACAGTATCATGCAGACTCTTACAAATCATTCCTACTGAGTGCAAGAAACAATGTATTTTTTCTTCCTGATTGTTCTATCAGTCAGGCTAAGCGAGGTTATGCTGCAATAACAACTAACTCAGAATCTCAGTGGCTTAAAACCACAAAGCTTTGTTGCTTTCACAGAGATCAGCTGGGGCTCTTTCTGGACGGAGGTACTGAGTCATGTTCACTCTGGGACTCAATGATGCCATCGTTTTCCGCCATGTGGCCAGGGGCTGGGTGAGAGGGCCTAAGAGTTTTCTCACCAGCAATTAAATGTTTGAATCTTGTGACACATGTCATTTCCACTCTCAGTGCACTGGCCAGCCTGGTTGCTAGGCCCCCATGCACCCCAAGGGAGCAGGAAGAGCACCCTTCTTATGTACCCAGAGGGCAACAAGCCAGAAACTCTCAGGGAGCCTGACTGACTAGCACAGTCTCCAAGGACTTGAAAACCAATCAACTTTCCTTTCTGTCCAAGTCTAAGATTCAGACGTCTTGCTAGTTTGCTTTAATTAACTGGGATTCATGAGTTTGGGCCTTGCCAAGTCCAAAAGCAACTTAGAAGAGAAAAGTCACGTCAACTTGAACAGCATCTATTAGCTTAGGGGGGAAATGTACAAATTATTCTTATCAGCTTGATGACACTATGACATTTTTTCACCCTAATTTACTGAAAACGAAGACGACTGCATTTCTTTATAGAAATAGTATAATTTTATAATCTTGTTTGGGTATCAATAACAAAAGCCAATGGGAATAGAATGTTTCAAACCTTCTGGAAGCATCTATTGCATAATCAGAGGCTCTGCTTACCCAGAGCTCGCTATGGACAGGCCATTTTCCTAAGTGTTTAGCAAGTATTGTCTTATGACGTTTTCACCCACAAGGTGAGTTGTTATTATTCCCACTCTACAGAGGAGAAAACTGAGGCCTAGAGAGGTTAAACAACTTGCCCAAAGTCACCCAGCCAGAAAGCCCCATGTTATATTCCACTCCTGTTGGCTAAAAAGCAAGGTGCTTGCTACAAATAAATCCAGTCTGTCCTCTGGGGGCAACAGATCCCTTGAAGGTAAGAGCGGGGGTCTCTCTTCCTAAATAGGCACCACTCTGAAATTCTCCTGGGCTCAGAGGCACCACCCCCACCCCCAGTTGGTGAGATAAAACTATCTCACATGGGCCCGGCTGCTGAAGTTGGCAGTCGGCTAAGAAAAGCCAGCCCGGCACCAAGAAAGCACGTGACTGAGCAGAAGCAAATGAAGTCACGCGTGATCTTCATTCGCACACCCAAGAACAGAGCTTGTGCGTACACATACATACACACTCACAAGCTCACATTGTGTCTCCCAGCGAATATTATCCAGCTTCAGGCTGGGAATTCCCAGCCATTCATTTTTTTGTTTTTTTAACCTGGCCCCACCCTTTCTGAGGAATGTACAGAGAACACAGGGTGGGGGAACTGGGCAAAGGGCAGAAAATGAGAAGACTGTAGGCAGCTACTACTCAAAGGCCTCTGCAAGCCTTGGGCAGGTGAGAGTGGGGTGACCTGCTGCAAGGGGCTCTAAAACTTTGGCTAGGCACCAAACCCCCTAATTTGGAGGGCAGTGCAGGGTGGAAGCAGGGAGAGAGGAGAGGGAAAAGGCAGGGAAGGGGGCAATGGCTTGAAGGTGCAGATTCCCAGCCTGCGCACCCTGGAGCCCGAATTCAGTAGGTCTGAAATGGGACTCAGGGTTCTGTACTTTTAAGAATCTGTGGCTCACACTCTCAGAAAGAGTGGTTAAGATTATAGTTCTGGAGAAAGACTTTGGGTCAATTGTCACGGGAGCAAGGCCTGCCTTGTCTTTCCCCCATTGCTAGTGGGAGTGGGGTTTTGGGGTAAGCTGGAATAAGCATTTCCAGAGGCCCCCCTGGGATGATGAGATGTAGTAAAAAGCTTTCTTTCTGTGCAATTACACCCCTCGGTTTCCAAAGCCCCAATTTCCCTTAATCCAGTCATAGAAGTGTAGCTGGGGTTTCAGCAAAGATGGAAGCAAAGCCAGTGTCCAGAGTGTCCTTTCCATGTTGGAGACGGGTCCAATACAGCATCAGGCTAGTTGTAATCCGTTAGTCCATTGTGTGTGGGTCCACCTGGCCATGGGCCACATGGGCAAATGCAGGGAAGCAAGAGCCAAAGGGCCCCACAAACCCAGAGTCACACGAGTCCCAAGGGAGCCAAGAGCACAAGAGAGCGAACCCATTTGTTCAGGGGGTTAAGTATCCCAAATCTTTAAGGGCTTGCAGCGGCCACGCTCATTCTGGCAATGACTTCTGTTCCCAGGTGTGACTGACAGCAAACACCTTCCCCATGTCACCCCCAACTTTACTGGGCATGCGCCTATCTTCCCTTTGTCCGGTCCCCTTCCCCCAGTGTTTTGCTGGGAACATGCCTATAATGTCTGGCCTTCCCTTTACTCCTTTCCTATTATTAATAACTAGCTAATTACAATGGTATCAATATCCTAGCTTGGCTGCTTATAGGCTGTGTGTCCTTTGGGCCACTCAAATCTTTTGAGAGCTTTTCTTTATGACCCTTGGACATGAAAAATCTGGCACATGGTACGCAGGAAACAAACAATGGCGATTACTACTAATTTATCATCATCATCATTGTCTCGGAGTCCTGATAGTTGTAGCAAAAACTTCAGAGGCCCCCTGGAGATCAGGTCAGTTCAAGTTTAGCTGAAACTGGAAGAGAAAATAAAACACAATCACGCTGGGATCCCTGGGGAACTGATTCATATCCACCCTCTTCCTGAGCAAGAGGATTTGACAGGGACAAATATTTTTATTTCATAGCCTCTGTTTTATGCTGCTGGAAGGTGCTGGGGAGAGGTTGCGGGGGCTGGAACCCGGCCTTGGGCAGAGCTCCTTCCTGGGGGTGGGAATGAGCAAAAGTGTGTGTGGGGGGGGTGTCTTTGGGGTGGAGGGGATAGTAGAGACCTGGGGTCTCGTCCTGGCCTGTCGCATCTCAAGGGGCAGCTGCTGTTCAGGCTCTGCCCACCGTCACCCAGGGTGGGGGAACAGACTCCTGAATCGCCCAAGAGAAAAGTACGTTTAAGTGTGTAATTTCCTGTTTGTTGCCTCTAATTTTTAAAAACATCCCATAGACATAGGATCTAAGATGCCATCGATTGTAAGACATTCTGATATTTAATGAGCTAATAGAGACCTGCTCATTAAACTATGATAAGCCATTGATCGGAAGACTAATCTTAATTCCACAGATGTCACAATGTGAAAAAATGTGCATCTTAGAACTCATGAAATACTGTCTATCAAGAGGCTGGAGTCGGCCTGGGGCACCTCGTGCAGTTTTCAACATACACAGCAGTTCATGGCAGCTCTTAGGACACCGCCCCAAGTCACCAGAGGCTCAGTAGGAGTGTGGCAGTGTGGCAAGGGGCTGCCTCAGGAGGGATTCTGATTCCTGCCAGGGATGGGAGCCACCAGAAGAGGCCTCACACCTGCATTTATACAGGTGCAGACAGGCGAAGGTCAGAGTCACACCGCTGGGCAGAGCAGAGCCAGGCCAGGGGCTCAACCCTCCTCTCCCCTGTCCCCAGGGCCCCTTCCCCTGCTCACTGTAAAAGTACCTGCGACTCTGCCCCAAGGGGACTGGAGACAGAAGTCTCCAGGGCTGACCTACGGAGTCTTGTCCCCTCCCTCTTCCATCCCTCCTGAGGCTCCAAGCCCCCCACCTCCTAGAAAAAAAGCACTTTTATTTGATTCACAAGACTTTTCCATTTTATTAGTAAAATACAAAATGGCACATACATTGGTGATAGGGTTGGAAAAGCAAAGGGATCAACCAAGTTCTTCTAAAGTCCTCCCCAAACTGGCCTTGTCCATGTCCTGCTGGGGGAACTAACGGAGTCCATGGAAAGGAGACCAGCTGCCCCGGCTGCTTTCTGACCAAGGAGGGGAGCCCCATCATGGGTGCCCAACCCTTGAAGGCTCCCAGCCGGGAAGAGCACAAAAAAGTGCGTTCAGACCTGCTCTCCCCCTCAAAGTGCTCTCCACTCAAGCTAGACCCAAACAGGGGGCACCATGCCCAAACAGGGGGGTACAGGAGGGCCCGGTCCTCTCTGTGGACCAGAGCTGTGCTTGCTTCCTGAGCATCCATCCTAAAGGAATGTCATCTCTGCCTGGAGGGAGCCAGCCCATAGGAGGTTTCTCAGGTGGAGGGCAAAGGGTCACCCTTAGGGACAATCAGAGGGAGGTAGGGAGCTGCCACCAGCGACTCTGAGGGGTGAGGCCTGCAGGTCCAGCTCTGGCTGGGGGGTGCTGGCCAGTCAGTCAGCCTCCAGCCTCACCCAGGCCTGCCTGAGTCATTAGCCAAAAGGGGCCCCTTGACTTCACACCCACGACTTCCCTTCCCCTACAGGGCAGAGCTCCTTTCAGAAATAAACACGGGACCTCGGGTATCAGCAGCGGAGTCAAGCCCATGGCAGGGGCAAAGGGGAGCGGGGGAGACAGCGTGCAGCGAATGGTGTTCCCTGGGAGCCGGAGAGGTGGATGGGGAACCCGGGCTGCAAGGAGAGAGACCAAATGCTGGACCCAAGTCCCTAACACAGAGTGTGACTGCTCCCTGCAGTTTCTCGGTGGGTCTTTCTGTGGAGTGCCTTCCCAGGAGACTGCAGGCCTCCTTCTTCAGCCTGTCACATGTCACCAGGGCTGCCTTTATCCCTATAAGCCTGGTGGACACAGAGGGGGCTGTTTTCAAAGTCAGAAAGGGGCCTTTAAAACTGGTCTCTGCTCCACAAGTATCGCAGCCCAGCCCCCACTCTGGGGACCCAGGGAGCTGACTCCTTCCAACAGGGTGGGAATGGGCTGCCAGGCCCCAGGGATCACAGGGCCCACGGCTGTGCCAGTCTCGCTGATTGGCAGAGACTGGCTGAGGCGCTCTGCTGCACCCAGGGCCTGGGGAAAGGGGTTTCTGGACCACTTAGGGGTGCCTGTCAGGGTACAGGTTACTCCACATATTCGCTGTCCCTTTTTCCTTTCACAGAGTGGAAGCCAGAGGGACGGGTGCTTTAGCAGGTTGATGGTGGACCTGGGACTAGAACCCCAGGCTTCACGTTCAGAGTCAGTGTTCCTTCACCCTTCACAGCACAGACCAAGGAGGGAAAACCACCAAAACCACTGGGCCGCTTCGTCTCCCCTTCCCATGGCGCCGAGCTGAGGGCACAGCCTTGGCTGAGAGCTGCGCCAGCAAGCCCCACACCCGCCTCATGCAAGAACAGACAGGGCCCGGCTAGGGCGTGGGTTCTGTACAGGGGACCGGGGAGAGAGCACCGCAGGTGGCCAGGGTGACTGGCGACTGCAGCGGGACCAAAAGACAGAATGAGGTTGGAGGGAGTGGGCAGAAGGGCCTGGCCCGGGGCTCATTGTGAAAGGGATGACTGAGGTACCTACACAGGGACATGGACCAGAGGGGCTGAGCATTCAATAAATAAATGTTCGTTGGGCTTGGGAGGATGTCAAAAGGGACCTCTAACCAGCCAGCAGCAGAGGAGAGTTTTCTGATTTGGGGGCATTGGCATGAGTTGCACAGGTCACCCCCTCTGCCCCCAGGAGGTCAGGGATGTTCAAGGGGCCCTCCCAGGGTCTGCCTAGGAGCTGGGGCAGACCCGCCTGGAGGAGTCTGCCTCCCTGCTTCCATCATCCCAGCTCGGGCCAGGCCCTTGGGTGAGGGTAGGAGTGAGGATGGGGGACCCCTGGTAGCTGTTTGAGTTGAACATCTGGACACAGGCAGGAGGGCAGTTCACACTGGCACCAGGACATACGAGTTACTGCCACAGCTCCGGGGGACGTAGCGAAGCCCTTCTATGATGTCCCCCGCTGTGTTGCGGGGACAGCCCTGCAGGCTTTGATAGGCAAATATGGCCACCCCCAGGCCAAAGAGAAGGCCGAGGAAGGCCAACAGCCCCACCGCCTGCCTCCGGGTACCCTCCTGCAAGTCAGGGACCAGGGGGATGGAGGAGTCCAGCCTCTTGGGGTCGTCAACCTTGGAGGTCCAGCTGCCTGAGATCATTGGCTCCCTGCTGGGGGCCCCTTCAGAGGACACAGGGACCATGGAGACATGGGGCACGCTGCCAGGCCCCATGAAAGCATCTGTGTTAGCTGAAATGGGACCCACCTCCCTAGTCCCTAGAGAGTTCTTCAGCATGGAGTCCACAGAATACTGGCTGTGGGTCCACAGAACACTGGCTGTGTGCGAAATGGTGGCGGCCTGCGTGGAGGGGTCCTGGGTGGGGAGGGTCTGGGTGGAGGGGGTCTGGGTGGAGGGGGCCTGGGTGGGGAGGGTCTGGGTGGAGGGGTCCTGCGTGGAGGGAGCCTGAGTGGAGGGGGCCTGGGTGGGGAGGGTCTGGGTGGAGGGGGTCTGGGTGGAGGGGGCCTGGGTGGGGAGGGCCTGGGTGGAGGGGGTCTGGGTGGAGGGGTCCTGCGTGGAGGGAGCCTGAGTGGAGGGGGCCTGGGTGGGGAGGGTCTTGGTGGAGGGGGCCTGGGTGGAGGGGGCCTGGGTAGAGGTGGGCTGGGTAGAGGGGTTCTGGGTGGGGAGGGCCTGGGTGGAGGGGGTCTGGGTGGAGGTGGCTTCAGAGGATTTTCCCTCAGTCCGGAGCTCCGACCAAGGTTGGTAAGCAGAAGAACTCTGCCAGGATGTGGAGGTGGTGACAGCAGAGGTGTTGAAAAGCTCAGTTCTCTCCGGCCCAGCTGAAGGCCCTCCATCTGGAGCCTTGGAAGCAGTGGGGGACCTGGTCCCCCAGGAGCCAGCAATGGTGTCGCTGAGCTGCTTCTGAAATACACCAGGAGGAGGAGCCTTGCTGTCGAGATTCTCCATGGCTTTCTGGACCCATTCCAACATTGGGTCAGCACAGAAGGTTCTGTTCTTGATGGTCGTCAAGCTAAAGGAAGGAAGACAGGGACCTAGTGATGCCCAGATGCCATATGGAGTAGGGGTACCACTCCGATGCTCTGCAGGTGAGCAGACCCAGCTGGAAATCTTGCCCCCACCACTCACTAGCTGTGAGCTCAGCTGGGCTAATGTGACCTCTGAAACATCTGTGTTCTCACCTGAGGAGTGGAGACAAGATACCTACTTTCTGTAGGGTGACCAACTGTCCCAAAACAACTGGGACTGAGGGGGTTCTCGAGATGCTGGCCTTTTCGTGCAAGTCTCGGCAAACCAGGACAAGTTGGTCACCCTGCTTCTGTATTATTGTAAAAAACAAAACTCATGATGTAAAGCATCTGGCTCAGAGCAGGAGGTCAGTAATAGCTTAAAACAATAATGATCTTAATAATATTGTTGCCATTAAGGCAAGGGCTCTGGGCTGCGAGTCTTGAAAGGGAGGAGAGGTCACAGGTGTTTTCTGCCACTAGGAGTGTGACTGGCAAGCTCCACAGTGGGAACCTCCTCACTCTGGAAAGGATCCAATGTCATAAGGTCACCTTCCTCCTCTCCTTCAGTTATAGGCTGCCCTCTGGACTGCTACCCTTTTCTCCTCAAGTGTGTCCTTGGGTTGAAAGGACACCTAGGGAGCTACAGTCATGTATATGGTGGCCTCATTGGGACCCCGAGTACCACCCAAATCTTGAGCTGTCTCTGAAGCTGTGTGTGGCTGGCTCACTGCTCAGAGCTGACTGGGGCCCTTGCTCCAGGCCACGGCCTCTGCGGGGTATTTCGCCTGTCTAAACCTCTCACTCCTCCTGCAAGGCTGCTACCACGCTCATCCCTTTTTTGCAGATGAGAAAATCAAGGCTCGGAGAAGTCACATAAACGCTCCCGGCTCCAGTACGCTGGGAGCCACAGCAGTTCAGGACGCAAGAGGGATCCAGGAGGCCCCACAGGCGCCGATGAGGCCCCAGGGCTGAGGTCCCCTCCCTGGTGCTTCCCACTTCCCCTAGAAAACAGAAGCAAATATGTGGGCGAGCCCAGGGGAAGCAAGTCTGGTCAGGGAGCAGAGGTGGCGGGCAGGAGCACACTGGGCCCTCCTGAAGCAACTGCACAGGCGATGGGATGGTGCAAAGGCCCACTGGCCGCTCCTTGCTTCAGGCCGCTCGGTCTGGCTGTGCTGCTGTAGGGCCCAGAGGTCAGTCCTGGAGAAAGGCCTCCGGGCTGGGCAATTGGGCAGTACCCAAGAGGGACCCCAAAGGAGGAAGCAACCAAGATGGTCAGGGGTCCCCAACAGTTGTGGGGGACCCGGCTCGGCTGGACTCTGGCCCAAAGTGTCATGGAAATCCCGTTGCCTTGTCTGTCAAATGGAGATGCTTATCTCCGCCTCTCTGATTGCCAGCAGCTCCTGGTCACCCTCCCAAACACATTATCTCCTTTCGCCCTCCCAACTACTCATTTTACAGAGGGCAAGCAATGCGACCAGGGCCGCCCAGCCTGCGAGTGGCCAAGCCGGGACTTGCACCACATCTGTTGGACTCTGGAGCCTGCACTTTGCGACTGCCACGCTTTACCTCCCCACAAAACCCAGCAGGCTGCAGAGCCGCAGAGCTCTCTTTGGTCCAGGAGAAGTGACCCTCCTCGGTGGCTGCTCCAGGCCATGCAGGAAGCTGCTCCCCACCTTGCATATGGCATAAATGTCAAAGGTCAACAGGGGGCCAGCAGGCCAGAAGCTGGAGAGCATTTGCTGAGGCCCTTGGCTAGGAATCCGGGTGGGGGTGCGAGGATGTGGACATGCATTGGGGGGGTCTAGGGCCAGCCCCAGGGCCTGACAGGGGTGCGGAGGCGGAGAGGCAGTACCTACATGATGGCCGGTTTTTCGCAAGATGCTTCATTTCGTCGATAGCTGGTTAGAAGATTCACAGGGATCTTCGAGGTCATTTTGTTGCATATGACGCTGCATTTGTTCACACCATGTTGCTGTCCTGAGCCCACAGAGGCCCCAGGTCAGCAGGACTGTCCAGGGGCATCTGGCTTCCCAGCCCCATGACAGTTTGTTCCAGCCACACCACCCAAGAACCAGTGCCCTGCACACCCGGCCTTCAAGGCCCTTGATTCAGCCTCCCTCCCTGCCCCTCTCGCGTCCCATCCCTGGCCAAACCTCTCTATGCCTCAGTTTCCCCACCTGTAAAGTAGAGATAACGTTAGTATCTACGTCACAGGGGTATTGTAAGTATTGATCATGAAAATGAATTTTTATTTATAAAGCTCTTATTGCCTGGCACGTAGTAAGTGTTTAATTTTAAGAATTAAGTTGCTATAGTTGGTGTGTTGTAAACAGAGGGGGTGAGTCTGAGAGACACAGGGATCTGCTGAGGTCACACAGCCAACAAGTGACAAAACAGGCACTCCCACCAGTCCTGGCTCCCATCATGCTTCTGGGCCTGTGGTGCTGCCCATCACCCCCTCTTGCTGCCTTTACCCCAGTAAGTCACCTGCTCAACTATCATCCGCTCCCCCACATACACATCCTATCCTATATACACAGACACACAAACACAAAAAGGCATGTATTCAACCAGGCACATGTAGCAGATAATATAATAAAAATGTTCCAATGTGTAAGTACAACCACCTTCTAAGAACAGTGCAGGTGGGGAGTCTGCTGAGCAGACCATCCTTTGTTCTGTCATTAAGAGTTAGGATGAGTTTGGGAGAAGCAGCTGAGCGGAACTAATCGAACCGGCCATTTGGAGACCCCAGGGTAAGCTGGGGGAGCTGGAGGAAGGAAGTGCATGGGGTGGGCGCAGAGTGAGGGGCAGGGGTCTGCAGATGGCTGGCTGCCACATGGAGGCAGAGAGAAACGCCAGCACAGCATGAGGGTGACTCCACAGGCACTTGAGAACCCAAATATTTTATATAAAACATTTGAAGTGGTTTGCATTGCATTCCCCCCTCCCTCTCCCCCTAAAATCTTCAGTAAAGTTTCCTCTGCTTGGTGTAAGCTAGGCAGGGTATGTAAAAAATGAGGAAGAGACTGTTTCAGTTCTGGGTCAAGGTCATATTGCAGCAGAAGCAAGACCCTCGAAGGTTCTGCAAAAATCCACAGGCCAGGACTTCCACGGCAGTGGAGTAGAGAGCACATTGATCTTGCCTAGCTCTGCAGCGCCTTAGAGGCCCCAGCTGGGCTCCACCAAAGCACACACTGCTCATGCAGTTACAGGTATATGGACATGCCAACATGCACTGGGGTGTGGATGGTGGGGGGAGCTCCCAGCAGCTGCTCCCTGAGTCATGGGCTGCCTTTCTCTCTTAGGAAACTCCCTCGCTGCCTTGCCTCCCTCTTCCTCCCCAGGCAGCACCTTGGAATCACTCACTTGCAGCTGCCCCAGGCCCTGTTGAGTAGAGGCAGGAAGCAGCTCCCTGAAACGGGCTGGCAAGTGTCTTCCTGGGGAAAGCCCCAGAGAAAAGGTGTCCCTGGGTGACCTGGAACCAGGGGGCAGCTGCCCAGTGGGAAGGAGGGATAAGCTAGGTAAAGTCAGTTTGCTCTCTGGACTCAACTTCCCAGGGTGTTTGAGAAGGCCACTGCCCACCTCTGGGGCTTTAAAGGGCCACAGAGGCAGCCTGTTTCCAAAGTCCCCACCCTCTACCATGGTGCCTGAAGGCCCTTGGCTGGATTCTGTTCTTGGTCCTGCCCAGAGAAGATTGTATAACTAACCCAGGGAGAATTTTCATCTTGGAACTGAAATTTTCTTTCCTGTAGAAGAAGATAATGCCTCCATCCATCCAGTCATTTATTATTTGTCACATGAGTTTCAGGAGGGCAGGGATTTGTCTGTCTTTGTGTCATAATGTTTTCCAGCACAAGGTGGATACTCAATAAATATTCACTAAATGAAATAATGTCTCAGTCTACTTATCTCACCACCCACCTACCCGTCCATCCATCCATCCATCTGCCCCCTCTTGTCAATCTTCTACCCATTCCATATCCACACACGTCTACCTCCCACCCATCCCTACTCACCCCCACCCATCCATCTACCCATCCTCCCCTCACCCCCTCCACCTGTCCACCTGCAACTCATCCTCCACCTCCTCTCATTTATCCATCCATCTGTCCCTCACCGGCCCACCCAACCGTCCTTCGCACATTCACCCTTCCTCCCTCTCTCCCTCCCTCCCTTCCTCCCTTCCTCTCTTCCTCCCTTCCTCCCTTCCTCCCTTCCTTCCTTCCTGTCCTGATTCAGTCAACACTTATTTGAATTACTTTGAATATCTATAAAGACCCAGGCCCTCTTGTCCTTAACCCTGAACTCTTGCTCCCACAGGTGCTGGTGCTGAACTTGGAGAGATAACCTCAATCCCAACAAATGCTACTGGGCCGCTGTGTTTACTCAGTCCACCAACAAATGCTAACCGTCTGTCTGGCCAGGAATAGTGGGATGAACAAGGCCAGTCTCTGCCTTCAGGAGGATCCCAGCCTAACAGCCAGCTCAAACACACCCACAGAGTATCAGAGCATTTCTTACTGGAGCACCTACTACGCATTAGAGCCTGTGCTCAGCACACACAAATCTGCTCTCATTAATTCTCAGCATCCCTGCAGAGGGAGCATTGTTATCCCCATTTTACAGATGCAGAAGCTGAGAATCAGAGAGGTTAAAGGTCATGCCCAAGGCCACACAGCTGCTCAGTGGCAGATCTGGTTGTCCTCCCAGGCCTTAGACATCCCACTTTTCCAGGCTGCCTTAAACGCCAGGTAGAAACACATGTTTCTAAACACATGTTTCAAAACATATCCCAGCTATGCTGGGGTTTACATGAGGGAGAGACCACTTCCTCCTGCAAGCGATCAGGGAAGCTTCTTGGAGGAGGTGCTAGTAAGACACGAAGAAGCAGGAATGTTCTGGGTCTCTGAGTGAGGTGATAGAGGGCTTGAGCCAATGCTAGGTGTGTGTCCTGGTTGAGTCACTTGGGCTTTCTGAGCCTCGATTCCCTTACCTGTCACATGGGCATGATAATACCTGCTTCACAGGGTGGTTGTGAGAATAAAGGTTTTTCAATATCTGGGCCCTTAGAGCAGGGTTTCCTCAATAGCAAACACCATTGATATTTTAGACCAGATAGTTCTTTTCATAGGGGCTGTCCTGTGTCCTGTGGAACGCTGGGCAGCATCCCTGGCCTCTACCCTCTAGGTGCCTGAGCAACCCCCCCAACCAGAAATGGTGGGACAGCCCAGCCGGTGTGGCTCAGTGGTTGAGCATGGCCCCCTGCACCAAGAAGTCACCTGTTCGATTCCTGGTCGGGGCAAAGGCCCAGGTTTCAGGCTCAATCCCTAGCAGGGGACATACAGGAGGCAGCAAGCAGGTTGATGTTTCTCTCTCATCCATGTTTCTATCTCTCCCTCTCCCTTCCTCTCTCTCTAAAAAAATCAATAAAAAAATATTTAAAATATCTTTTAAAAATGGTGGGACATTTGTAACAACCAAAAATATCTCCGGAAATTGTGAAACATTCCCTGGGGGTCAAAGCTTCCACTGAGGGCCACTGCCCTGGAGATATCCAAGTGGCCCTCCCTGGGCTCCCTCAATGCCCCCTTCTCAGGGGGCTTCCCTGACCCCTTACTTAAAATTTCAACACTTTCCCACCCCCGTCTTTTAAATTACAGCATTTTTCCCCTCTAACGGACCAAGTTGTTTACTATTTATTTTGTGTTTTGTCTGCCTTCACCTATTGATGTTCACACCCCAAGAGCTGGGATCTTGGGCAGTTTTATTCATTGATCTGGCCTCAGCACCAAGAACAGTGCCTCGCACATAAGTGCCCAATAAATGTATGTTGAATGAATCAGCAAAATGCAACAGAAGTACTTTGTGACATAGAAAATCTTCACCAATGGAGAGATAGAGGCATTTCTATTTAAATTCCACAAGGGCCTGGACCTGACACCCTGGATTTACCCTCCCCTGCCCTCCCCATCCACCGCCACCGCTAAGCAGGGGCGCAGATGACAGCAGCTTAAAGCAGGTTTTTTATCTTCTTTCATGCTCAGGCTTGAGTGGGAGTGAATGCGTCAGTGCTTGGGGAGGAAAATGCTCTCTCTGACTGTATCTGCAGGTTTGTTATATAAAAGAGAGGAGCCTCCTGCCTGATACAGCCCCACAAAGCCACATTTGGGAATTGACGTAGCTGTCTTGCACCAGCCGAGCAGCAGCCATGAAACCCCCAAGCCCCCTTCAGGGCCTCTCTGGCTTGTGGACCACCTTCTAGTCCTGCAGGGGCTCCCAGGGGGTCACTTAGAGCCACAAATGTCAGCATGGGCAAGGACCTCCAGGGTGGGCCTGGCTGAATGCTCATCTTTACAGGAGGAGAAACAGAGGCTCAGAAAGGTTGAAATACTGCAAGTATCTCCCAGAAAAGTCAGTGACCAAGATTAGGACAGGAACCTGATGGTCCTGAAGCCCCAGGCTGCTAGATAGGGCATCTAGGGTCCCCTCAGAGGCTCTTCTGCACCTTAGCTAGGAGCCCCCACTGCCATCCCAGGCTAAGTATAAATAATCTTCCCCTCCTCCCACTTCCAAAACTCCTCCTAGGCATTGGAGCCTCACGGCACAGAAGACAAGAGCTCCATCTAAAGGTGCAGTAGCTGGGACCGGAGAAGGCAAAGCATCTCCATCCGACCCCCCTCTCCCAGGGCTCGCTACCCCTAAACACCTCGGGCCTCAGGAAGCAGGAAACCAGCAACACTTGGCCTCCGCCACCTCTGCCACCTTCACCCACATGCTCCCTGTCCCACTGGTGGGTTTTCCACACACAGAGGGACTCGGGGAGACAGTTTGCTCCATGGAGGTGTTCCGGAAGCTGGAGACTGGTTCTCAGGCTCCCAGACTCACTGTGTGCCCTAAGGCAGGCTGCCACCCTCTCTGAGCTTCAACCTGCCAGACAGTCTGGGTACCCTCTGAGGTTGGGGCTGACTCAGATGGTTGTCAGTGGCTGTGTGGCCCACAGAGGTGGTGAGCACACATCCACGCTTCCTCCTGCATCCACCCTCTCCTGCCCTACTTGCTGGCTCTGCATCCTCAGGCCAGTTTCTAAACCCCTTTGGGGCTCTATCTTCCTCATGGCAGGCGGGATGGGTACAGCACGCCCTACCAGGTCCCAGGCTCCAGGAAGCAAGTGACTGGGGGTGTGAACATTTTCTAAGCTATGCTTGAAGGAGGAAGACAAAGGCAGGGAGCTTAGGGCTACAGACCAGAGCCACAGAGATGAGCCCACTCCATGAGCCGCAGTGACCTTGACCTCCACTGGTCCTGGGACCTCTACCCCTGGGGTGGCCTTGAAATCAGGCCAGAAGAAAGTCCCAACTGTGGCCTAGCCAGGCTGAGACTCAGGAGTCGGGACTTCAGGTTACATATTAACCCTGAGTACCACCAAGGCTCCAACCTAGCAGGAGCCACCCCTGCTGCTTCCAGCCCCCACCCTCCTGAACCCCACCTGGCACCCTTGTGCCGCCCACACCACCTCCCTGAGCCCTATGCAACAGCAGCCTCGCTCATTAAGCCAAATCCTTCCTTCCAGAGGGGCAGCCCTGCATCCCCCCGTGGCACTTTCCTCAGGAGGGGGCTGCCACAGACCTCAGCCTGACCCAGGAAGGGTCTGGTGCTCTGACGTCAGGCCTGAGAGGCAGAAGTGGGGTTGGGGGCTCCCCCACCGTCCCCATGCCCCTTCAACCTCACTCACCCGCTAGCAGCATGGTTAGGTGGCAGAGGGCAGCCAAGCCGAGCAGCCGGGAGAGCAGATGAGAAGCCATAGCTGAAGGCGGGCGGGGGTCCGGGGGGATCCAGGTAGGGCGAGGGCCCGGCCTCGGCCTGGCCAGCAGTCGCCGCGTCTCCAGTAACAGCGCTGTCAGCCGGGTTTTATTGCGTTCGCTCGCGGTGCCCAGCCTCCGCAGTCTCCACCCTCTAGCCCCCTGCAGGCAGACGAGGAGAGTGGCGGGGAGCTAGATTCCTTGGGATGTTGCCAGGGAGCTAAGGAAGCCAGAGGAGGCCCTCAGCCTGGGGATAGCGGGCTACTGCTCCCATGGCTCCTCAAACCGGAACCTGCCATGGAGGCTGGACCAGGACTGCCAGGGTTCAAAGGGCGGCATCTCTTTCCATATGCCTGGTCACCTCCCTCCTGGGAGCTGGCACTTGCCCTTTGGCCTGGCCTGGGGCCCTAGCTCCTCTGTGGGCAATAAGCAAAGGACGGAGGGGCCGAGGAATAGAGAATGCTGGCTTCGAGCAAACTGGTGGGACCCAGGGCCCTGCCAGTCTGGGCCTGACAAGCTCTCTCTCATCTGGTCTGGGGGTATGTCTCCTACTCCACAAAGGACCCCCAGCCTTTACCCCTTAAAGCCCCATCTCCTGGGGGACCCTGTTCATCCCCTTAGCCCAGCCTGGAGCCTGGTAAATAGGGGCTTGGTACAGTAAATGTTTGCTGAAAAAAATGATCCAGCCCAAAGTCATAGGGACAGATAGGGAAACTGAGGCCCAGAGAGGAGGCAGAATCCCCCCAGGTCATAGAGAACATCAGGGTGGAAAAGTGCCACAGGGAAGATGACTAGGCATGAGCAGGGGTGGGAGCAGCTCAGGACACAGAAAGAGGCCGGGTCTCCCTGCCTCCAGGCCCTCTACCTGTCCTTGCCTCCTTTGCACCAGATTCCGTCTCTGGCTCTGGCCCCCTGTGAACAACACAGCTACCAACCTTACCCAGCTAACTCAGTGCTTATCCTTAACTCCGCAGTGTCTCCTGCCGCCCTTGGGGCCTCAGTTCTTCATCTGTACAAGGAGGGAGTTGGGTTAGTCCACCAAGGAGGGAGCTTCACAGCTCTGACTCACCAGGACAACAGGGCCAGGCATGACCAGCCAGCAGCTCCCACCAAACTGGTGTGAATACCAGCAGGTGTTGGGTGCAGCACGGCGGTTGTTTTTTTGTTTGTTTTTAATACATCTTTATTGATTTCAGAGAGAGGAAGGGAGAGGGAGAGAGAGAGAGAAACATCAATGATGAGAGAGTCATTGATCGGCTGCCTAGCCCGCAACCTGGGTATGTGCCCTGTCCGGGAATCGAACCCTGATCGCCTGGATCCTAGGTCGATACTCAACTGCTGAGCCACGCCGGCGGGACTATATTCTTCCAATTTGACTTCAAAGCGTGGCTGTACCTTTTTTTCAGCATGTAATTTTCAGTTAATATTACATTTCTCCAATTGTCCCCAAAATGTGTTTTATAATTTCTTTTCCGTCTTTCTTTTCCCTCCCTCCCTCCCTCCCTCCCTCTTTCCCTTCCTCCCTTTCTTTTTTTGAACCAGGACCCAATCTAGGTTCACGCATAGCATATGGTTCTTTTTAGTCTACAATAGATCTCCCAACACATTTTTCATGGCTTGACTTCCTGAGAAATCAAAACCATTGTAATACACACTATTCTCATACTTAACTTACCTTATCACATCCTATGGTGTCATCTAATTATTTCCCCTATCCCATGTATTTCCTGTAGACTGGGAGTTAGGTCTTCAGGCTCCATTGGATCCCTGCCATCACAAGAATTCCTTGTGAGTAATACTGGGTACTTCACAGCACCTCACATCCACCACAACAGTCAGACTATTCCACTAACGGGTCTCTGCTGGAGAAGTGTCCCCTTTATGATTCACAAGTCACCTGCAATTCACAGACAGGGAAGGGCAGGGTTTGTACAGATATTCCAGGCAGAGGGAAGAGCCTAAGCACAGTGGGAAGTACTGGACCTATGCAGGGGATGGGGAATGGCCTTTAATTAAGGAAGCATTTTAATCTAATCAAGCGTTGATTTATGAAGCGCTTTAATTAATGAAGAGCTTTATTAATGAAGTGCTTGATTAATGAAGCGCATTAACCAATGAAGCGCTTGAATCTAAGCACGCGCTCTAATTTTATATCCCCCCCCCAGCAGGCAGCCTGCGCCGGTTTTGTGGGACATGAGGGATTCTCCCCTGGCCCTGGAAGCAGAACAGAAACAGCTGTGGGGAGCCTGGCAGGGAGCCCAGGGCACTTCTGTGGAGTCCAAGGATGGTAGAAGGGACAGGATGGCCCGGGAGGGGCCATCTCCAGGGCCCCTGGGGGACAGTCTTGCCTAGCTTTCCCTGCCCCACCCAACTGTGCCCAGCTCACATTTCTGGCCAATAAGGAGGGTTGCCCACAAGCACTTGGTATTTCCTCTGTGCACACACATGGCCACACCATCTTTTTATTGTGGTGAAATATGAATAACATAAAATTTATCATTTTACCCATTGCTAAGGTTGCAGTTCAGTGGCATTAAGTACATTCACACTGTTGTGCAAACATCACCACATCCATCTCTAGGACTGTGTACTCTTGCAAAACTGAAACTCTGGACCCATAACTCCCATTCCCTCCGCTCCTACTGACTCCCCACCCCCGGAAAGCACCCTTCCATTTTTTGTCTCAATGAGTTTGACAACTCTAGGAATCATACAATATTTGTCCCTTGTGACTGGCTTATTTCACTTACCAGGATATCTTTAAGGTTCATCCATATTGTAGCAGGTGTCAGGATTTCCTTCCTCTTTAAGGCTGAGTATATTTCACTTATGTAGGCACCACATCTTGCATGCTTGCGCATCCATCGGTGGACACTTTGGCTGTTTCCACCTTTTGACTACTGTGGGAAATGCTGTGCTCAACATGGGTATACAAATATCTGTTCAAGTCCCTGCTTTCAACTCTTTTGCGTATAAACCCAGAAGTGGAATTACTGGATCAGATGGTAATTCGATGTTTAATATTTTGAGGAACCACCATGCTGTTTTCCAGGGTAACTGCAGCATTTTACATTCTCATCACCAATCACAAGTGTTCCAATTTCTCAAACACATTTGTGCCAAGATGTCCATGAAACGGTGTTTACACTGAGGAAATAAGAAGCCCAGAGTGGGGAGGAGTCCTTTTTGCTGTTTTGGCAGTGACCTGTGTCCAGAAACTCTAGGAAAGCGGGTCCATTTGGGGGCCCAGAGGAGCTCAGCACCAGATGAACTAGGTGTTCCCCAAACCTAATCGCTTTACCTCCTGGACACCTGGCGTGGCTGTACTTTTCCAGCACCCCTTGTGGTCAGGGTGGCAATGTGACTGAAGTCCACCAATGGCACGTGGGCAAAAGTGATGAGCCCCTCTCTTCCTAGCCTGGCTCATAAAGCCCTCCCTCACGCCTCTGTTCTCTTTCCCCATCTGCTAGATGATGGAGAGAAGTCCAGGCCATAGAGGAGGGCAGGGGCCATGAGAAGGAAGGAGCCTGGGTCCTTGAATGACCATGTTAAAGGTCACTCAAGCATTCCTGACCAGACTTCATGTGAGAGGAAGAAAACTTCTACAGAATTGAGCCACTGAGATTTTGAAGTTTGTTGCATAGACTTTCCTAATACACACTCCTTTTCATGTCTACCCTTGAAAGGGGAAGGTTGAGGTTGGATTATTGAATGAATGAATGAATGAATGAATGAATGAATGAATGAATATGCTGCTTAGAGCTCTAGACTTGGGGACTGAGTAAATGATTTCACCAGATCCTCCTGAGAGGTGGTCCCAGGGTGGGCCAGGCCTGGTGGACAAATGTTTGGACTTCCTCTTGGCACCTGCACAGTTACTGCCCAGGTCCTCATGTCTAGTCCTGGCCCCCCACCCCCTCACAGGATGACTTATCTTGGGCAAGCCAGCTCACATATCCATGTCAAGGACTTTCCCACTGGGAGAGAGGGGTCATGGTGCTCCTGTCCCACCTCACAGGGACAGCAAATGGCAAGAAACAGAGCAGACACTGTTGTAGAGGGTTTATTTTCTAGAAGGCCTGAGGGGCAGGGGCAGAGCAGGAAGGGAGGGGGAATCTAAGGACACCTGAGGGCTCTGTGCATGGGCATCAGGCAGGTTAACACTTCCAGTGCCTGTGGTGAGCAGGTGACCCTGGGCTCCAGGGTGGGACGTAGGCCCTGGAAGACACTGAGTTTTATGGCCAGCAAAGTCTTTCCCCATGCCTTGGAGCTCAGCCCCACAGCAACCCTGTAAAGTGGGTATTCTCATTCTCGGGTGAGGCTCAGAGAGGTCAGATGGTCTCCTCAGGGTCACACAGCAACAGCCACCCCCACTGAGCTGCACCAGGCTCCCTTGAAAAGGAACAAGCACATGCAAAGCTTATTTCCTCTACCTGGGGAATCTGCTGTCCCCAAGGAGTGACAATTAAGTCTTAAATCCCAGTCCTTAGCCTAGCCCCAGCCAGCTGAGGACAACCTCCACGCGAGGCTCTTTCACTTAACTACAGCCCACATACTCACTCCCAGGGCCAGGAAAGCTCTCTGTCTTGTCCCTTGCCCACACAGTTCCTAAAATTCCTCCAATCATCCATCTGGCTTCTTTAGCATTTGCCTTCTTTCATATACAAATATAACTAGAGTTTGTAATACCAAGCCAGAGGTAGCCATTCACACCATAGCGTGAATTCAGTTATCAGCTATTTGGGGAAAGAGGAAGGGAAAGTCAGGGACTCTGAAAAGGTCAGACCTGGGTTTTGGAGGTTGGAGGAGCAGTAAAACCCGAGGGCAGCAAGAAGGGTAAAGAGGCCCAACACAGGTAAAAGGGGGAAGACAGGTGAATCTGGGCAAATTAGAGGCTTCACAATTGACCCGGCTGGCTCCTCCCTGGATAACCTTGAGTCTCTATATTGATGTGTGAGGGCCTTTAGGGGGAGGGGGAGGGACCTTACTTTTATGGATTCAGTCTGCAGCCACTAGTTGAGCCCTGATTCTGAGCCAGGCCCTGTGCTCTGTCCTGGAGGTCAGTAGACAAAGTAACTCAGATGTGGACCTTGATCCAGCCAGTGTAGCTGGAGGACAAGCTCCCCAGTCCCAAGAATTCTGGGCAGACTGTAATCAGGGCTGTTAAGAAGGGCAGAGGGCCAGCGGAAGTCTAAAAAATGAAATCAATTACTTAGAAATAGTGTCACTTAGGACTCTTTCGTAGAAAGTGACAGACATGGACTCTGCCAACCTAAGCATTAAAGGAAAAAAATTTAAAAAAATTAAAAAATGAAACTCAATTACTGGCTGCTTAGGCTGAGCAATGCCTTGGACGGCTGGTGGGTTTGGGCATGCGCAGGTGACTGGGGGACATTCTGGGTGTCAGGAGCAGCACGAGCAAAGACCCAGAAGTAGAAATGTATGGCATGGATTTGCAGAATAGGTTGTTGGAATCCAACATTCATGAAGGGAAATGAGGTGGGACCCAGATCCAGAGGGCAGGGGTGCCAGGCTCAGGAGCTCTGACCTCAGCCTAGGGCAATGGGGAGCCATGGATGGGTTTTGAGCAGAGTGACTGACGAGAACTGTGGACACTCTGGCTACAGTGGGGCAGAGGATGGGTTGGAGGAGTAAGAGGGGAGATGACAGTGACAGTATGGAGGGTGACAGCTGCAGGGATGGAGGTCGGGGATGGCAGAGGCATTGGCTGGGGAACAGCTATAATGGCAGGAAGGTAGGACTCCATGAGCCTTCCTGGAGGAGCCATGGCCATGGTCACGAAGGCAGGATCCTTCTTCGTTGGTTCAGATTCTGGAGCATATTCTTCACCCAGGGTAATCTGGGATTAGCACAGATCTCCCGGTTCCTGACGGTTAGCAAGCTGGAAGGAGGAGATGCCAGGGAGACAGAGACAGCATTAGCATAAAGGAAGGATGTAACCTGCCTGGAGAGCTTGGCACTTATGAGCTACCTACTGTATATAGAGATGCCTTCTATATAAAGTGGCTTAGCATTTATGAGCCATTTGCTGTATGCAAACATATTTCTTATAGAGGAGAGGGGGTGAGCTGCAGAACTTCCCAGACCCTCAGTCTCTCATCTTCAGCCTTGAGTGCCAAGTTAGGCCAGGGAACAGAATGCCCTAGAGTCTCATGATCACTGCAAACGTTGCCTTGGGAAAGAGAGTATTGGGCAGTGGCTGAGAGCATGAACTTCGGAGCCAGCTGGGTTAAAATCCTAGCTCTGCCACTTATTAGCAAGTCCTTTAACTTCTCTAAGCCTCAGTTTCCACATCTGTAAAATGGGGATGATAATTGTGGTCCAGCCTCTCAGGATTTTGATGAGATTTGATTAATTACTATAAACTGAAGTGCACAGCAGATGGTAGGTTCTATATAATCGTGCCAGGACTCTTAACATTAATTTTTTCAAGCCTCACCAGAGGAATGAGGATATTTTTTCCATTGATTTTTAGAGAGAGCGTAAGGGACAGAGGGAGAAAGAGAGAGAGAGAGAGAGAGAGAAACATCGATTGAGAGAGACACATAGATTGGTTGCTTCCCACACACTCTCTGACCGGGGTATGAATCGAACCTACAACCCAAGTACATGCCTTTGACCGGGAATCGAACCCATGACCCTCAGGTGTACAGGCTGGCACTATACCCACTGAACCATACCAGCCAGGGCAACATGAATTTTCTTAATAAATCCTTAAAATAATCCTATGAGGTCTGATTATTCTACCTATTTCATAGCTGAGGGGAGTGAGGCAAAGCAACTTGCCCAAGTGCCAGAGTTGGTAAGATGGTGCTCACCATGCTCTCTGTGAACTGGACTCTCAGGGGGCAGTGTCTTTGGTGAGTGTCCCCACTCAGGCCCCTCTGAGAGGCCCAAGGCACAGAGAGGTGAACAGCGGCCCAATATCACACAGCAATGTGCGAAGGCCCCCACCCTCGCATAAGCCGTGGCAAAAACTAAGGTGGGCCCTTGGGCGCTCTGCCCCCACCATTGTTGGTAGGACATCCCCCAGTCCAGGGCTCCCTTCCTGCCTTTCAAGAAAGGCCTCTCCTTGGGGCCTAGGAGCTCCTAGCTCCCCTCACTTCCCTGACTTCCCCATCCCCACAGGCCACCAATGAACAGAAGGAATGGAGAAGGCATCAGGAAGCTCAGCTGCATTCCCCCAGCCACCTGCACAAGGACCCTTCTGGGCTGTAACCGTCAGGTCAGGCAGTCCCAGGCCCTGCCTCCCCATCGCCCCACTCACACCACGCCAGGCCTCCGGCAGGAATGGGAAGCCCAGAAGTAATCCTTCACCACATGCTGGGGCAGGGCGTATCGGATGTAGCCGGGGCAGCAGATGGTGTCCTCCACGTTGGCTCCGTAAGGACCTGAGGGAGAGGGGGGTTCAGAGGCGCCACAGGCTGGGCACAGGGGAGTCTCCTTTGGCCCCAACCTCTGACCCAGCTTTTCTGTTCTCATTTTGAAAGTTGGTGTCCAGAGGATTCTGGACCCTCAAAGTCCCTGATCTTGGGCCTCTGAGAAGCCACTAAGGGCCCAATGTCATTACTCTAGGTGGGTCAGGTCAAGGGTGAGGGCTTCAGAACAACTGAGCATCGCGATGCTGTAAGCCTCTAGATGGAAGCCAGAGACTCTAAACAGGGAGGAGCCTTTGAACCTTGCTCCTAAAGGTGAGGTCCACAGACAGGCCCCACCAGCATCACCTAGGAGCCTGTCAGAAATGCTGGACTTGCCTGGCCAGGCGTGGCTCAGTGGCTGAGGACTGACCTATGATCCAGGAGATGGAGGTTCAATTCCTGGTCAGGGCACATGCCCGGGTTGGGGACTCGATCCCTAGTCGGGGGTGTGCAGGAGGCAACCGATCAATGACTCTCTCATCATTGATGTTTCCATCTCTCTCCCCCTCTCCTTTCCTCTCTCTGAAATCAATAAAGATATATTTTAAAAAAAGAAAGAAATGCTGGGCTCCCAGCCCCAGCACCGCGGGTCCAGAAGGGCATGTTAAGAGATCCCAGGTAATTCAGAAGTAGCTTCAGTTCACGTCCATTTAACCCCTCCATGGAGTCAATGGACAGGCTGTGCCCAGAGAGGGGGAGGACTTGCCCAGAGTCACAGAGCATGACTCTGGACAGTCAGGACAACAGCTGGGGCAGAGTCCAACCTCAGAGACTGGGGTTCGAGTCCCACTCTGCCCTGAGTCACCCAGACACTGAGGGAAGTTGTTTAACATCTCTGAGGTCTAAATTTCCCCTCTGATCGAGGGGGTAATAATAGCATCAACTCTGCCAGCCCTGTAATGCAGGGAAAACACACAGGAACCCCATCACTGAGCAGTTAATGTTCCTTGCTGCCTGACTCCCAGTCCAGTGCCCCTTTCCCGACCCAACACAGGGCAGGAATGTTTACATTGACATGGAGAAGTCAGGATCCCAGGGTTGAGGGCAGGTCTGGAGCAAAAATGGGGTGATGGGAGGGCAGGACCAGCTTTCCAAGGGGATATCCCTGGCCCCAGCTCCTGTTCCCCGCCCAGGCACCCCTCTTCATCAACCCCTTCTCTATACCCCAAGGGCCCTATGCTCCAGTTCTCTGGAGTAGAGGACCCTGAGCCATGCCATCCCCAACCTGGCTGAAACAGATTCTAGACTCAAGCATTTAAGACTACCCACTTAACAGGTGTGTAAGTGGAGGCCCAGAGAAGCAATGGGACTAGCTGAAGAGCCAGCAGTGGACTGGGGTGTCTGCTCTCAGTCCGGTGTCTGTCCATCGCATGAGGAAGATGCCCTGGCTTCTGCAGGGAGCCCCTCTGCCCCCATCCCCAGCCTCACCTGCTTCAGTTGCTTGAAGTGCCAGAGCAAGGAGCACGAGGGCAGCCAGGAGCGGGGTCTGTAGGTTGGCCATGCTCCTGTCCTGTGTGTCCCAGCTCAGTTGTCTGCTGTCGCCGGAAGACAACAAGGTCTGCTACTTAAGCGCCGGAGACACCCACAAGCCTCAGACACTCTTAGTCACCGGTGAGCAAAGAATTTGACATTCGTGTTACGAAAGAAGAAGACCCGCTTCCTCCATGTTGGAGGAAATTTTCTGTGGCTGGAAACCATCAGAGGGGACCCCCTCCCTCCTCCCCTCTGGGTCTCCAGAGACTTGCAAAATCCCCCTTGAGCTGGGCCTCTTGGAGGCCTGCGCTCCGAGGGTCTGCTCGCCCGTCCTTGGCCACCTCCCTGCGTGCCTCTGGAGATGGGGCAGGGGGTTCCACAGCCTACCTGTCTACCTCAGTGTTTGTTAGTAAATCAAGTGAGAGCAGGGACCGATGCTAAACAGCTGGAACCAAAGCCATCATTTTTTTAATCCTTACTCGAGGATATTTTTCTCCACTGCTTTTCAGAATTGCTTTTCAAAGGAAGTTGGAAGGGAGAGAGTGAGAGAGACAAATCGATGTGAGACACATTCATTGGTTGCCTTGCACACACGGGATCAAGTCTGCAACAGAGGTAAGACGTGCCCTTGGCTGGAATCGAACCCGGGACCCTTCAATCCGAGGGCTGATGCTCTAACCACTGAGCCAAACCGGCCAGGTCAGAACTGAGGCCATCTTGTACCCTTGGCGGTCACGGCTGATCTTTCTTCCAGGGAAGAGGCCTGTGAGTCCACTGGGTGGGCTTTTCTGCCCCATCAGCAGCCTCTTCTAGGGTTTCTCACAAAGTCCCAACTTGGGCCAGAGTGAGCAGCCCAGATGCAGAGCTGCACTCGGTTCTCTTCTTCTTCAAAGCCCTGCTGTGATTCCGTGACCTGTGGGTAGAGCCAAAGTTCCTGACCATGGCCTTCAAGGCCTCCTTTCCAGACAGGTTTCCGCCCCTACTGGGCTCCGGCCACATTCTCACAGTTCCTCAAACAGATCTGTGGCCTGTCCCAGGCAGTGAATACCCTTTCCATTCCTCTACCACATAAACTCCTACTCATGGGTCAAGAGCCATTTGAAATGTCATCTTCCAGGTAGGCCCACCTCCTCAGGACATTCTCTGGGGTGACCTAGAATGTGGACATGAGAAGACTGTCAGGTTTACTCATCTCAGGCCCCTCCCCAGAAGCCAATCTCCAAGCTCTCAGAAGGCAGAGGTCTCTGTCTCCTTTTCCTTGCCTTGGCATCCCCAGTGTCTACCAAGAGTGGGGGTACATGGTGGGTGCTCAGGAGACATCTAATGAAGAAGGGAACAGAAGCTCAGAGAAAGAGGGCTCACCCAAGGCCTCACAGCCAGGGAGTGGCTAAGCAAGGCCTGGAATTCAGAATTCAGCATTCCCTCGGTAAAGGGACCCACCCACTCATTTATGATTCATTCAACCAATATTTATGGAATCCTTTAGTACACAAAATAACCCCCCCCCAAAAAAAAACCTGTCTACCTCCTAATTCCCAAAACCTGTGAATATGTGACCTTACATGTCAAAGGACTTTGCGGATGTGTTTAAGCTAAGTCAAATAGTGAGAGTTCCTGGATGATCTGAATGGGCCCCATGGAATCACAGGGTCATGATCAGAGGAGAGCAGTGGGTCAGACTCAGGAGACGGGAGGACAGGAATTGAAGTCCAAGAGATACGAGACTGTGAGCCCAAGAGCACAGGGGCCTGCCTCTAGAAGCTGCAAAAGGAAAGGAAACAGATCCACCCTTGGAACTTCCAGAAGGAACACAGCCCTGCTCACGCCTCGATCTTAGCCCACTGAGACTGATTTAGGACCTCTGACCCACTGACCTCCTGACCCGTAAGCTAATACACTTGTGTAGTTTGTAAGCCACTAACTTTGTGTTCATTTGTTAGAGCAGCAAGAGGAAGCTAAGTCAAGCCCCTGCCACGTGCCAGGTGCACTGCCAGGACTGAGGGTCACCGCGGTGAGCAGGTCCCTGCTCCCATGGAGTTTACCATGGAGACAGGTGGTAAACAGGCAAACAGATACCAAAATGAAACAAAGAAACGGTGACTATGGGGAAGTAGTGGTAGGGATCCAAGAAAGCATCTCTGAGGGGGGACACTGAAGCTGAAATCCGGAAGATACCAAGGAGTCTGCCAGGCAGCAAAGGGCAGGGTGCCCCCTGGCAGGGTGAGAGGGCTGAGCAGCTGGGGCAGAGTGGACGGGGGCGGCCCGGTGGGAGAGGTGGGCAGGCAGGACCAAGCCTCCCTGAGCCTCCTGACGGTACCATCAGAAGAGCACAGCATCACCTGGGAAAACCTCTGGTCAAAGGTGTTACCCAAAGCCAGCCACAGCAGGACCAATGCCGTATGAGCCCACTTCTGCGAGGTTCCTGGAGTATCAGATTCATAGAGACAGAAAGCAGAAGGGCGGTTGCCAGGGACTGGAGGGAGGAGGGAATGGGGAGCTACTATTTGCTGGACACAGAGTTTCTGTTTGGGAAGATGAACACGTTCTGGAGATGGATGGCGGTGATGATTGCACAAGAATATGAGTGTATTTAATGCCACAGAACCGTACACTTAAAAATGGTTAAAATGGTAACTTTTATGTTATGTATATTTTACCAATAAAAAAGAAAACAAAAGCAAATGAAAAGATGCTCCGCGTCCTACGTCGTCAGGGAAAGGCAGATTAAAATAACAACGAGACTCCACTACGCGCCTGTTAGAATGGCCGAGATCTAGGAGGCCAACACCACCAGAGGCTCACAAGGATGCGAAGCCACAGAAACTCTCATTCATTGCTGGTGGGAAAGCAAATGGGGCAGCCACTTTGGAAGACGATTTCGTGGTTTCTTGCAAAACTAAACATACTCTTACCGTACAATCCAGAGATCACGTTTCTTGGTATTTTACCCAAAGGAGTTGAAAACTTATGTCCACACAAAAACCTGCATGAGAGCCGTTTTATTCATAATTGTCAAAACTTAGAAGCAACCAAGATGTCCTTCAGTCGGTGAACGGATAAATAAACTGTGGTACACCCAGGTAATGGAATTATTTAAGGCTTAAAAAAAAAAAAAAAGAGCTATGAAGCCATGAAAAGACATGGAGGAACCTTAAGTGCATATTACTAAGTGAAAGAAGCCAGTGTGAAAAGGCTACAGACGGTATGATTCCAACTAGATGACGCTCAGGAAAAGGCAGAACTATGGAGACAGTAAAAAGATCAGTGGTTGCCAGGGACTGGAGGTGGAGAGAGCGATGAACAGGCAGAGCACAGAGGATTTTTAAGGCAGTGAAACCACTCTTTGTGATACCATAGTGATGGATACATGTCATCATATTTCTGTCCAAACCCACAGAATGTGCAACACCAAGAGTGAACCCTAACATAGACTATGGACTGTGAGGGATTATGTGCCTTGTAGGCTCACTGATTATTACCAATGTACCACTCTGGTGAGTGAGGCTGGTACTGGGGGAGGCCACGCATGGTGGGGAGGCAGGGAGTATACGGAAATCTCTCTACCTTCCTCTCAATTTTGCCGTGAACCTAAAACCACTCTCAAAAAAAAAGTCTGTAGAGGGAAAGTGGAATCTACATCTTCCCGGCCAGCGGTAGCAACTGCAGGACTGCAGGAGACAGACTTTCTAGACCTGGTAGTTGAGGAAGGAATGATCAGAGGGGGGGTTGGTCTGGCCTGCACTCTGCACCTCAGGAACGTTATTGCACGTGGAACGGCTGTTTTTGGAAGACTAGTGCCAAGAAGAAAAGATGTTTGGTTTTCAAAAGCCACAGATGTACCAAAGTATAGGGGCCGCTGTATGTGCACAGCTAAGTCCTCTGGTTCTCCATTCGCTGGTAGGAAAAGGACTTTCAAAGCTGTTTGGGGTTGCATGAGACTCGATCAGGAGACATCTGTAATGCCCGTGTCCTGCCTGTGAAAAGATGGGAGAGTTGCCAGCAGGATAAAAAACACACAAACAAAACAGAACCAAAAAAAAAACACGAATCGTGTGGTAAATGCGAGGGCAGGACCCAGTCTAACCAAAGAAAACGAAAACTCTGTCTGGAAACAGTATAAAAAACCACCAGATCAGCAACCTGCAGAAGGAACTTCAACAGCACAATTCTGACGCTCACGGTACCACCTCAAGTGCCTCCCAGCTCAGGCTCCCTGTCACAGGAACCCGTCAGAGGGCGGCTGGGACACAGAGCCGGCTTCAGGCTCCAACGCCAGCTTTTTCCTTTTTAGACCTCACATACCAGAAAAGGCAGCAAATGTGCTGTGGGATCATCTGTAAGGGCTGTTTGGGGGGGGGGGGGGGTCCTCAGGGACACACATCTGTTGACGCCTTGCTGCAGCAATAAGAAAGCAGCTGCTAAGGAGCCGGGAAAGCAGGGGCCAGAGCCTCTGGCCAGCTCCGCTCAGAAGTGGTGACTGAAGTTTATGTACAAGAGAAAACAACGATGTAAATTTTAGAGAGGGAAAAAAGCCACAGGGGGCGGGGAAATGATTTTTTGTTTTTTGTTTTTAATCTTCACCCAACGACATGCTTAGAGAAAGGAAGGGAGAGAGAAACATCAAGCAGTTACCTTCAGCAGGGATCAGAGCCACAACCCAAGCACAGGATGACACTTTCTGTGCACAGGATGACACTCAGCTAACTGAGCCACTCTAACCGGGCATGACCTTCCTGTTTTCAACTTGGATGCCTATTGTTCTGCCAAAAGGCAATTTCTAGAATAGTCCTGAATGTGTTTTCTTCCACTTCCACAAGTTCCAGAAACTCTGAAGCCAATGTCTAAGTTACTAAAAGGAACAAAAGACATGTATGTACATTTAGGATGCTGAATATTTCATAGGAAAGCTGAATGCTGCTGTGAAGTGCTCTTTTAGTCTTTTTCTTCTAAATCTCCTTCTAATGAGTGAAACTAGGGGAATCTCAGGGGAGAGAGATGGGGATTGTTGTATGATAAAGTATGTTGCTTTAGTCTTTCTATATTGGGAGGCAGCGGTTGGGGCATTTTTAAAGAAGGCTCGCTACACCTGTTCTCCTTCACGGTAATAAATTTGTCATAACTCAGTGGCCTGGACTTGCCTGTAGAGGTAGTTGTTAATAATTTTGAAATATTAAGGTCTTGCCATGGTTCTGATGATTCAAGCCTGTACTACTGAATATTAGGCAGGACAGATGGAACTCTCTGGTGCAGTAATTTCCAAATATACCAAGAGGTAACTGGACTGTACGTGTTGTATCCTGCGTCACCTCCCTCATAGTGGCATTTGATGAAGATTTTAACTTATGTGAAACTTCTAAAGCAGAATCAAAGCTCCTCTTGGGAAAAGGTCAAGTCTTTAGGATAAGTAATCTTAGCTGGATAACACGCTCTATCCCAAATGTTAAGTTACCTGAAAAATAAAATGTGCAAGCCTTCAGGATGGCATAAAAATCACCAAGGCGAATGCTTCTTGGGACACACTTTTCAGAGGGCTTGACTTCTGTTTGTGTTCTGTGGCTGGTGACTTCATTGAAAATCTGTATGGTCCTGCCCAGCCGGGCGTGGCTCAGTGGTTAAGCGTCGACCTAGGATCCAGGCAATCAGGGTTCGATTCCCGGGTTGCGGGCTGCAGCCGATCAATGACTCTCTCATCATTGATGTTTCTATCTCTCTCTCTCTCTCTCCTCTCCTCTCTCTGAAATCAACAGAGATATATTAAAAAAAAAAGAAAGAAAGAAAATCTGTATTGTCCTGCCTGGCCGGTGTGGTTCAGCAGTTGAGCATCACCCCATGAACCAGGAGATCACTGCTCGATCCCTGGTCAGGGCACATGCCCAGGATGCAGGCTCCATCCCCAGTGGGGGGTGTGCAGGAGGCAGCCGATCAATGACTCTCATCATTGATGTTTCTCTCTCCCCCCCCCCCCCCGCCTTCCTCTCTCTGAAATCAATAAAGACATTGAAAAGAAGAAAATCTGCACAGCTCAGTTTCAACCCTAGGTTACTTCAATCGACCTTTGCAAAGGTTTTATCTGTGTAGCGTGGTTGTTTCGACTTGTTTTAACCTATAAGGTTTTCGGTTGTTTGGGTTTTTTTTTCACTATATTAAACTAAAATTCTAATGAAAGAAAAGAGATGTCTCAATGCTGAGTGTGTTGGTCTTGGTTTGGCTTCTTGCATTCAAGATTTCTGAACACTGAGGCGTTAGATGATAAATCCTGAACGCGGGGCCCTTCAGTTCTAAAATCTTTATGAAAAGCCTTTTACTTGAACCCAAACCAAAGTACTCTCATTGCCTCTTTTCTAAAAGTTCAGAAAAAATATTACCAGTTCACACTTTTCTTAACGAGGGAGCATCATCTGCCTAGCTTATAATAAAATGACTCAGAGCTTATTTTTAAAGCTGGATTTTTAAAATTGGATAGACCTTTTATGGGCACCCTGTAGTTTCATAGTTTTTTTTATCTACACTTAAAATTTTATACTCCTTTTGGAAAAAACTACAAGCCACCCTATGTACAAACTACACAGTTAGCTGGGGCAGTTCCCCCATAGCCTATAAGGTGTATTGCAAGAGTCTCAGCCTTTACCATTTTCCTCCTGAGTTATTTTGAAATGCTTCCAAATGTGTGTGTACATTTTGGCTGCAGTATTGGTGGCAGAATATACTATAATATGGATCATCTCAACTTCTGTGTTTGTTTATTGATTACTAGACCTCAACCACAGTCATTTTTCCCCCCTTCCACCTCTCTCTGCCTGCAGGATATGCTGTATTAGTCATGCACCTTGTATAATATAGAATTGGAAATCCACAAATCTGTTTTGTACTTTTTTGGTTTTTTTAATCCTCTCCAGAGGATATTTTTTTCCATTGATTTTTAGACAGAGTGGAAGAGAGAGAGAGAGGAGAGAGAAAAAGAAACATCAATGTGAGAGAAGCTGGTTGCCTCCCACAGGCACCCCAACCAGGTCGGGGATCTAACCCGCAACCCAAAAAGTACGTGCCCTTGACTGGAATTGAACCCGCGACCCTTCGGTGCACTGGCTGACGCTCTAATCACTGAACCATGCCAGCCAGGGATGTTTTGTATGTTTTACACTGTTGGATGCTTATAATAAAAACTATTACTAGGTTATTGAATAAATTTAGTCTTATTAGAAAAAAAAATTTTTTTAAGTCTTGAAAAAGCATTACCCAGAATCTTTTAGTTTATAAGAAATACAAGGGATAGGGGAAGCAGCTGATTTAGGCATTTATTGTTGGTTTTCTTAGATGTGATAAAGACATAGAGAGTATGTAGGAGAATGTCCTTGCTCTTAAGAGATGCACGCTGAAAGTCATGATGCCCTTGGGTTCATGTTCAGAGAAAATGTGTGAGTGTAGATATGTGTGTGTGTGTGCATATATGTGCACGTACGTGCATACTGTATATATGTATGTGTGTGCATACTGTACATCATATGCATGTGCATATATGTATGTGCACATGTATGTATATGTGCGTGTGTATGTACATATGTGTGTGTGTGTATAGGTATATTAATATCCCAAAGAAAGAAAGGGAGAGATGAAAGGAATATGGGAAAATGTTAACAATGTTGCAGGTAGGTGGTGGCTGTGCTGCTGATCACTGAACTACTCTAACAACTTCCCTAAACATTTAAAATGTTTCATAATAAAAACATGGGGAAGAAAGAAGAAATATTTTTTAAATGTAGAAGTCATCTTTTAAAATTGGGCTGTGTTGGGAGGTTTCCAAGTGAGAGACAGAGAACTTGTCTAGTGGCTCATCTGAAATGGGGGTTTTCTTACAAGGGGCCGCCCAGGGCTGAGGCCCTCCATGGGGCAGGCTCAGGGGCTCCCCCAAGGGAGACCACCTGTGTCCCCAGGGACTCTCAGGGCCCTATGCCCTTCCTGCTGATTCAGTCTGCTCCCCATCACCCCATTTCCCTGGGGCTTGGAAGGAGAGTGACCCACATGGGTAACCAGCCAGCGACCTCTGTTCCCCCAGGGCCCTGGGCCTCCGTGAAGCTAGACAAGAGGCAGGTATAGCATTCAGGGAACCCTGAGTTCCCGAGCAAGATACAGGGGGCCAACTTTCAAAGAAAGGAAAGGGGAGTTCCTCTTGGGCTGAAGGAGGGGAAGCACCAGCAGGTGCCCGTGAAGGGGATGTTTTCTCCTGCCTGTGGTTGGTGTGGCCCCTATCCTCTGCACTCGCTGCAAAGCGCAGAAAGCTCCCAGAGCAAATCTCTTTCCCCCAAACTTCCTTCTCTTTATATTTAAACTCATTTTTGTTTATTAAAAAATACATAAAGGTGGAAACAACCCAAATGTCCATCGACAGAGGAATAGGTAAATAAAATGTGGTAAATCCATGCAACGGACTATATTTGGCCTGAGACAGGAAGACATTCTGACACAGCCTACAGCATGGATGAACCTTGAGACCATTATGCTAAGTGAAATCAGCCAGTCCTAAAGACAAATACTGTGTGATTCTACCCACACAAGGCACCCAGAGTCGTCAAATCCACAGAGACAGAGCGTAGACTGGTGTTTGCTAGGGACTGGGGAGGAGAATGGCCAGTTAGTGTCTAATGGGGACAGAGCTGCAGTTTGGGAAGATGGTGGTGGTTAGATTAATGAAGCGCTTTAATCTTACAAAAACACTTGATTGCATTAGAGCGATTCATTTTTAAAGCGCTTGATTAGATTAAGGTGGTTGATTAAATTTAGAACGATTGGTTAGATTAGTGCGCTTGATTAGATGAAACCCTTTAAAATGGCAGCACTTTGCCCGGCCGGGCGTGACCCAGCGCTTGAGCTGGAGGCAGGCGATCAGTGACGACTCTCTCATCATTGATGTTTTTCTCTCTCCCCCTCTCCCCTCCTCTCTGAAATCAATAAAGATATGGTGTTTTTTTAAAAAAATGAAGCATTTTAATCTAATCAAGTGTTCTGATCTAATTATCTAATCAAGCTTTCTAATTTAGTCAAGCGCTCTAATAATTAAAGCACTTCATAATGAAAGGGCTTTGTTAATAAAAAGCTTTGTTAATAAAGGACTTCAACACCTTATTGACTGGTCACGACAGAAAAGTAGCCAGCAGAAAAGATGAGTTCTGGCTCGAAACAAAGAGGAAGGGGGGCGGGGCGAAGTAGCATATAGCTAATATAAAAATACTATTTTGTACTTTGTTTTTTCATCTTGGAATCAGTTCCCTACAGTACATTTCGCTCCATCCCCTTCTTTCCAAAGGCAGTGTACTTTTCCACTGAATGGACAGACCAAATTGTGTATAGCCAGTCCCCTACTGATGGATTGGGTTTTCCAGACTTTTAAGTCATATAGATAGCCTTCCTCCAGCATAGTCACTGGGGGACTGCATCTGGTGGACAAATTCCTAGAAGTAGAGCGGCTGGGCTTTTGCAAAGAGAAAGTCCCTGCCTGGAACAGCTGCCTGGGAGCTTCCTCTTTTCAGCAAAGGTAGGGGAGCCCCCTGGAGAAAGGGCTCCATGTGGGGCCCCTGACTTCTGAGAGGCTGGCTTCTAGCCTTGAGCCTTACCCGAAGCCTCTCAGGGGGCATCCTGCCATCTGTTTCCTTGGGTGGGAGATCAGCCTCCCATCTTGTTTCAGGAGCTGGAGAGAGGGATGAGAGCATTTATCTGAGCACCTGACAAGGTGGGCAGGCAAGTCTGGGACCTGTGAGCAAAGCAGGAGTCAAGAGCAGGCCAGGAAGCAAGGTCTTTGAAGCTGAATCCAGTTCACCACTTGGGCCAAGACAAGTAGACTGTGAGGCAATTGGGAAATCCTGGGATGGATGGAAAGGGAGGGGTAGAGAGGAAGAAGTAAAAAATTGGGAGGGCTATGTGGCCACAGTGACAACCAACACAATAAAAATAATAACAACAACAACAATAATGATGAAGGGGAGGGGGGGAGAAAACAGCCAACCGGTATTTACTGAGTGCCGGACTTATTGTGTCTTGTATTTTACATTCAGTACTTCATCATCTCCCTACAGCAACACTTAGAAGAGGCTGCCATGATTATGCCCATTTCGCAGACAAGGAAACTGAGGCTTAGAGTTCACAGCCAGCAAGTGGCGCTTAGATCTGATGCCGGAGCCCAGTCGCACGCTAACAGCTCCCTGCCTGCAGCCACTGTCAAATTAGGAACAGAGGCACCCGTGAGAGCAGCAAACCACGTGTGGAGTCCACCTCAGCCAGGGTCAGCCTGAGCTGTGGTCCCCTGGGATAAGGAACCAAGGCCCAGAGAACAGAAACCATCTAGTGGGGTCACACTGCAGGACTCTGTATTTGATCCTAAGTTTTTGGGTTTTTCTGGTTTTGTTTTTATTTTCTAAATATGTTTTTATTGATTTCAGAGAAAGGAAGGGGGAGAGAGAGTGAAACATTGATGAAAGAGAAACATGGATCTGCTCCCTTCTGCACGCCCCCCACTGGGAATCGAGCCCACAATCTGGGAATGTGCCCTGAGGAGGAATTGAACCTGCGACCTCCTGGTGCACAGGACAGGGTTCAACCAACTGAGCCGCAGGGCTTTGGGTTTGTTTTTAAATTGAGATATAATTCATATGCCATAAAAATCACCCTTTCAAAGGGTATAATTCAGTGGGTTTTAATATATTCACAAGGTGTATAATCATTACTGTTAGTTCCAAAATATTTTTTTCACCCCCAAAAGAAACACCATACCCATCAGCAGTCACTCCTGATTTTTCTCTATTTCGCCCTGAGAGCCACTCGTCTACTTTCTGTCTGTATGAGGCTGTCTTTTGTGGACACTCCAGATAGTCTTGCAATGTATAGCCTTCTTTCACTTCGCCTGAGTTTTCAAGGTTCATCAATGTCATAGGATATACCATACTCTGTTTATACACTCGTCACTTGATGGGCATTTGGACTGTTTCCACTTTTTGGCTATTAATAATGCTGCTATAAACACTTGTGTATACGCCTTTGTGTGGACATATATTTTCAACTCTTTGGGGTATATAAATAGGAGTGAAATTGCTGGGTCATACGGTAACTGTTTCACTTTTCGAGGGCCTACCAGACTCTTTCCAAGGAGGTTCTACATTTTACATTTCCACCAGCAATGTGTGAACATTCCAATTTGTCCATTTTTTTCACCAGCCCTTGTTATGTTTTGGGTTCACTTCTCTCCCTTTCTTTATTAAGAAGTAAAATATTTTAGATACAACCAAAGCTCCCTTACCCCTAACCTCACCCATTTCCCCTCTCTCTCTCTCCATGGGTAACCACAAAACCAACATGTGGAAGTTGCTAGGGGTCCTTCCCAAGGATGTCATCGTCTTTTTATAGCCTATAAATAAAACATATTGTTTGGTGGGTCTTAACATTTTACCGGAGTAGCATTATACTGAGTGCAACCTTTTACAACATGCTTATTTCACTCAAGTTTATGTTTGTAAGCTATTTCTCACCTTGATCCATGTGGAGCCAGTACATTCATGTTCACTATTGTGTGTAGCAAATTCCATTTTGGACTCATGTGTTATTTATTTATTTATCCATTTCCCTGGCAGTGGGCATTCAGGGTGTTTCCCGATGCTCACCATTACTGGGAGTTCTGTAATGAATGGACAATCTTGTCTGAGTCTCCCTGTTCCCTCATTCTTTTTGCTCTAAACTTGGTTACCCACTCCTGCTGTAGCCATCTACAGTGTCACCCCTCCCTCATTGACAATTTTAGCTCCCAGCTCAGAGTCACATTCTCCAACATGACTCTGTCACAATCATGGTGACATTAATCCCCACCATGACCTCCTCTGCTCCAGTGAACTTTTCCTCCACCTACCTCAGCCCCCGACTCCCAAGGTCACACCCTTGGCCACCTCATTACCAGGAACTACACTTCTATAATCTCAGTTTCATACAATCCACTTTCCAACCACCACCATCTATCGGCCCAGCTCATTACCTTGAGTATCCAATTCAGACAGTCCGTCTACCCCACCCAGACTGATCCTGTCCCCTTTCCCTGTCCCTTGTTCCTCCCTCATGTCCTTACTTCTCTCCTTACTCACCTCAACTTGCACGGTCTTTCATTACAAGCATCGTTTACCTACACCCTGAACTCTCTTGCCCAAATAGTATCAACTCCCATTCTTGCTACCTCTTGACAAAACCATGACCGGGATGAAACCCAACTCCTAACTCACTGCATCTACACAAGGTGAGTGTGGCTGGACAGAAGCACCCAGTCATGCTAAGTGAAAATTCTAGATCACCAATCTCTCCTGGTCCTTCCGGGCTGCCTGAAAATCCTGTACACTTCCCTGGCTCCTTTGCTCTCCCACTCTCCTAGACTATTTTACTCTTTCTTCCCTCCACTCAAACCTTCACCCTCTGCTACTTGACCCTCATGCTCAGCTGATGACCCTGACTCCTATTTCCCTGCGAAAACAGAAGTTTTCAGAAGAGCACACCCACCTACAATCACCACTTCTACCCACGACATACCTCTTCCTTTCTCTTGACTAATCCCCTCTCCTACTCATGGCTGTTACTCCTCAGTTCTCCCATTTCTTTCCTGCATCATCAGTGTCCCCCGCTCCATTGTGTCATTCTCATCTGCATGTGACATACCATTCTTTCTCCCATCTTAAGAAAACAGTGCCCGGCCAGGCGTGGCTCAGCGGTTGAGCATCGACCTAAGATCCAGGAAATCGAGGTTCGATTCCGGGTTAGGGCACATGCCCGGACTGTGGGCTCCATCCCCAGTGAGTCTCTTGTCATTGATGTTTCTGTCTGTCTCTGTCTCCCTCTCCTTCCCTCTCTCTGAAATTAATAGATATATTTTTTTTAAAAAAAGAAAGACAGAAAACAGTGCCTCGACCCCACGTCTGCCTCCAATACTGCACCTTTACGGTAAAACTCCATAGGATTGTCTATATTTTGTCTCCCGTTCCTCTGCTCCTGGTCTCTCCACTCCCTCTCTGATTCTGAAGATTCCTTTAGAATTTCCTGTGATGATAGATTCACAGCCGGAGGATTCCCTTCAGGAGGGGGAGGAGATGAAATACTGGAGCACATTGTATTCAAAGGTATCGACAGAAATGTTAGAAAATAGTTTGGGTTTCTGTGGGTTTGGGAAAATTATTAAGCTCATGAGGGATATAAAATGTCTTCTATAGTTTTTTAAAAAAGATAAAATCAGGTAAGCTAACTAGATGCTATAACAAACAAGCCCCAAACAAGCTCAGACATGCCCCGAGTTTGTTTCTCACCACATAGACCACAAGGGGTGTTCCTGATTAATGGGCAGCTTTTCCACAAGTGCTGATTCAGGGACCCAGGCTCCTTCCATCTGTGGCTCTGCTGTTGTTAGCAGGTATTGTGCTCATCTACATGAAGCTGAGGAAGGGGAGACAGAACAGGGCATGGAGCATGGGCTTTTGCAGTCCAAGTCTGGAAACTGGATGACTGAGCTCTGCTCACATTTCAGTGATCAGATTAAAATGCATGGCTTCCCCTAACTGCAAGGAAGGCTGGGAAACGTTATCTCAGGGTCTGAGAAGAAGAGTCAGTCTTTGTAAATCACGGAGGTCTTCCAGGAAGCAGTGGCCAGGCAAGGAGAAGGTGATTCGTCCTCCAGCACATTGTTCTGAATGAGGAGCTTGCTCTGGCCTGGATTCAGAGAGCAGGTTCCATTATAAAATCATAATTGCTTTTTTCCAAGAAGAAATCCCTTAGAAAAGCAAATAATCCTACACCTACACATTCCAATGGTCCCTTCTGCTGTGTGACACATCTCGTGGGTTTCCCATTTGGTTTTTCAGTGTGTCACCAAAACAAGAGCCACCTTAAAGCCAGTAGAGTATGTAGTGTGGCTTTGACCCCAAGTTTCAGAGACTGGGACTCAAGCATGGCTCCACTGCCAACTGGCAGAGCGAGCTGGGCTGCAAAGCCTCGTGTTCCTGGGATGCAGGCTCTGACCCTGTGAAACGGCGATTAGTAATATTTGCCACCACCAGGCTGTTTGAGGCTCAAAGACTTCGTTCTCTGCTCCAAATGTTCCTCGCATGATCATCTCAACAGACAAAAAAAACTGACAAAATCCAACATCCTTTCATGATACGAAACACAACAAACCAAAGATAGCAGGGAATTTCCTCAACCCGACAAAGGCATCTAGAAAATCCCACAGCTAACATCATAATTAGCAATGAAAAACGGAGGGGTTTGCCCCTAAGATGAGGAAGAAAAGAAGAATTTCTGCTCCGGCTACTTTTATTTATTTATTTTTTAATCCTCCCTGAGGATATTTTTTCCATTGCTCTTCAGAGAGAGTGGAAGGGAAAGAGAGAGGGAGAGAGAGAGAGAAACAACTCAATCCTTATCGAAATCCAAGCAGGCTGTGTGTGTGTGTGTGTGTGTGTGTGTGTGTGTAGACACTGACTAGCTGTTTCTAATTTATATTAAAAGGCAAAGGTCCTAGAATAACAAATACGCTCTTGAAAAAGAATAACAAAATTAGAGGACTCAATTTCCCAGTTTCAGACTTATGATAAATCTACAGTAATAGTGTTTGGGCACTGAGTCAGGATAGACATACAGGTCGATGGAACAGACTTGAGACAAACCCTTACACTTACGGTTAATTGACTTATCAACAAAGGAGCCAAGGTAATTCCATGGAGAAAGAATAGTTGTGGGTTTTTTTGTTTGGTTTTGTGTTTTCTGTAAAT
Organism: Miniopterus natalensis; assembly: GCF_054644295.1. Classification (NCBI taxonomy): domain Eukaryota; kingdom Metazoa; phylum Chordata; class Mammalia; order Chiroptera; family Miniopteridae; genus Miniopterus; species Miniopterus natalensis. The sequence continues at coordinate 33,237,480 of NC_142098.1, forward strand.
AGTGGTGGGACAACTAGGTACCCACACGCGATAGAATAAAGTTGGATCCCATCCATCACCCCAGTCACAAAATTCAACTCCAAATGGATCAGAGACCTAAACGTAAAGTTAAAACTCAGGAGAAAACCTTTGGTTTCTTAGCTAGGGCAGCAAAAGCTGCTAATATGGACATTCTCGTCTATGTCGCTTGGTAGACACATTTCTCTGAGGCATGTATCTTAGAGTAGAATTTCTGGATCTTAGGCACATTCTGCTTTCGTAAATACCGCTAAAGAATGTCCCCAGGAGAGAAACAAGATGGCGGCGTGGTAACAGCGGCGCCCGCCGCCTCCCGCAACCACGTCAAAATTACAACGAAAGTACAGAACCACCATCACTCGGAGGCGCCTGAAATCCCGCTGCACCGAAGCCCCACAACCAGGGAGCTGAAGCAGCACCGAGAGCGGGAGGAGGGGCGGGCGCGGGCGGGTCCGGGCTGAATCCCCGAGACGCGGCCGCGGGCCCACACCCGGTGCCACAGTTTAAACCCGGGAGGGAATCTCAGCGGCGGCGGAGGTTTCCCGGAGGAGCGAGGGGTCCCACCCCACAGCAGCCCCCAGCCCAGGGCTCCAGGCCGGGAAGAGACGTCCCCACAACTCCGGGCTGTGAAACCGGCGGGACTGTGGCTGAGGGTCTCGGAGGCTGCGGGAGCCCCAGCAGCTCCTCTTAAGGGCCCGGCGCGGACTCACTCGGACGCTCCCTCTGAGCCCAGCGCCGGGCAGCAGCCGGGGGACCTGGGACACTCGGGGAGGAACTAACCTGCCTGAAATCCGGGTGCGAGAGCTGGAGGGGCGGCTTCCTCCCAGGCAGAGGGGCTGGCGGAGGCCATGGCTCCTGTGGCGAGTCCTCCCCGCACACAGCCGGCAGGCAGGCGCCGTGTTTGAGTCGCCAGCACCTGACTCACACCTTTGGCCCCGCCCCGTGATTCCCGGAGGCCCCGCCCCTCCCACCTGCAGGCTCGTCCAGGCCATTTCCAGGGGCTTTTCTGTGCAAGTGGCCTCTCGAGCTTCATGCTTAGGACTTTCCTAAAATCTCTCAAACAAGCAGCAGCATGCCCCACAGGGCTTGATAAGTGGCCCAGGCCTGGCACTGGTTGCAGCTGCATTGGCTCATAGCTTGGCCTCTCCTGGGCACCTCCAAGCCCAATACAAGTAGCAGCCAACTACGGTTTGCTGTGTAGCTCATGCTGGGTGGCCCTGAGCAAGGCACTGGCAGAGGCTGACTTTGCACCTCCCGGGAGCCCCAGAGACAGTGCACCTGGTGGTCAGACTCGATCCCACTGGATTACAACCCTACCGCATCCACGAGTGACACACTCAAGGGGTGCACTTGGTGAACACCAAAGCTCCACTGAAGTAAATCCTGCTCCATAGGGGTGTCTCCAGCAGCTCCTTGGCTGTAGTTGCAGCTGGTCCTCACAGCCAATTGGTCTGGGGGTCAACTCCTCCCAGGGACTCCAACAGCAACCAAGATTCAACTACAACAGGACAGTGCACACAGCCCACACAGGGGAGCATCTAGAAGGCCCAGCTCAGGTGACTGGGGAGGCTGAGCCACTGGACTCTACAGGACACCTACTACACAAAGCCACTCTACAAATTCCAGGAGACACAGCAGCTCTACCTAATACATAGAAACAAACACCTGGGAGCAGCCAAAATGTGGAGGCAAAGAAACATGTCACAAAGGAAAGAACAGAAGAAATCTCCAGAAAAGGAACTAAATAAAATAGAACCAAGCAAGCTAACAGATACAGAGTTCAGAATTTTGGTTATAAGGATGCTCAAGGATATTATAGTAAGACTATTACGAAAACAAGTGAGACCATCAATGACCTAATAAAATACCTATCAGAAATGAAGGCTACACGAACTGAAATGAAGAATAATTTACAGGGAATCAACAATAGAGTAGAGTAGAGCAATTTGGAACATGAGGAAACAAAAATCACCCAACCAGAAGAGCAAAAAGAAAAAAGAATCCAGAAATATGAATATAGTGTAAGGAGTCTCTAGGACAACTTCAAGTGGCCCAACATTCGTATTATTGGGGTGCCAGAAGGAGGAGAAAGAGACCAAGAAATTGAAAACCTATTTGAAAAAATAATGACAGAAAACTTCCCCTGGTGAAAGAAATAGACTTACAAGTCCAGGAAGCACAGAGGGTCCCAAACAAGAGGGACCCAAAGAGGCTCACAGGAAGACACATCATAATTAAAATGCCAAAGGTTAAAGACAAAGAGAGAATCTTAAAAGCAGCAAGAGAAAAGCAGTTAGTTACCTACAGGGAGCATCCATACGACTGTCAGCTGATTTCTCAACAGAAACCTTGCAGGCCAGAAGCGAGTGGCAAGAAATATTCAAAGTGAGGAAAAGCAAGAACTTACAACCAAGATTACTCTACCCAGCAAAGCTATCATTTAGAATTGAAGGTCAGAAAAAGAGCTTCTCAGACAAGGAAAAGTTAAAGGAAGTCATCACCACCAGACCAGTACTACGTGAAATGTTGAAGAGTCTTCTTTAAGAAAAAGCTAATGAACAAAAGAATCTGACAAACTAAGTGGATCCAGAGACATTGACGCATGCAACAGACGGTCATATTTCAGAAGGAAGAGGGAATGGGGGTGGAGGGTGGGAGGAGATTAACCAAAGAAGTTATATGCACATGTGCATAACCCGTGGACATGGACAATGACGGGGTGAAGGCCTGGGGAGGGGGTGGGAGCAAGGTGGAGGGGTTCAGTTGGGGGGAAAAAATGGGACACCTGTAGTGCTTTCAACAATAAAGATAAATTAAAAAAAAAAAAAAAAAGAATTTTCTCAGGTCTTCTACCCATGTGCATCTCCATCAGCAGTGTGTGGAGTTCCCTGTTGTTGTACATCTTCGATGGCACTTGGCTTTGCAACATTTTCGTTTCAGCCATCCGGATGGTGTGGATCGGTACCTCATTACCATTTTCATTTGCAAGTCCCTGGTGACTAACGTTTCAAATTTGCTTTGTTTTCTGTTTTGGCCACTTGCAAATCCTGTTAGCAAAAGGCTTTTGACCTTTTTCCCCCCCTTAAGTAGCCTGTTGTTTTCTTATTGAATTTTTTAGGAGTTTTTTTAATTAACATATTCTAGATAAGAGTTTTTTAATTCCACTCTTTGACTTGACCTTCCACTTTCTTAACAGTGTCTTTTGAGGGACACAAATTTTAGCTTTAATGTAGTCTAACTAATCCTTTTTTTTTTCTGTTTATGGTTTCCTTTATGAAATCTAATCCCCACTGAGATGTTGGATGTGGGGCCTCCAGGAGGTAATTAGGTCCTAAGGAAGGAGCCCCATGAATGGAATTAGTGCTGTTATAAGAAGCCAGAGAAGCCCTGGCTGATGTGGCTCTGGGCTTGAGTCCTGTGCACCAAAAGGTTGCTGGTTCGATTCCTGGTCAGGGCACATACTCTGGTTGTGGGGCTCAATCCAGGTGGGGACAGGCAGGGAGAGGGGCGTGCAGGAGGCAGCCTGTCGATGTTACAACAAGAAGTCTGTAGCCTACAGCCCTGAAAAGTGTCCTCACCTGAGCCTGACCATGCTGACACCATGAACTTGGACTTCCAGCCTCCAGGCCTGTGAGAAAAGCATTTCTGTTGTTGATAAGCCACTCGGTATTTTTTTAAAGCAACCTGAGCTGACTAAGATAATGCGTAATATCAGTTTCAAAAATAACCTTAGTACATGTATTTATTTTTAAAATAAATAAACCAACTGGATATTAAATCACTACTCAGTTGGAAAGACAATAGTTGGGAAAGTACCTCTCTTGGAGAATAGGTTGGGGTGCCAGCTCCTCTCCCAAGACTCTACTTTTTCTGACATGGAGAAGAGAGTGGCAGAGGAGAAGGGGTGAGCAGGAGCCATGAGCAGTGAGGGATGTGAGGAGGTGGAAGCCTCAGCTGACTTAGAGAGACTGTAGCAGCAGCCACAAAAAAAAAAGACCCAGAGAGAAGCTGAGTCACAGAGATTGGCACAGTGTCTGGCATAGGGAGCAGGCAGAGGGCCTGCTTCTTGAGAGTGGAGGACCCCCCAATGGGTCCTTAGAGACAGTCCCATCCCCCCAAGTCCTGTTTCCTGTGTGTCCCTGTAACATATGCCCCCTCAGAAGTCATGAGCACATCTTGCCCCTCAAAGACACAGGCTCACGTGGGGCTCTTCCACTGACCCTTAAGTCACCTTGGGAAGGTGGCTGCCTCTTCTTTCTCCATCCCCCACAGGCAGGTCAAGGTGGGCAGGTGATTCTGGAGGCTCCTGCCTGCCCCTAACCAGAGCTGGGGGCTGAGCTGTTCAAGGCAGCCCCAGGGCTGTTCCGCTGCTCCTCCTACCTACCAACCCCAGTTGTTTCTGGACATTCCATGTCCCTCTGAGGGAGGCCCAAGCCAATTCTTTGTGTCACAACTGGCCATAAATCTGTGACCTCCCTCTCCAGCTGACCTGTCCTGCAAGAGTCTTCCAGAGCCCTTAGGCAAGAGGGCCACTGTGTGGGATGGGGGTGTCTCTCTGCTCCATCTAGAGCAGCCCTCCCTTTCTATACTCCCTCCTTCCCTTCCTCTCTCTTGTCCTAACTCCTGGGGTTGGATTCCAGTACTACAGATGGGATTTTCCCAAAGCTCCACTAGTCCTATTTCCAGAATCTCCCCCTCTCCAGGCCACCCTTCCAAGGTCTCGAATACAGGGTGAGGTAGAAGGCGTCTTGGAGTCTCAAAGAGCAAGGTGGAGCCAAGTGCAGAAGAAAGGGCACTGGACCAATTATAGTGTCAATAACAGGGGTTGATAATTGTGTGCCTAGCTCTTTTTTATGTGGATTCACTTATTTTATGCTCACAAAAATCCTTTTTGGCGGGTACTATTTCCCCCCATTTTACAGAGAAGGAAACAGAACCAGGAGTTAGGATGCTTGCCAAGGTCCGCAGCTGTAAGGGAGAGAGGCAGGATTCAAACCTAAGCAGTCTGATTCCAAAATCTAGGCTCTCAACTCATACATTTGACTCCCTCTTACAGTCTGGGGCAAGATCCCACCTCTGAGCTTTTGGTCATGCTGTTCCCTCCTGTTGGAATGCTTTTCCTCCCTCCACCTGGCACACTGCATCCTTCCAGGACCATCCAAGTGCCTTCCCTGATGTACTCCCCCCCCCCCCCCCCGAAACAGAATTCCACGGCATCCCTCTCTGGGCCGCCAGGCTACCGCTTCTTCCACCACAGGGCGCCCACACCACGCTGTCTTTGCCCAGTTGTGACCTCACTCTACGCCGAGCCAAGGCCATTCCAGGCAGGCCCTGGGCCTTGTCCATATCACGGCATCGCCAGCCTGGAGCACACAGCAAACCTCTCCAAGAGCTTTGTTCCAAATAGGGTTTGCTCAGCCTCCAACTTTCTTTCTTTTCTTTTTTTCAGTCCTCACCTGAGGATATTTTTTCCGTTGCTTTTCAGAGAGAATGAAGGGAGAGAGAGGGAGAAACACTGATGTGAGAGAGACACATTGATTGGTTGCCTCTCACACTCTCCTCAACTGTGGCTGGGGACCAAGCCTGCAACCAACGTACATGCCCTTGACCAGAACTGAACCCAGGACCCTTCAGTCTGTGGGCCGATGCTCTTAATACTGAGCTAAACTGGCCAGAGCCAGCCTCTGACTTTCTGTGGGACTTAGATCAATGGCTGCCCCTCTCTGGCCTCAGTGTCCCTGTCTCTGGAGTTCCCAGGAGTGAAATTTTCCTGATTGTTCTGCAGCTGCTGTAAGCCCCATCTGGCCCTGCCAGGGAAATCACCTAGGACTGTCCCTCCACACCCACTTGGTGCAGGAGAGATTGGGAGCTGCCGGTGATACCAGCCCGAGGTCCTGAGATCTCTGGCTTGACTTGGACTGTCTTGGAGAAAGGTCTGAGTGAACTTCCTAACTGGGGAAGGTGTTTGGTTGCTCTGCTTTAGGCACTGAAGGGCCAGAAAAGGACCTGAACCCTCTGTCCAAACCTCTCCTCTTCCTGCCCAGGCCTGAGGAGAAGGGTCATCCAATAACAACACTCCATCGATAATAATAATTGTTATGAAGCATTAGTACCACCACCCTCCTTTATAGGGCCACACTTCTCCAAGCCAGGGAGCAGAGCAGTGACAGTTAAAACAACAGGCTGGGGGTGGGCCAGAGCTCCAACTCCAAGGTGACCTTGTCTTCACATCTCTGAGCCTCAGTTCCCCCATCTGTAAAATGGGACAAGAGTTCCTTTCCTCATGGGTCACTGTGACAAACCACACAGTGCCTGGCACGCAGCTTTTGGCTTAGACCACTGTATAGATGCGAAGATCTGGGAGCAACTGGGAGCAAATAGCAGACATTCTGTTCACCTCCATGCCCCCAGTGTCCAGCACATGCTAAGAATCCGAAAGATCGAAGAGAATGCGTTTTGTTATAACATTTGATCTCTTGTCTTCGGTTCCTGAAAACTCTTCAGAACCACTGAAGGCGAGATGGGAATCTTGTTAATCATATGAGTCCCTTTCTACCGCAAATGAGTTTAGGTTAACGAGGTGATTTTTGGGAAGCGCCTAGGGGTGGCAGATGACTGCCAGGGGAGCCGACCATGATAACAGAGGGTTCCACTGCCTCATTTCCAAGGAGAGGAGAAAAGGCATGGAGGTTGAATCAATCACCAATGGCAGAAACGTTGATGTGAGAGAGGCACATTGATTGGTTGCCTCCCGCACTCTCCCCAACTGTGGCTGGGGACCAAGCCTGCAACCAACGTACATGCCCTTGACCGGACTCGAACCCAGGACCCTTCAGTCTCCAATGGCCAACGAGCTCATCCATCGTGCCTGTGCAATGAAGCCCTCCAAGAACCCAAAAGAGCAGAATTTGAGGAGCCTCCACACTGGGGAACCAGAATGCCCCCACATGCCACTGTGCCCAGCCCCAAACTCCACAGGGACAGGAGCTCCTCTGTTCCCGGGCCTCACCCTCTGTATCTCTTCATCTAGGTGTTGACCTGTGCCCTTCAATATCCTCTGTAATAAACTGGTAACCTAGAAAAAAAGTTACATAACAGTGACTACAGTTCTGATTCCCTTTGAACGCACTGAGGTTCAAAGGCGGAGAGGGCCAGTGGGCAGGATCTCTGGCCGGAGGCTTCCCGATGCCAGTGGAAGGAGGAAGCGGGAGCAAGAGGAGGAAAGGGGGCATTCATGCTTAAGAAATTCAAACCTTGTTACAGAAAGTACAGAAAGGAAAGTGAAATCTCTCTCTCCCTCACCAGATATAACCTCTGATAAGAGCTTTTGGTGACTAACAGGAAAGGGCGGGGGCCTAAAAACACAAATAGGGAGGAAATACAGGGAGCACCGTGAAAGGCAAGTTTACGTTTAATTTGACCCTTATGTAGGTAGGAGCTCTTCCTGCAGGTGATTTGTTTTTTTAATCCTCACTAAGGACATTTTTTTCCATTACTTTTCAGAGAGAGTGGGAAGGAGAGAGAGAGAGACATCAGTGTGAGAGAGACACACCCGTTGTTGCCTCCCGCAGGCACCTGGGGCTGGGGATCGAGCCTGCAACCGAGGTATGTGCCCTTGGCTGGAATCGAACCCAGGGCCCTTCAGTCCACGGGCCACTGCTCTACCCACTGAGCCAATCTGGCCAGGGCACTGCAGGTGATTTTTTTGTCCTGTTCTCTGGGCAATGGGCTGAGTTCAGTTCTCCTTAGCCAGGAATGCAAACCAGGAGGCCTCGTGCAAGCAGTATCCTGTCCTCTTGAAGCTGGGCAGTGGCATCCCCAGTCAGCTCCTGGGGGAGCAGAAGCCACCCAGAGCCTGTCTGGCCTCAGTCCTGTCCCCTGGCAAATAACCTCGCTTCCTGGCTGTGTCCACTATGGTCATCTATCAGCAGAGCCATACGTATCTGAGCTGGACTGAGAAATGTGGTGAGAGTGTCCAGAGTGCAAATGCCCCTTTTTAATAATCTCTCTTTTATGATCAATGTAATACATGCTCATGGTAAGAAATTCCAGGACCACAGAGAGTGGGAACTCCTTTCTCATTCCCTCTGCCCTGGTGAAGGAGCTGAGTTCCTTCTGCAATGCTGAATCATTTTCAGACCCCTTGACCCCCCCAAAAGATTGTGTCAGATTCTCTCCTTTTTATGGGAAGCTTAATAAACCAAGACACTTGATCTGCTGAAAACTTTGGAGAACAAAGGAGACGTCAGTAATGCTCTTTTTAAAATTTTTTTAATGAAAAGGAATTTTCTTGGCTTTCTTTTTCTTTTACATTGCAAAAACAGTGGATTTGGGAGACCTGGCTTCCCAGGGCATCACTGACTGGGGAACAGGGCACCCTGATTTTGTACTACTGAGTGGTTACCTACTGGGACTCAAACAGTCCACCTGTCACCTGCCCAGGCCCCTTCTGGCACATCCTTTGTTGAGATTCCCCAGGGCTAAAGACATAGCTGTGTTTTTCAGGCTCTGGACCCCAGCAGCTATAAAAAGGAACCACAGGAAATCCACTGCACACCAAGAATTCAGAGGGAAACTGGGAGCTATTTGAGCACGAGAGAATTTCCAGAGGAAATGCTGAAACTGGCTCTGAGCTGATGGGAAAGACCTGTAGTTTTGGGCCTAGCCCCTGCCAGAACTGGGGCACCCCTCTCCCTCCTCGGGAGCCCCATTTGGATAGGCCCGGGCATTGGATAGAGCCTGCAATATAGCTTCCAGCCTCTTCGGGGCCAGATTCGACTCTGGACGGCTGAGGCAGTGGCTGTTCCAGCCCTGGCCCTCACGACTCACGCGGACAATGAGTGACGGCTGAAGGGAAAATGGAATATTTGTCCCTTTGTACTGCCTTCTCCCCAAGACCCCTGGCTTCCCTGGAGAAATCCATGGCCCATCATAACCCTCGAGGCTCTTCTGTACCATCCTCAGCTCTCAGACCCGTGTCCACTCAGTCCCGCTCCCAGGCCTTTGCTCATACTGTGCCCCCCACCTGGAAATGTCCTCCTTCCTCTCCACCCCTGCAGACCAGGCCTGTCCTTCGTTGCCCACTGTTTCCAGCAAGCCTTCTTCTCTTTGACATTTTTGGAGTTCTTTTCTGAGGGGACTGCATATTTAGTTGGATAGGCTCTGATCTCTTGCTCTTGATGTTTTTACAGGCAAGCCACCAGGGCTCACACTGTCCAGTCAAAATATAACACAAGCCACACACATTATTAAATGTTTCTAGTAGCAACATTGGAAGAATACATGGAAACAGATTATATTAATTTTAATAATATATTTTACTTAACGCAATATAGCCTAAGTATTATCACTTCAAGATGTCATCAATATTCAAAATTAATAACAGACCAATTTACATTTTAATTGTCATACTTCCTTTGAAATCCAGTTCGTATATTACATTTAAGTCCATCTGCACGCAGTGTAGCCACATTTCAAACGCTCAACAGCCAGCTCCTGATGACTGTGTTGGCCAGCACAGATCTAGGCTATCCTAGCCTTTGGTCACATGTGACATAAGTTCATATCAAACTGGCTTAAGTAAAAAAGAGCATTGGCTCGTGAAACTGAAAAGGCTGATAGATGGTTTTAGGCACACCTAGATCCAGGTGTTCCAATAATGTCAATGTCGTCAGAGATCTGGTTTTCTGTATTTCTCAAGCAGGCTTTGGATGGCATGGCAAAGACAGCCACCACCAGCCTCAGGCTTTCCTCCACCAGCTCCACCACCTGACCCCACTGGCCAGCTTCTCTTCTTCAAGAGTTTCCCCAGGCTGACTCCCCTTGGACCAGCTGGAACCAAGAGCTCATTTCTGAACCAATCACTGGGTGGCCGAGTGACAGGAATTGACTAATTGATCAGGCCTGAGTCACATGCCCATTTCCCCCGTGGTAGGAAAGTAGTCAACCTCACCTGACCTACTATGACAGAGACTGGGGGAGGGCTTATTTCCCAAAGGAAAACCAGGGGGTGGGGAGGCAGAGGGGCAGGATGAGTCTGCGAGTGAGTGGTGGCCAGAGCAGAGGTTGGGTTGAATCACAAGAGGCTCCCAAAGAGTGCTGGAGTATCAGGTCCAACAGGAGAACCACAATTTGGTCCTGAGGAAATGTTCAAAATGTTTAATGACAAATATGGCACCTGCCGATGAGGATGGGTAACAGCCTTTGGGCTGGATCAGTCTGGGAGCTTGGTGCACTGCAGGGCATCCCAAGTGGGTGGGGGCAGGGTGGGGTTCAGAGCTAGTTGTTCAACAACTAGCGCCACAGTCGTTTACAAGGTGGTCAAGGTTTCTGCCTTCACAGAGCACGGAGCCTAGTGGGAGAGAAACATGACCAACAACTAAGCCAGCAAATAAGCACAATGACTGCATCCGTAAGGAGGCCAGGTAGAAAGTGAGTGGGAGGTGGGATGGGGGACCACTTTCCCCAGGGTGCTGAGGAGGAGACATCTGAGCTGAGGCAGGAATGATGAAAGGAGTCAGCCCTGCATCAGCCAGGAGAAGATGGCCCCACATAGTGGAAACAGCAAGTGCAAAGGCCCTGAGGTGGGAACTGTGCTTTGTGTCTTGGAGAAACAGAAGGATGGAGGCAGGGAGCTGGAGGTGGAGGTGAGGCCGAAAAGGTGAGCAAGGCTGGCTCAGATGGGGCAGTCAGATCCACCGCGGATGTGGGGATGGCACCAAAGACACTCTTTCTGCAAAGTCAGTTTGGTGGCTGAGAACTTGCCCAGGATATTCACCAGGTGCAAGTAATAGCACATTGCTTAATTTTTCTGAGCTTTTATAAAGCATTTATTCTGTTGCAGGCACTCTAAATGCCAGCATGTATGAACTCTGTAATCTTCACAACCACCCTCTGAGGCAGGTATTGTTCCTAAATCCATTTTACAGATAGGGAAGCCAGGGAACAGAGAGGCTAAGAAACTCCCCTATGGTCACACAGCTGGCAAATGGCCGAAGAAGGATTTGAACTCAGGTGGTTCCAGAACCCACATACTTATATGCTGCCTCAAGTTAAAATTGGCTCTGTGCCCCTTGCTTATCAGGGTGGTAAGCTATGGTCGCTCCCATTCTTGGGATTCTCTTTTTAGGATGACTGAAAGCTTGGGGGGCATGATAAGCAGCCCAGAGAGCTTGGGCATGAGCTCCTAGTCTTCGGTGCATTCTGGTCACCACCGTCCACGATCCATTTAAAATCGGGAAACTGGGCTGCGCATCTCTCTTCATGCAAACTGTGGCCCTGGTGGTCTTTGGCTCTGGTTCCAGAGGGACTGACAGTTCCCATTCCATCCCATCAGAGACGCACGCTTTCCTCACCCACTCCACCCCTGGGGTCCCCGCTCAGGAGGCTAAGATCTCCAAAGCAGTGTCTTGGCAGGGACTCACTGCTAGCGACTTATGACTTCTGTCCCCACCCATGGCCAAGGAAACCACAGTCTGAAACTTGTCAGGCTACTTGGACTGGCTTGCTGGGAAAAAACAATCCTTTCTTGTAAGACTCTGATAATAAAAATAGGACTAAAAATATCACCTAGCCGGGACAGGCGTGGCCCAGCAGTTGAGCGTCCACCTAGGATCCAGGCGATCAGGGTCCGATTCCAGGTCAGGGCACATGCCCGGGTTGCGGGCTCGATCCCCAGTCGGGGGACTGGGGGGTGCAGGAGGCGGCTGCTCAGTGACTCTCTCATCACTGATGTTTCTGTCTCTCTCTCTCCCTCTCCTTTCCTCTCTCTGAAATCAATAAAGATATATTAAAAAAAAAAAAAAATACCACCTAAAGTCAAGGCTGCCATCTGAGCTAGCAAGCCCCCGTGGCTGCTGCTTCTTTCTTTCTTTTTTTTTACGGAGACAACATAAAGAAAGCACCTATCACAATTCTAGGCCCAGAGGAGTTCTCAAGAAGGGGCACTGAGCCAGGAAAATCAGGCTCCACTGATCAGCTGTGTGACTGTGGTGAGTTTACTTGGCCTCTCTGAGCCCCATTTTCCTCATCTGTAAAATGAAAACCTGCATCTTGGTGCTATGAAGAATATTAAGTGAAATAATGGATGCGAAGGAGGCATTCACTAAAGCTCAGCTTTCTGCTACCCTTTTCCCAAAGAGAGGTGGAGATGTGTGCCAAGATCGCAGGGATGCTAGAATTCCCCTTTCAGGCCCCAACCGGCTGGCTGAGCACCAACACCCCAAATGGCCATCTGACTTCATCTGTACCCATTGGGACTCAGTGATGGAAGAGCCAGGCTGGGGCTTCCCCTGATGTTGGCAGACTTTCCATAATGATCTCAGGGGACTTTCCTCTCCCAAACTGGAAAAATGCACAGAGCAGGGAATTGGGTCCTGAAAAGCATCTTCCAGGCCAGGAGTCTAGTACCTGAAAGGTGTCAGGGAGGACAGCTGACCATCCACCCAAACCCAGGACATAGGGCTGAGTGGGACCCCAGCACTGACCCCTATCAAGCGAGCACTTTCTTGCAGATGGGGCAGCAGGCAGAGCTGGCTGGCCTGGGCTTTAGCCCCAACCAGCCTCTGTTTTCTCATCTCTAAAGTGATATACACTCAGAAAGGTTGATGGTATAAGGCACGAGGGGAGGGTTCCAGAGGCAGAGAGCACAGGCTTCCGCCCCAAAGACGACCTTGGCAAGCCCCTCAGCCTTTCTGAGCCTTTGCTCCCTGACCTGCAAAATGGGGCAGGAGTTCCCCATTGGGGCACTTGTCTCAAAGGGAAGTTGTGAGCATCTGGTTACCTGGCCCCTCTGTGGTTTTGATGACTTTCTATTGCATCCCGGAATCCCCTCTCTCCAAATCCACACATCACCACCACCACCACTTCCCCACACACACACCAGCCAGCCAGCAGGGCTTGTCCTTTTACCTCTAAAACACATCCTGAATCTTGAATTCAACCATCTTTTGCAATCTTCACTTCCCTGGGCCAGCCACCATCATCTCTCAACCCTCCTGTGCCATGGCCGTCTCCCTGGACTCCAGCTTTTCTCTTAGCCTCTCACATCCATCCTCTACACAGCAGCCAAAGGGATCATCATGAAAGGCCACCTGGATCATGTCATTCCCTTGCTTAAAACACTCCAGTGACTCCATCACACACGGAAGAAAATCCAGATTCCTCCCCCTGGCATTGCACCCCTGTGTGATAATGGACTTCAGCCTTCTCCCCACCTCACTCCTGCCCCACTGGCCTTGCTGCCCCTCCACCAGACCACACGCCTCCCTGCCTCAGGACCTTTGCACTTGGAATGGCATCACCTCAACTTTGATTTTGCTTGTAACTCCCTTCTGAACTCAGTGTTACCGCCTTAGAAAGGCCCTCCCTGACCACTATTCCTATGAGAGCCCCTAGTCACTCTTGATCACTGTTAAAGGATATTTTTTTTTAAGGTAAAATCAGGATTCTCATAGAAATATATAAAATGAACAGGAGTCAAAGATTTCACTTAACTCATTATTTCATGAGGAAACCAGTAACATGTTACAACTGGTTCGAAGGGGAATTCAAAGACACACACGTATTGGCAATCAGGAATGCTGAAATGAATTTATAAATAAACGTAAAAATGTTCAATATGCACAGGGCAATATTTAATTGCATTCCACCCCCGGCAAAATCCACTTGCCTTTCTATAGACTACAGTCCTTGGCATGTAGAGGTAATGAAAGGTGCAGGCCCTTATAGAATCAGATAGTCGGGACGGGCTATCTTTTCTGGCCTTTTTTCCAAGTCTCTTACAAGTTTCCTCACACAGCCTCTTTCTTGCACTTACCAGCACCTGGACTTACTCACCTATCTATCTTTCTCCCTTCACCCCACACTGGACTGCATCTTGAGGGCAGAAATTGTTCTGCACAGAGCATCTAAAAGACCGTCTGGCACACAGCAAGTGTGCGGGAAATGCTGAGGCCTTTTGTAATATCCAGGGCAATTTATATTTTAGGGGAGGGCGCAAAAGAGGTCATTGAGCCTAAAGAAATCAATTCTGACAGCCCGTGAGGAGGGGCTTTTGGGGCAAGGAGAGTGAGGAGGGTTCCTCACCTGGCAAGTAACCGGGGCCCCTGCCACCCCAGGGGCTGCACCACCCCTGCACCTCCCAAGCCCTGAGGGTTGGAGGGGAGGCAGATTTGGGGGTGACAGGGCAGTTCTCTGGCTGGGGCTGCTCTGTGACACCATCTCAGGTGAGCCAAAGGGCACCGAGGTGTGCCTGTGGCTCCACTACTCGCACCCCCTGGGTCTGTGCCCTGCGCTCAGGGTGGGCTCGCTGAGGTGGCTTTCAGGCCCTCTCTGCGCAGAGAGGGGAAGCGCCTGCCCGTGTCCCCAGCGGCTCAGCCTCCCCATCCCGCCCCCCTTTCTTTAGCAGCTGCATCCTCAGGGCCTCGGGAGCCTGGGGATGGGGGCGCATGAGGCCCCAGGAAGGTGGGGGTGCCCTAGGCAGGCGGGGGAAACCCCGCGGAGAGAGGCGCCCTCGTGGCTCCCACGTCTTCTGGTCCCTTGGGTGAGGTTGGGGTGAGGTCGGGCTCCCGGTTCCGCAGAGCTGGGGCTTGCGGATGGAGGAGACGTGAGTCACGAAATAACGCAGGCAGGAGGAGGCGAGGCGGGAATAAATCCAGGGACTTATCTGAGAGCACTTATCTTGTGTCATCAGGGGCTGCGCACCGGAAACACGGTCAGAAAGAGGGTAGATCCGGCTGCGAGGCTGCAGGAGCCCGAGCGAGTGCCACCCGCGTGGAAATGTGAAGTCGCAGTTTGGCCCCAGGCGCGAAAAGACAACGCGGTCCCGGCGCCACGAGACCCCGGTGTTAGCTTCTTATTGCTGCTGGAACAAATTACCACTGATTTAGTGGCTTAAAACCAAACCATTTATTACCTTACAGGTCTCCTGGCCAGTAGAAAACGCACAAGGAAATGCGCGGAACATCAAGGGTGCTCGCAGATGCGCAGGACGCCGAGCTGGTGTGAACAGCAAAGCGCGCGGGGGGAACGGACGCTGGCGCGGGGCGCACGAGCCGGCGCCGCACAGTCCCGGCCCTCTCGGCTTTTCATCTTCTCCTCCGGCTGGCTGCGAGCGCCCTCTGCCGGCGACGAGGCGCCTCGCCCCGCCCCGCTCCCTCCTGCGCACGATGCACGTGCGCATGCGTACACTACAGATATTCCGGAAAGGTTTTCTTGCAGCTCAGGGCTTTCGTAGTCAGGATGGCCGAGCGGTCTAAGGCGCTGCGTTCAGGTCGCAGTCTCCCCTGGAGGCGTGGGTTCGAATCCCACTCCTGACAAGGCTCCCGTTTTTGCTCAAGGAGATCATACTTTACACCTCTGGATACTCTTAATCTTACAAAACAAGTATTTTCTTCTCAACGGGAACTTTCATCCTAATGATGTTTACTTAACTGTAGACTGTGAAAAGAAAGTCCCGACCTGTGTACCGTGGAACGTTTCGGGGTGTGTTTTTTTTTTTTTTTTAGCGTAGTCTAACATACACACGCTTCCCTTAGAGTCTGGGAGGGGAAAGGGCAAAAGGTAAGTTATGTCAGGAGTGGGATTCGAACCCACGCCTCCAGGGGAGACTGCGACCTGAACGCAGCGCCTTAGACCGCTCGGCCATCCTGACTTCCTGTGACAAGCAGCTGTCGGTACAATGTAGTTTCTGGTACAGTGCGATGCGGCTCGTGCGTCAGCCAGTTGGGTTCCCTGGCGGTTCTTTAAGTCTGGCCACGCAGCCCCCGCTACTCTTAAACTGGTTCTGTCTTCTTACTGCTTACAAGTCTTAAGTGGGAACTAGCCTGAGCGAAACCGGAAATCAGTTTCCCTTGCCATCAGTAGAAAATAACCCTGATAACAAATACAATGGAAACGAAACTACATTAGATTCAAGCCACTTGCCAAGGCTCTGACCCCGAAGCTTTTATATTATTTTTAACGACTACTACCATCGGTGGAAAGGCTCGAGATGTTGTTGGGCCCCTGCGGGAAGTGGGGAGGGGATTTAGACGATTCATTTCAGAAGGGGAGACGGGGTGCTCTGTGATGGACTTTGAGGGGGGCTCCTCAGAATGGGAGCCCAGGGGCAATGGGATCCTGGTCCCACAAGTGTTTAGCGGGAGCCTCATCCAGACAAAGTTGGCTTTTATACCCAGTTAATAAACTGAACTAGGGAACAGCTGGAGGCTGTGAAGCTTGGAGAGGAGACAATTTCTCTGTCTACAAAAGCCTGATGTGCGCAAGGAGTTGGGAGTGTGTTCCTCTGGCCTTGTTCCAAGACCTGGGGCTGGAGGTGAAGGTGCGGTGGGTAAGTAGTTACAGAGGAAGGTTTCCTTAAAGAATGAGCTTGCTGGAAAGGAAACAGGGTGCCTGTGTAGATGGTGACATTCCCATCACTGGAGGCATTCAAGACAAGGCTGGTCAGTAACTTCTTGGAGAAGCTGGTGAGGGAATTCCGGAGTCCCTGTATTAGTTTCTTATTGCTGCTGTAACAAATTACCACTAATTTAGTGGCTTAAAACCAAACCATTTATCTTACAGTTCTGGAGGTCGAAACTGCTTCCTTCTGTGGCTCTAGGAGAGATGTTTCCTTTCCTTGTCCAGCTTCTAGAGACCACCCACATTCCTGGCTCATACACCCACCTCACTCCAACTTCTGCTTCTGTCTTCGCCCCTTTCTCTGACTCTGACCCTCCTGTCTAACCTCTTATAAAGACTGCTTGTGAGTACACTGGGCCCATCCTGACAATCCAGAGTAATTTCCCCTTCTCAAAATCCTTAATTTAGCCATACCTGCAAAGCCCCTTTTAAACCAGGTAAAATAACGTTCGCATGTCCCAGGGATTAGATGTAGTTATCTTTGGTGCATTTGAGGGAGTATGAACCAGGGTGAAAAGGAGACTATTTAGTTTATACATTTAATTTTTATATCATGTGTATATGATGTAATAAAAAATAAATACAACTTCACCAGGTGATTACAGTCAACATCAACAATAATGTCAGATTGATAATATGTACCCTTGATGTGATGTGCCCTTAAATGGCACTTGATCTCTGTGGTCTTCCTCCCAAAAACACATTACTCCAAGTCTCATCATGGGAAAAAC